>NC_064262.1:37523244-37831244 GCF_003254725.2 Canis lupus dingo
GGATCAGCTCAGATTTTGGGTGGCCCCCATTCAGGGCCTGGTGCCTGTCCCAGCACCTGCAGCCCAAGGTCTGGCCAAGGCAGAGATGAGGAAAGGAAAGCCGGGGGTCTGAGCTGGGTTCAGGATTAGCTTCATGGATCATAGCTGGGTCAGGCCCAGGTGGAGTCAGGGGGTCAGGGTCATGGTCAAGGCCAGGATCAGGATCAAATCTGGAGTCTTAACCAATATCCTGGGTCAGGCCCATGGGGGTCATCACCAAGGCTGGGTCAGGGGTCCAACTTGGGCATCATTACCAGGCCGACACGGGCGCGGCAGGTGAAGCCATCACCCACGGTGTGGGCCGCATCACAGGTGCACGTCCTCTGGCCATCCCCTGTGCTTTTGCACACAGCATAGGGACTGCAGCCTCCATTATTCTGAGGCGGGGATAGGAGACAGAGACATCAGTGGCTCCCAGACTCCTCTGGGTTAGGGGCCACAAAGACCCTTGTCCAGCCCCCAAAGCCCCGTTTGCTCCTGAGCAGTCAGATTTGAGCTTGTGGGGGGTGGGGGTGGCTCACCCTTCAGAGACCGTAATGGGGCAGGGAGATCTGGCTCCCATCTAAGTCCCTTTCCCCTGTGAAATGAGGCAGGGCTGGGGTCTGACCTGGGAGCAAGGGTTCAGGAGTTCACAGGTCCGGATGCCATCCCCACTGTAACCCTCACGGCAGCTGCAGGAGACCTGTCCCAAATTCTGATCAGTGCGGCTGCTGGGACCCAAGACCAGGCCAGCGCCCTGGACAGAAGGAGCTCCTCCTCCCCTGCCTGGTCTGAGGGCACCCCCCACCCATGAAAGAGTGGCACAGCCCCAGTGTCCACCTCTGTTGTGCTGACCTGCTGGGGGCCTGTGGAGATACAGTCGGCGTGCATGTGGCAGCCCCCGTGGTGGATGAGACAGTTGTTGACTTCTGCGGGGAGAGACGCTGGCGTGAGAGGTGGCCCTTCCGTTCATCTGTGTGTTCAGGTGTCACCACCATGCTGTCAGGGTCCCTGTGAGCCCCTCAGCCTCTCCTAGTCTTACAACACTGAAGCCAGACCCCTGGCCCCACGTACATGCAAGGTGGGGACCCCAGCCTTACCCTGGCATAGCTCCCCGTCTCCTGTGTAGCCATCCTGGCAGGTGCATGTCCGCTGCCCTGGCGCCACCTTGGTGCAGTTAGCATGGGGGGAGCAGCCCCCATGGTCATGAGCACAAGGGTCCACCTCTAGGGGTAGATGATCCCAGAGAGCTGTGAGGAGCAGGCCCAGCGACGGCATGGGGGCAGGGGAGGAGGGCATGGGAGAACGGAAAGGGTCAGAGGGAAGGGTAAGACCTGAGATGGGACTGGGATAGAAACTAGACCCAGGAGGCCTGGGGAGGGCTCTGCAGGGAAAGTCCCTGAAAATCTCAGAGTGGGCGCTGCGAGCACCAGGATGACCTGACCTGAGCAGTTGATGCCGTTGCCCGAGTACCCCGCGGCACACACGCAGGCCGGGGCCGCAGCCGAGTCCTGTACGCAGCTGGGAGGGAGGGCGGTGCAGGTGAGCCTGGGAGCCTGACCTGGGCCCCACCCGCTGGCCTCCCTGCCCCAGGTGGAGCTCACTCACTTGGCATTGGGGTCACACTTCATCGGGCACTGAGGGGCAGTGATGTCTGGGAGAGGAGGATGTAGAAGATGGTTCTGGTCATTTGGACCCAGGAGCCACCTCCCCAGGAGTCCCCCACCTCTCCCCCTTGAGGCTACTCACTCTGGTCACAGCGGGGGCCCTGCCAGCCCACGTTACAGACACAGCTGCCATCCCCCTGCAGCCCCTCCTGGCACAGCCCGTGGGCACAGTCACAGACTGGGAGCGGGACAGGAAGGACAGGGTTTGCCCAGAGCCTCCAGCCTGCCCCGGCGGGGCTGTCCCCACACCCGCTGTCCTCGGCCACCCCCACCCAGGGCTCACCTCCGGCACAGGTAGGCCCATAGCGGCCCAGCTCGCACATCTCACAGGCCGTTCCGTGGAAACCCTCGTGGCAGCGGCACTCCCCACTGCCCAGGAGCCGGTCCTGGCACTGCCCGTGGCCCGAGCACACACCACCCTGACCCCCCGGGCATGGCTCACACAGTGTGCCGAAGAAGCCGGGGCAGCAGTCGGGCACCTGTGGGGAGGCGGTGGAGGAAGGCCGGCAAGGGCCAGGTGTAGGGAGGAGGGAGATGAGGCGGAGGGGATTCGGAGGGCGGGAGGCGTGGGGGACAGGCCACAGAGCCAGAGAATGAAGCGAGCAGGAGCCAGGGAAACCGGGGGCTACTTCTACAATCCACCCCGCCCGCTGCCCCCTGCTTCGTGGCAGGGTGAGGAAACAGAGCCTCAGGCTGGGGGACTGCCCCTGGGGCCTGCCTGATGGAGTCCAGGCTGAACCCCTTCTTCTCCCCTCCCCGGGGCATGGCCAGGGGGACAGAGACTGGCCCCACTGACCTCTCAGACCTGTCTCTCTGGGCCCTTGCTCTGCCTGCCTCACCCTAGTGCCTCACGGGTGAAATCTAGTCACCCGTGCCTTGAAATCTAGTCCAGGAGGCTGAGCCCTGCCTCTGCTCTTGAAATCTAGTCCAGGTTCCTACCCTGGGCCTGCACTCCCACCCACCCTCCTTGCTTTTTTTTTTTTTTTTTTTAATTCATGAGAGACACAGAGAGAAGCAGAGACACAGGCAGAGGGAGAAGCAGGCTCCTTGAAGAGAGCCCGACGTGGGACTCTATCCCGGGTCTCCAGGATCACGCCCTGGGCTGAAGGTGGCGCTAAACCACTGAGCCACCCGGGCTGCCCCTACCACCTCCCCCTTGCTGGTCAGACTCAGGGGTGGGGGTGCTGCAAGGCAAACCTGGATCTTCTTGGCACATGTATAAGAGCAGCCCCGGGAGAAGGAGTAGCCGGATCTGTAGATACAGCTCTTCTTGGGGGTGTTCTGGAAAAGGGGACAGACCAGAGGGCTCAGTCTGCAGCTTGTGCAGGAGCAGGGCGAAGAACAGGGAAACAGGCAGATGACAGGTGGGTGTGACAGGTGAGCAGGACAGCAGGCCAGGGAGGGATGGAGGCAGGCCAGCCTGGGCCCCCGGCCTTCTAGCAGGGAGATGGGGTGGCCCTGGGGGCCGAGACACCTGCAGAGCAGAGAGCCAGTGCTGAGCCCTCATCCTCACCTGCAGCTGGAAGCCCTGACTGCAGCGGAATCTCCGGGAGCAGTTTACGCATTTTTCCTGGGGTGGGAGGAGGGCAGAGCGTCAGGTGCTCCTGGGGTGGGGCCCCCAAGCCCTCCTTCCTTCCACCACCACCCTGTCCAGGGCCCCCCTGCCAGCCAGGCCAGCTAGCACCTCCCAGCTCTGAACAGCCCCCTTCCCCCGCCCAGCTCTTCCCCCGGGGCCTCAGCCTCTTACCCGCAGGGACTCGGCGTGGCTGTGCAGGCAGCGGCTTGAGCCCACAGTCAGGACCCCCGACAGGCCAAACAGTGAGCGCCCAGGGGCCTCCAGCATGGGGCCTTCTAGCAGCACGTGGTTCACCTCGGGCTGAGGGGGGCAGTGGGAGGCTGAGTCCACCCCCCAACATTTTACCTTCACCTTGGGGCTGCAGGCTGGCGGGGAGGGGTTCGGGAGGGGTCTCCCAGGATGGGTGGTCTCTGGAGCAGAGGCTGCAGGCTCCCAGCCCCCCACCCCTGCAAACCTGGCCACTATGGTTGTAGAAGACGAGCCAGTGGGCAGGGCCCAGGAGCGAGTTGCGGTGTCCCCCCTTCTGCAGGGCTTCGTGGGAGAGTGCCTCCCCCAGGATCACGTGGTGTCGCACGGTGTCTGCATCCTGGCAGGGGGGTGGGACCGAGAAGCTGACGGGCTCCACTACCGAGTGCCCAGGACAGAACATTCCACCCGCCGCGTCCCTTTGCCGTGGGAGGGGGGCTCACTGAGGTTTGCGCCCTCCCCGCCTCCAGCGGCCCGTCACCCCGGCCTCACCAGGCTGCTGCTGTTGCCCTGGGCCTCCAGAGAGCGGTTTGTGGGCACGAAGATGGTGTAGGCCGTGGCGGCCTCAATCTGGGACACAAGCTTGTGGTGCTAAAGGGCAAGGGGCCAGGGTCACCGATGGGCACCGTCACCCTGGGACCCGTCCCCGGAGCCAGCCCCCTCCCTCCAGGCCTCCCTCCCTCCCTTTCTCCCCCCTCCTGACCTGCAGCAGCTCCCGGAAGAGGCGGAAGGCAGGCACCAGGTCCAGCTGCTGCAGCAGCCCCTGGCCTTGCGGCACGCTCCCCCGCGGAGGCAGCAAGACCTGACAGAGCACCGAGCCGGTGAGCACGCCAGCGCCCCGCGGCCTAGGCGGCGCCCCGCACACACCCCTCCGGCCATACCTGGCTGAGGACGTGTAGGACACCGTTGGTGGCGAGGAGATCGGCCACATCCACGCTGGCGTTCTGCACCCAGACCCTCTGGAAAGCAGCAAGCAGAGCTCAGCCACGGGCAGGCACAGGCGGACACTTAGGAGGTAGAGCACCAGCAGAGGCTCTGCTGGGCACGCGGGCGTCTCCTGGTGGCCCCCAGCCTGGCCCAGACACCTTCAGAACCCCCATGGCCGCACACACCCACACCAGGGCCCTTGCACAGAAGGGGCAGGTGTATACATGCACACACACATAAAGACTTGACTGCTGGCCCAGAGACACTGGTCTGAGTACACCCTCTGCTGGCCCTGGGCAAGTCCAGGGGATCTCAGTTTCATCCCCGGGGGCCCTGGTCTGGGGAGCTAGTGGTCACTCAAGTGCCCTCCTGGGCCCTGCACCGTCCTCTCTTCTGCCCAGAATTCACCACGTACCCCACTGATGTTGTGAATCTCCCAGCGCGTGGTCGGGCTCAGGGTGGCCACATCCTGCCCACCCAGCTGGGCCAGCTCCTCCTCAGAGAAGGCACCCTGAAGGAAATGGGCCCTGTGGGGCGTGGAACCGGGTGAGTGTAACCAGCAGACCCTTGGGACTGGGCTCCGCCCCAAGAGGTGGACACAAGCCAGGAGGAGAACCTCGGGGAGGGGCAGGGTCTCCCACAGAAGTCTCTTTCCCCCCTCCCCAGGTCCCTGCCCTGGCTGCCCACCTGACCAGTTGTGGCAGCGCCCTTGGCTGCAGCCAGAAGGCCTGGTCCTCGGGGCTCAGCCTACGGATGGCAGACTCAGAGGGCACCAGGGCTGTGACTCGGCTGCCAGTAGGGAGAGTGAGGCCAGCACTCTGTGCGCATGGTGACAAGGGGACAGGAGGAGTGTTGGAGGCAGCCACCTGAGATGCCTTGCTCCCAGCCTCTGGGCTTGCCCCCACCTCCAGCTCTTGGAGATATTATGTGGCACCTCTGCATCCAGAGGCCTCCTGGATTTGAGCCCCAACCCCAGTATTGTGCCCTGAATACCTTGATCCACTGGTAGAAGACAGAGAAGTGGGCATTTGCCTCCAGCTCCTAAGGGGAGGGAAAGAGCGGAGGTCATCAGTCTAGGGACAGACCCAAGCCCTTTCCTCACCAGGACCCTGAGTACTGTCCCTCCCACCCGAGGTGCATGAGAGGATGCCCCCTCCAAGCGTTGGGACCCACTCACCCGGAAGATGTCTCCATAGCAGCTGAAGCCATCACCCCCATAGCCAGAGGGGCATGTGCAGACCCGCTGACCTCCCCCCACTGGCCGGCAGGTGGCCTGGGGTGGGGGCGGGGCAAAGAGACAGGGTCCCCCATTCAGTACCCGGAAGGCAAGCTGGACTGCGCCCAGCCTACTTCTTACCCCCATCACCCAGCCTCCTGCCGTCTGCCTGTCCTGCCACCCGGCCCCACCGTCTGTCTCTCCAGCCAGCCAGCCAGCCTGCATTCACACTGCTCCTTTGGTAAGCTTGGCCCTGCTCTCTGAGATCACTGAGCATTTGACGTGAATTACCCCACTTCATCATGACAGATGGGCTGGGAAAGCACAGGGCAGAGGCCCGAACTGAGAGCAGGAGGGGCTAGCTGGGAGGCCTTCGGGAACACATGGGCGAGGCACAGTGGGGTCAGAGCAGAGGGAGCGCGGAGTGGGGCAGGGCTGGGGGCAGGGGCAGGGGACAGGAGGCAGGGCAGGGGCTGGGGCCTTAACTACAAGAGGAAGCTCTGTCCTGTGGGTGAAGGGGCGACATTGTCTGGATTTGGGGCTTAGAAAGATTCCGATCCTGGCCATAGGGACACCCAGAGAGCCTCCCCCGGGCCCCCCCTCAGCCCCTCACCAGGTCGTGGCAGCCACCGTTGCCTGCCCGGCAGGGGTCAATAGGACTGCACACGTAGCCATCTCCTGCGAACCCCAGCTTGCAGGTGCAGCGGCTCTGGAGAGTTTGGGAGCAGAGGGCTTCAGCTCACCAGGGGTCCCCACCCTCTCCTCCTCCACTCCCCCACTCTCTGTGGGTCTTGCGCCCTGGGGAGGCTTGTTCAGACCCGGGGAGCTTCTCCCAGCCCAATCCTTAAAGAACCCCGCTCCAGACCAGGAACCGGAGGCCCCGAGGGGAACCTGGCTCTCGAGAAGAGGCCAGAGAAGCGATGGCGATGGCAGGGAAGCATCTGTGGGGACTTGGTACCCCTCTGCTCTCAGACCTGAGAGAGGCCAGCAGTGGGAGGTGAGCGGGCAGGTGTCTGTGGGACTGGCCTCAGGGATGGCGGCACAGACCCACCTCTGACCTTGCCACCCTGCTCTGAGCCTTCCCGCTAAGTGCCCATGTCCAGGGCTTGTCCCCACTGCAGCCAAGTGACTGGTGACACTCCCCAGACCTCAGTCACCCTTGTCAGCAAGGGGGGGTGGCATCTCAACCTGCTTGTCCTGGTCCTTGGTTCCGCAACTAGAACAGCATAGCTCCTCGTGGAGCTGGGAGCGTGAGCCCTCATGGCCAGCCGGGCTCACCTGTGGTGAGCACCTGAGGCCCTGCAGGCAGGCAGTCCCAGCCATCGCGGGGCAGGTGCCTGCACACCTGACCCTGAGCCAGCCAGGCCTGGCCTCTCCACTGGCATATTAGATACTCGAGTGCTGCCCAGTCCATGGGGTCGTGGGCCTGATGTGCCTCACACGAAAAGCTCCAGATGTGGAGCACCTGGGTGGCTCAGTGGTTGAGCATCTGCCTTTGGCTCAGGTTATGATCCTGATTCTGGGGTCCCGGGATAAAGTCCCGCATCGGGCTCCCTGCAGGGAGCCTGCTTCTCCCTCTGCCTATGTCTCCGCCTCTCTCTGTGTGTCTCTCATGAATAAATAAAACCTTAAAAAAACAAAAACGAAGAAAACCCCTCCAGATGCTGAGACTCTGTGGCTGAAGTCTGAGGCTGCAAACTCTGCAACTGCTTTTCCAGCAGTCCAGAGAGTTCGAGGTATCACTCCCCCCATCACCCAGGGCAGGGGTCTTCGTCTGCTTTGCTCAGCATCCCATTCTTAAGCCTAAAACAGGGACTAGCACTCCCGGTTCCAGGTGGGAACCCAACGAGTGAATGAAAGAATCAGTGGTCAGAGACAGTGGCCCTGGGGAGGTAGAGCGGAGGCCCCGTGGACCCGCTTCCAAGGGTGAGAGTCCTCAACCCTGAGGGATGGAGCCCCAGCCTTCTGACTGGGGAAAAGCAGCCTTGGCCTAGAGCTGGCATGTGGCTTCCCCTAAAGCCATCCTGGCCTTTGTGCTGTCCCCAGCACACTTGGGCTGCTCCTAGACTGACACTACTTCTGAGTCCTGGGTTCTCACTTGTGCCTGAGTTTGAGACCCTGAGTGAGAGTTCTCGGAGTGGATGTTCCTGAAACTGGGTGGGGTGGGGTGAGAGTCCCCTGGAACAAAGCCCCCACCACCCCCACCGCTGCTGCCTCAGGCCCACCGTGCCTCACCTGCCCGGGTCCCACATAGCTGCAGAGGGCGTCGGCGTGACAGCCGCCTCTTGCATCCAGCTCGCACTCGTCAATGGCCACACAGACGCGGCCGTCCCCGCTCCAGCCCTTGTTGCACGTGCAGTGGTGGGTGCCCGGGGCCCCGGGGACACACTCGGCCTGTGAGAACCACAGTCAAGTGACCCAGGGCAGCGGGCTGAGGGAAAGGGAGCCCCCCTCCCGCCCCTGGGTCAGGAGTTCAGGAGTTCAGGGAGGGGACAGTGAGACTGACATTTTCTGAGCAGCCACCACGGCCTGGGCGGGAGCAGGGGTTGCTGGGCGTGCAGGAGAAGCCGTCGCCCTCAAAGCCATCAAGACAGACACACCTGGGGCAGGTGAATGAAGGGCCTCCAGTGAGCCTCTGGAAGAGGCCAGAGGCTGGATGAGCCGACAAGCCCTGCCCCGGACAAGGCAGAGAGGAAATGCGAGCGCTCACCTGGCGACGCCCCCCTGGCGAACGCAGCGGGCGTGTGGGTGGCAGTTCTGGGCCTGTTCCGAGGGCCCACAGTTTCCCGTGGACTCATTACAGAAGCGGCCGCTGAAGCCTGGGGCACATGTGCCGTGCTGGCACACCCCCCCGCTGCCCGGACGGTTGTCACAGAGACCGTGGACACAGCCACAGTCTGCAGGGAGGAGACAGGAATGGGTAAAGTGAGGCAGGGCAGGGCTGCCTGAGAGCAGGAGGCAGCTGAGGGGATGCTGAGAATGCAGAACATGGTAGCCAGCCCGGACGTGACTTCACAAAGCCGGAGGCCACCCCAGACTCAGTGGGCAGGCAGGGGAAATGCAAGGGGACCATTCGAAGTTTTCAGCCACCCCCGTCTAGCTGCCCTGCCCTTAAACCATCAGAAGGTTCTTCTATATATCCGACCTAAATCCTGCATGCTTTAGATTAACCACAGCTCTCCTCCTGGCATGGGTGAAGGGGACATCTATTTTTGTTCTCAAAGTCTCCTCCCCTCCCTCTGGCCTTCACCCTTCCTCCTGGGGCTCTAGTCTCCTTCTTGGGAGTCCCCAGCCCTGCTTCCAAGCAGACCCTTTTTTTCCCTGGCGGGCAGCATGGGCCAGGACTACCCACCTTCCTGGCACCGGTCTCCATGCTTGTTTGGATTGGAGCAGATGTGGCAGGCGATGCCCTTGTAGTCTGGGAAGCAGAGGCAGGCCCCATTGCCCTGGACCCCATCACTGCACTGGAGGTGGTGGGAAGCAGGACCGGTCATGGGGTAAGAACTGTCCTCATCCCCTCCCCGCACACCCTCACCCTCCACGGGCCAGCTTTGAGCTCCTGCTCCCCCTGAAAGACCTCACCCTGGAAGAGACCTCCAAATCACTGGCTCCCCAAAAGACACCCAGCCCTGGAAGCTTCCTGGGTGACTTCTGCTCAACCTAGAAATCCACAACTCCTGTGCTGATCCCTGGCTCTGCTAGCCCTGATATTACAAAGTGGCAAAAACAGAACACACAAGAAAACCACCGACAAATAACCTTTAGGAAAATAGGTGCCCAAATCCACCTACTTAATCATTTCTTAATAAAACTCAAAAAACAATATGGTCCAGCTTCCACTGCTTGGACGTAGGAAACCGGAGGCCAGAGAGGCAGGCTCGGCTCAGACACACTGGGAGTCCTCGGCTGACTCACACGCCTCCCCTTGGGGCAGGGGGACTCACGTTGCCTTTGCCATAGCAGGGGTTGGAGAAGCCCCCGGGACACTGGGCACAGTCGGGCCCAAAAAACCCTTTGCAGCAGCCAGGTTTCTGTAAGAGACAAAGCAAGGGTGCGTCTCGGCCTTGCCACCCCCACTGCCCAGCCGCTGCTGCTCCCACGCCCCACCTGAGCCGGGTGAAGCCTTCAGGGGTGCAACACAGCTGCCCCAGGAAGGCAGCCTGCCCTGCCCCAGAGGGGAGGCCCCGGGCCACCGCGCAGTGACCACTCACGCCCACGCTCACCAGGATGGTCTGGTTGCAGTAGCTAGCACAGCCTTTCTTCAGGACGTTGAGCCCAGTAGGGTCGTGGGTGTAGACACACTCCTTGGGGAAGATGTCCTGGGGTGGGTCGTGCAAAGCCACTCAGCAGGTGTGGGTCCTGAGTGGCCCCCTTTCCTAGGCAGCCCTGGTCCGGGGACCCCTCAGTGCTCTGGATCCCACACCCCTACCCTTAGTGGGGCCGAGAGAGGCTGTGCCTGCCTCTGAGCCCAGCCGAGCCTCACAGCCCCTCCTCCCCACCTTGATCCAGGGCAGAAGACTCACTGGGCAGCCGCGAGGGCTGCGCCAAGGGCCACTCACCAGCTTTATGCTGTTGGGGGGGCACGTGCTAGTGTTCAGGGCTTGGCAGTCCACACAGGAGCCCTGGGCGGGGGGGGGGCGGGGGGGCAGAGTTAGTCATGGTTCATTTAGTCAGCAGACCCTAGGAAAGCGGCAGGAGCCAAGCCCTCAGGTATGAGAGAGTCAGTGACAGGAGGGCCAGGGCAGAAGGAAGCCAGGGCAAAGGCCCTGCCGTGGGGAAGAGCTTAGTGTGGGGTATGAGAATCGTAGCAGAAGGCGGGGCCAGAGGCCCAGAAGAGGCTGGAGTCCTCTGGAAGGACTGATCAACAGGACCACTGAGGCCTGGCAGTTGGCGGGGGGCAGGTGGGTGCGTGGGGTCTCGCCCAGGCCCTAGCCCCAGGGCCGCTCGCTGGCAGCCTGCCCGCCCACTGGAGGACAACAGGCAGCGCTGGGCCCCCCGGAAAGCTGGCACCATGTGGCATGTGCTCACCGCCACCATCTCGTGCTTCTCCTCACTGCAGTGCTTAGGCAGGATGGGCAGGATGGTCGGGGGCAGCAAGATGCCTTCCAGCATGTGGATCACGCCATTGGCAGCCAGCACATCCACTCTCCGTAGCGGAGCCCCGTCGGGTCCCAGCAGGATGCGCCCCTGCGGCAGAGCCCGGTGTACAACCCACAACCCGCCAGCCTTGGGCGACACCTGGGCCCGCTGCCACCTGTACCCCCGCAGCCTGGCCTGCGTGCCGTCTCCGCTTCCCTCTCCCTGGCAATGCCTCCTGCTCTAGCAAAACTGCTCCAGCCTCTGGGCCCTGAGCCACGTGGAGTGCCACCCTCCACACGCTCGTGCCCACCCTCCAGGTCTTTGAAGCCCTCCCAGGCTGTGGGGCCCCAGGAGAGGGATCTGATCCTGCCTCTCCCGTGGCGCCACCAGGGCCTGCCGTCCACGGGGCTTGGAGCACAAAGCCAGGTCTGAAAGAGGCTACACAACTGGCCAGTCGTCGCCAGCCCCTCCATTGGTCCATTCATTCCAGATTTTGTTTGTGGAGCTCACCTCCTCGGAGATATTCACAGCCAGGACCTGGTTTGCCATGGTGAGGACCCGACCCTTGGAGATGAGCTTCTCAATGGTCAGCTGGGTATAGGAGAGGGTGGGGTTGGGCCAGGCACTAGCCACCGCATAGGGCCCCCCACAGGCCTGCCCAGGTGACTCACAGCCACCACTCTTGTGCCCAGACTCTCCTGCACTAGGAGAGTCCAAATGGATGGAGAGAGGATGAAGGGACACTGGGACCTCCAGGCAAACTTCCAAAAGCCCAGCAGCAGGTTTGGGCCGGTCGCCCTTCCAGAGAGGAGCCTCTCACCTGGCCATGGCTGTAGATGTGGTACTTCACCAGCTCCTGCAGCTTGGACAGACCCTGGCCGGGGAGAGAGGGCTTGGCAGGGGAGGGTGGAGGCCCTGGTGCCCCATCTCCCCCACCCCTCCCAGCCCCCTGAGCTTACTGCTGTGAAGAGGTAAATCAGGCGGCCGTCACGCAACTTGTCCACGGCCTCGTTGCTTGGGGCGAAGACTGTGAAGGGCCCGGGCCCATCCAGGATGGAGGGCAGGCCGCAGTTCTGTGGCAGTGGGAAGGAGGCTCAGGGAGGCTCTGTGGCCGGCCTCCACCTCTGAGCCCTGCTGGGGCCCTGCCACCCTTGGCCTGCAGGGAACGCCCGTGAGGAGTAAGTGGGAGACAGAAGCAATGGGTCCACGCTACCACAGAACCCCAGGATGGTGACAAATAGGTCCTAGGGTGGGGGCATGTGCAAGGGCCCATGCTACTGGAGAGCCCCAGATCACTGTGGGGCATTGAGGGGTCTCAGCCCAAAAGATCGGAGGGAGCTTTCCCCCAAACTCACCTCCAGGATGGTTTCGAAGCGGCTGAAGGCCTCCGTAGAGGCAAGGATCTGGCCAATGGTTCTCTGTAGCAAGGAACGAGCATGAGAGCCCCAGAGAAGAGGGGGTGGCCGGTTCAGCCCCAGAGGGGAGGAGGGTCTGTTCCAGCCTGGCCTGGAACTGGCCTGGCCCACTGTTGGCACCCTGTGGGGGTCAGAGGTCACCCAGTGGCCCCAGGTGGGGAGAGGGGAGGACGCTGGCTTACTTTGGGGTCCTCAGGGAGCTCTGGTGGGGGCTGCCACTGCAGGGCGGTGACCAAGTGGAAGACGCCATTGGCTGCTGGGTAGTTGGCCTTATGGATGGTGAATGTCTGCTTGGGGTGCTCTTTATACTTGTAGGTGTATTTCTGCTGAGATGCAAGGCGTCTGGCTCACATGCACCACATGCCAGCCTCCTGTTCCGAGGCTCCGTTCCACGTCCGCCCCTCTGCCCGGGCGGTGTGCCCCCAACAGGACTCCTCGGGTCCCCGGGCTGAGGCGGCCCTCCTTACCATGAAGCGGTTGTAAGTGACCGTGATCTCCTGGCCCGCCAGCGTCCACCACCTGCGTGTCTGCTGGCTCCCTGGCTCCTCCAGCACATGCTGCCCTGCGATGATGTGCTGTTTGCAGAGTTGTCGGGCAAAGGACACCTGTGGGCACAAAGGGACCAGGGTGCTGAGTAGGCCCGGGGTGGCCGCGGGTCATCGTGCCACCCCTGCCCCAGCAACAGAGGGGACGGGAGGCCTCCCAGGCCGCAGCTCCCCAGAGTCTGGACTGAGGACCCTCTCAGGGCCCTAAAGCCTGGGGCAGGGTCTGGGAAGGTGGCAAGGGCTGGCAGCAAGCTCCTCGAGGAGTCGGGGCTCACGTTCATGGTCCTGGAGGAGGTGGACGAGAGCCACGGCACCAGCACGGTGAATGGGCCCGACGTGCTGAGGATCTCGCGGCAGCCCTGGTCTGGGGGCCAGGAGAGGGTGGATCAGGAGAGATCTGGGAAACCTTCGGGCATCAGTCCTAGGATTTGGAGATTTGGGTGGAGGGCACTGGGCTGAGGCTGGGTCTAGGGTAGATGGGGATCAGGGAGGGGGTGCCCACTCACATGGCCAGTCATGTACCCCACCCAGCCCAGTCTGCTCCCATAGCTCTTGGGCACAGGAATAGGGCATCTCTACAGGGGTCTGCCTCTCCCTCCCTGCCAGGACTGGAGTGTGAGGGACAAAGTCACAGGCAGGTGGTGGGGGTCACACACCCAGCATGGCCAGGGAGACTTTCAGCCGCAGGAGCACCAGGCCCAGCTGGCCGGCCTTCTGTATCTCATGTAGCAGGTGTCCATAGCAGGCACGCCCGTCCCCTACCTCGCCCTCCTTGCACACACAGCTAGGGACAGGGGTAGAACTGGTCAGGGC
Organism: Canis lupus dingo; assembly: GCF_003254725.2. NCBI lineage: Eukaryota > Metazoa > Chordata > Mammalia > Carnivora > Canidae > Canis > Canis lupus. The sequence continues at coordinate 37,536,747 of NC_064262.1, forward strand.
CGGGGGTGCAGCCAGTCCCCACCTCCTGGCCCTTGCCCACCTGTTCACATAGGGCGCTTGAGCTGAGGCTGTATACACGCCCCTGCCCAGCCCGCCCTCTCTGCCCTGCCCCCCAGTGCCCACCCTGAAGCCCTCGTGCCCACCTGGTCTTCCCATCGGGGGTCAGCTGGCAGGTGGCTGACCGGTCACAGGAGTCAGGGAAGCAGTAGGCGAAGCAGCCCGCAGAGGCATTGTGGTTGATGCTGACCAAGCCTGGCTTACACAAGCAGGAGGCCTGGGACCCCAGGGAGGAGAAGGAAGTGACATCACGACCATGAGAACCACCAGCACCCCTTGTACCCATAAAGCTATGCTCAGCCACCACACCACCCTCTGAGAAGAAGACTGCCGTCCTTTGCCCATTTTTTTACAAATGGGTCAACTGAGGCTCCCAGGAGGCCCATGATTTCCCAGGGTCCAGTAGCTAGTGTGGGTGGGTGGACCATGGGACAGGCCTGACCCAGGGCCCCGGCTCACCTTGCCCGGTCTCTGGTACAGACACAAGGTGGAGTTGCGGGGGCAGCCACCGTAGTTGATGGTGCATGGGTCCTGGGGCAGACACACCATTCCATCACCATAGTAGTTCTTGGGGCAGCGACACTGTGCCTGCCCTGTGGGGCTCACCGAGCACTGGGCCAATGGGGAGCAGGGTGACGGTCGGCAGGGGTTAGGGGCTGCCAGAGCAGAGAGAGAGAACCCGAGTGAGTTGGGCACCCAGGAGCCCTATCACCTCCGCGGTGATGGCCCAAAGATGAGGTGAGCAGGCTGATGGAGACCCTGGGACAGGCCTTCCCTCAGGGGAAGTACCTGCTGTCAACAGCCAGACTGTGCTTGTTGGCTTGAAAGAACGTCCCCCCAGCCCCTGCTCGGGCCTCTGGCCTCCAGGCCACAGACTCACCTTGGCACTCTCTGCCCTGCTGGGTGTGGCCAGGCAGGCAGCTGCAGGCGGGGGCCTCTGCGGAGCACTGGGAGTTCTGGGGACAGTTCAGGGCCTGGCAGACCGGCAGCTCTGAGTGGAGAGGAGGGGTATTGTGGGGGCTCAGGGCTCCAGGTTGGGAGGAGCAAAGGTGCGAAGATGCTCTGCCCAATTTGCTGTGTAACTCCGGCCAGAGCCTCGCCCTCTCTGGGCCTTTGGGCAGTGGAGCTCTCAGATGACACTCCCTCCCCTGACCAGCTGTGTGCCTCTCCTACTCCGAAAGATAATTAGGCTGTGGGCAGAGGGCCCCTGAGGCTCAGGCCCCATCCCCCACCTACTGGCCTCTCTTCCTCTGGCCACTGAGGACCTACCACCCCAGCAGTCCTGCCCACCTTGGTCACAGCGGGGTCCAGTATATCCAGCAAAGCACAGGCAGCTTCCGTCCCCAAGTGGCCCATGGCTGCACACGCCGTGCACACAGCTGCACACTGGGCAGGACATACAGGGACGCATAGGGACATTGAGTCTGCATCTCTGCGTTTCTAGAACTCAGCTCCCGTGGGGGTGACGGGAGCCAAGGGAAGCACCTTGCTTCGCCTGGGGGCTCAGAGGGCTCTGGAGAAGCACAGGGCTGGAGGTCTGAGGAAGCAGAGCCCGTGTCCCGGGAGGGGAAGTGTGAGGCTGAGTGGCTGGGAGGGAGGCTGCGGGGGGCTGCCCCATGGACTAGGTCTCCTGGGGCCCCCACGTGGGCAGTGGCCCTGCTCCCTTGCCCTGCCAGCACTCACCTGACTGGCAGTTGGGCCCAAACCACTTGGGGTCTTGGCACTCCTGGCAGGCCGAGCCACTGAAGTTTTGCTGGTGGAGATTTGCACCAGGTCAGTGCGCGCCCCTCGACTGCCCCCCACGCCAGCCTCGCCGGGCCCTTACCTGGCACACGCAGGTCCCGTTGCCATCTATGCCGTCCAGGCAGGTCCCGTGGCCATTACACGGGGTCTCAGCACCCCCCGGGCACTCTGTGGACCCCCCAGAACTCAAATGTGCCCCGAAGAACTCCCGCTTCGCCCCTGCCCCCAGCAGCTCCCGGCAGCCAGGCCCTCCCCGGGGCAGCCAGGCCCTCCCCGGGGCAGCCGGAGCCGGGCAGCAGAGCTGTGCTGGCTGCCACTAAGGACCCGGTTCCTGAGAAAGCTGAGGGAGATGGGGGCAGATGCTGCAGAGAGGGAGCCCGGGCAGGGGTACGGGGAGCAAGGCTGGGGCCCCCACCCCGTACCATAGCACTGGGACCCCCAGTAGCCGGGGCAGCAGGCCTTCTCTACCACATCCTTCCAGCACTCCAGGCTGCAGCCTCTCATGGACATCAAAGAGTCTCCCAGCTGCACCTCATAGCTGGTGACAAAGGTGGGCAGGGTGACAGGAGGGCCTCCCGCTCTGCAGCCCCCCACCCAGCCTCCCCACGCGGGTCCCAGTGCTCTGCATCTACCTCCGCTCTCTCTCCTTGCTCCAGAGCTGAGCACAGGGCCCGGCTCACGGTAGATGCTCAGTAAATACCACTTGCCCCCACTCCCCCTTCTTTCCTCCCTAGCTCTGCCCCCAGCCCGAGTGGCCAACAACTGCCTGGGTAAGTGAGTCCCTGCCCTCACCGCCCAGGCCTGCCAGGCTCCCCCTTGCACACACACCCCCCACCCCCCACCCCCCGCAGGACACTCCTGGAAGCGGGCAGGGACGCAGGGACGCAGGCAGGGACCCGCACCTGCAGTCCCGCAGTATCTTCTCCGGTAGCTCCCGAAGCCAGCCTGCGGGGCACATCCGCCTCTTGATAGCGGGACACACGGTGCAGGGGAGGTGAGTGACAAACTTGGTCTTCACGTCGCAGCGCCTGGATCGCACCTGGGCCACAGAGGGGAGGTTAGAGTGAAGAGTCTGGCCCCTGCCCCGGTCCTGACTCTGTCCTGATTGAACCAAGGCCCAGCACCTCTCTCCAGGTCTTGCTTTCCTGCCTGTTTCCTCAGCAGTGAGGACAAGGAGGGCCCTGAGAGACAGGGGAACCTGCCTGTCACAGGTTGTCACTGCCACAGTATGTTCCTATGTCCACAGCCATGTACTTTTTTTTTTTTTTTTTTTTTAAGATTTCATCCATCTATTAGAGTGAGAGCACAAGCAAGGGGAGCATCAGGCAGAGGGAGGGGGAGAGGGAGAAGCAGACTTCCTGCTGGGCAGGGAGCCAGACAGGGGGCTCCATCCCAGGATCCCAGGATCATGACCTGAGCTGAACAGATGCTTAACCAAATGAGCCACCCAGGCGCCCCGAGAGCCATGTACTTCTGCCCAGGGCCGCAAACCCATGCCTCGGAGCCTCAGAGTCTATACCTCCTGACACGAAGAGAGCCCTGCATTTTGTTCCACCTTAGCCCATTCAGATGGAGAAACTGAACCCCAGACCCAAAACCACTGAAGTAAGGACTGGGTATGTCAGGGACCAGAAGTGGACTCTCACCCTAGTGTCCCTTATCCCCTCCCCCTGAAAAATAAACATTAAATACCACAGCAGAGGCTGCCTGGGGGAGCACAGCGACTCCTTTCCCAGACGCAGGTGGATCACACCACAGGGCTGGCCTCTGGTCATTGCTCTGCCCTGAGCATGTCCCCACCGTGCTGGCGAAGGATCCTCCCACAGGCCCGAGGCCGCTCCGCTGACCCCAGCGCGGGGCGGCAGAGACCCAGCAGCCAGCCCCACACCTAAGAGGCAGGCCAGGTCAGCGGGTGTGTGCAAGGGGACCCGCGTGCCGTCCTGCGCCCGACCCCAGGCCCCCCCACCAGCCCGGACCCGGGGGGCCAGGGCCCATCGTCGGGGTCGGGCAGGCAGTGCTAGTGGCGAGGGAGCGGAGAAGACCCAGGTGGCTTCCCGGGGGAGGTGACCATTGGACTGGGGCTGAAAGATGCCCAAGAGCTGGCAAAAGCCAAGTGGGAGGAGCAGACGGCCACGCGTGCAGAGGCAGAGAGCAGCCCCGGAGAGGCGCCCGGCCAGGCCCGCAGGTGAGGCAGCAGGTTTGTTTTAAACAGGCCTCTGGCTGCTGCGGGAGAGCAGTCGCGGTGGGCGGGGGCGGGGGGGGGGGGGGAGGCCGTCTGCCGAGGGTGCGGGTGCCAAGAAAGCCCAGGCCTGTGGTCCCAGTGCCTGGCCTGCCACAGCCGCTGCAAGTCCACTGTCCCTGGAGCTGCCTTCACGGCAACAAGGAACGTTCCCAAGGACGGCAGCCCTGTGCCCTGGAGGAAGGGAAGCCCGAGTCAGTCTCGGTTGTAAGAGGGAGAAGGGGCCGGAGGGGGGTGCGTGCGGATGGAGAAGAGGTTGCGGGGGCCTGGGGCGTGGGCTAGAGAAGCTAAGATGTTCTCATCTGAAAAATGCTAAACACACTGCGGGTCAAAGGGCGTGCGGCCAGGACATGGCTTTCCTAGAACACATCAGACTGAGGCCTCTCAGAGCAAGAGGAAAGGAGAAGGAGGCCTGGCACGTTCTGGTGAGCACGAGGCCCGGGGCCTGGCTCTGCTGCTGAGATTTGGCCCTTCCTGCTCCTGCCTCTGCGGTCTGCAAAGAGGGAAGTTGCCGAGAGCGCCTCAGGCCCAGCCGTGGGGCTGAGTGCTGTGGTCTCGTTCCCCACCCCGGGGCTCCGTCTCTGCTGAGCCAGGGAATGTCTAGGAAGTTGGGTAACTTCAGGGCTGGGCAGCTGCTGGCTCAGGGCAATGGCACCCCTGAGGCCACCTGGCCAGGCGGGCCCGGAAGCCAGGGTGGCCACCGCCGGCTCAGGGACCGGCTTTCAGAGGAACGGCCAGGCCTGGCTAAGGGTTCAGGAGAGAGAGGGACGGATGGAGGGAGAGAGAGTGGGAAGGTGAGCCCAGGAGGGGGCAGGAGCCTCCTGTCCCGACAGGGACGCGCTCACTTCTGAGACTCTCACACTGGGAAATGTGTGTGACATGGTGAAGGGTGGATAAGCCAGCGGCCAAATCAGACTTCTCACGGGGGAGCACACTGGGGGTGGACCCTGGGCCCCTCTGGAAGGAGCACCGGCCTCCCTGGACATCCCAGCCTCCCCCGCAGTCTCGCCGCTGGTCCCTCTGGGTCACAGCCCAGTGCTGAATCAGATTCCCTTCTTCCTAGGGGCATCTCGGGACTGCCCCAATCCAGAATTGATTTTGCAACGTCTGCTTCCCACAGAGACACAGGCGCTGCTGGGGAAGTTCGAGACATGAGGGATTGAGCCTGTTGTGAGGAGGTGGGACAAATCCCCCCAAGCTGGCACCCAGAACCCAGACTCCCTCAGAGGAATGGGCTCCCCCACCCCTCTCTGCTTCCCCTGCCTGGGTCACCGCCTTCTCCCTCCACAGCCCAGCTTGAGACCACAGGCTCCACCAGCACCTGCACAGAGGAGGCACCCAGTAAAAGGCTTTTGAATGGACAGGGGCTGTCCTCCACCCTCCTCCTCCAGGAAGCCCTCCTTGACTTACTGCCTGAACCTGCCTGTGTTTGCACCCTGCTTCTGCTGCTCCCTAGCTGTGTGACCCTGAGGTCATCCCGACCCCTTGGAGCCTCAGTTTCCTAGCATTTAGAGTGGTCCTTATGCTACAGGGGGGTGCTGGAAGGGCTTGGGTGGTTGAGTGAAGTTGCAAGAGAAGGCTGGTACTGCCTCGTCCCTGTCCACGGGCACCCCTGGGCCATCTGCCTGGCCCCAGCTGGCAGAGCCTCAGCCCTAGAATATGGGCTGAGAGGCGGTCAGAGCACAGGTCTCTGACGAGGAAAAGGTGGCGGATCTTTGAAATTCCTTCCATTTATCTTGCAGGGAGGGAGTAAGAATCCACTTGCAAAGCTTAGCACAGCCTAGAACCCTGGGCCCTTCGACCACCACGGTCACCCTCGCAGCTTCCCACCTGCACATCCCCAACCTAGACCTGGCACTGCCCGGCAGTGGGGTCCCAGCAGGTGCTTCCTCTCTGTACTTCAGCCCATCTACTAGTGATAGGTGGGCAGTAGCAGCTGCCCCAAGGGTCAGGTGAACTTGGCCTCCCAGGGCAGGGACCCTCAGCCACAGGCAGGCTCCGGCCAGGCAACTCTCTCCATACTCGGGGAGGCGGGAGGGGAGGCTCTTCCAGAAGCTCCAATGGGGATGGTGTCCCCACTCCGGGGCCTGCTTAGGCCTGCAGATCGGCAGCTGGGAGGTGGCTGGCACACATGGGTCTGACAGCCACACAATGGGACCCTTTTTTCTGGGGAATCACAGACAGTGGTCAGGAGCCCGGCTCCAGTGTTGGACTGATTTGTCTCCATCATCCTTGGGCTTTAGCTTCCTCAGGTGGAGAACAGGACCCACTGCCCGCGGGTCGTGAAGATTCCAGGGGATAATGCCTCCGTGTGCCCAGGGTGTGCAGCTCTCAGGTTTGAGGGTGTTACTGTTAGCTGCTGTTTACCCAGAGACTGGGGGGGGAGTAGACTTCATTCCACCCATGGGGCCGGACACAAGCACACACACATGTGTGTTCCACGTGAGTCTGTTGGTTTGCTAGCCCCTCCAGGGTTGGGGGGTGATCCTATCTCCAGTCTGCAGGCCAAGGTCACAGAGAGACCGGGCCTCAGTCTGGGCAGGGAGGGCGGGAGGATGGGCCTGGCTCTGTCCCCCTCGACCTCAGGCTGGGGAGCCCTGGGATGCCGGCGCACACTCCATGGCTGGCAGGCTGAGCACGGTCGGAGGAGGACAAGCCAACACACCCCTGCCGGCCCAGGCAGCTAGACACGCACCTCAGCCTGCGGACGCGGGCACCACAGCCCAGCCCTCTGGTCCTGCTCGGAGGACAGACAAGGAGCGGCTGCCCTCTGTGCCCCCAGACCTGTGCCCGATCTGTGTCCACTCCCTCCCTGCTCCCACCAGTGGCCAGCAGGGCCTGGATACCACGTCCCCCTGCAACTGGCTCACACTCACCTTCTGCCCCCTGGTGAAGTGGGAGCCTGCGAGGCAGAAAGCCAGGAGGCAGAGCAGAAGGAGGCCCCGGGGCCCTGCCATGGCTGGTGGCGGCTGGCAGGCGCGCCGTCCAGGACAGTCAGGGCAGCCAGTGTGGGGAATGAGCTCTAGAAGGCAGGCACAGGGCGCGCGGGCGGGCCGGGGCGGGCAGTCGCTTTAAAAGCAGTCCGGAGGCCCCGCCAGCTCACCCCCACAGGAACCCGCCAGGATTTCCTCCTGCTATCAGCAGGCTGCAGGCGGAAGGGAAGGTGCTGGCCGCTGACCCCTGCGTGGTCGGCTGGGCCCTGCTCGGGGCTTCCTGGCCCGAGGCCCTCCTCCGGGCATCGCAGCCCCCAGGCCCACCATCAGCCGCAAGCCTGGGGCCTCGCAGGGGGTGCGGGGCAAACTCCAGTTCAAACCACTGCCCAGCCCTTGCCTGCGAGCCCGGCCTGTATCATTCGGAGGCTGTGGGGGTGGGGGACCCTGGCAGGTGGGGGAGGGCAGCCCCCAATCAGGTCTGCCTGCCTCCAGACCTTTCCATTGCCGAGAGCAGCCGTGGGCGTCGACAGGACATCAGATGAACCTTGGCTCACCCCACCCCGGTAGCCCCCTTCTCTCCCCGAGGGGCTTGCCGGCTTCCCACCGCACCCCACACCGCTCTGGCCAGACTAGCCTGACCTCCCCTGCTCTGGCCGCGCCTCTCCACTCCCCTGACCTGCTGCTTTGCCCCCAGACCCTCTCACAGGGACTTACCCTGGGGTCAGCCTCAGGTCAGGGGTCACCAGCTGTTATCACCTCCCAGCACCAGCTACCAGCTGACGCTGTTTATGTTGTTCACTCTGTTCCCTGCTGGAACGTCAGCTATGGGAGGGCAGGGGTGGCGTCGGGCTGCTGCACCCAGCAGGTGCTCCGGGCCGGTTTGCGGGGTGCACGAAGGGAGGCGGGTTGCCTTTACATCCCTGTCCCCAGAGGCAGACAAGGCTCACAGGCACTCAGGAACTTGCCTAAGGCCTCCGGCTAATCGGAGCACAGCTCCCTCCTCAAGAGGTGAGGGCTGCTGCCTGCGGAGCCCCCCGCGCGGCCCGCCCGTGCACACAGCAGGTCCCGTCCTCAGGGACCCAGGCGGGGTCAGCTGCCTTGTTGGCCCACGGGGCCGGGTAGTGGACCCTGCCTCCGGTCACCAGCATCCCCGCGGACACGCAACAGAGGGAGAGCAGCAGGCGGCCATCTGTAAAGGTCTTCGATAGAAGCCTGGTAGGGAGAAGCCTTGTCGCCCCTCTTCCTCTTCCTCTTCCTCAGCAGCCTTTCTCGCCCCACTGGCTCGAGGGGCTGCTGAGCTGGTCTCGGAAAGCTGGCCTCTCACCCACTCTCACCTCCCCTTGGCGGCTCCCCGTCCCCTTGGCGGCCTCCCTGAGGGTGATGGGTGCTCCAGGCCCCACTGCTGGCACCGAGGGAGACAGGAGCAGTGGGCTGGGAGCGGGGCTGGCCACCCTCCAATCACCTCTTCTGCAGTGCTGCCTGGCCCAAATAGCCCCAGGGCCTTGGGGACCTGACACTCCTGATTGGGCCAGGATGGCAGAGACAAGTGGGCTTCCCCCCCGCCCCCCCCCCCCACTCTGGGGGTCAAAATGAAATGAGGAAGGGTGGAACACAGGGCTGGCTCCCAAAGAAATCCCAGGTCCTAGTTTGGCAGGGTTCCCTGAGGCAGCCCTCATGTCTCTGAGAACACAAACACGCTATCCACCACCCAGGGACAGCCCCCCCACAGTGGGTCCTCTTGGTGAGATGCCCCAAGACCCCACCCTATGCAATCCCACTCAGAACAGCCTGCAGCTTCAGCTGGGGCTGGGCCAGGGTGTGACATTCCAGAGCTGCAAGAGGCAGAAAGCCAGTGAGCCTGTGTGCTGCACGTGCCCTGAGGCTTGGGGTTGAGTCCCAGCCCAGCACGGCCCTGTCCAAGGGTCCCCTCACACCTCCCCTGTGCCAGCACTCCAGTGCCACCCCACCAGCACCACCTGGCAGAGCCACTCCTCTGCCTTCCGTGCCCTCCTCCCTCCTTTCTTTCCCCACCTTGCCCCCAGGAGTGCACCTTCCCGCTTCCCCAGGGTACTCTCTCCCTCACCCCAACCATGCCCTGGGCTGGTGCCCTGCTGAGACCCAATAACCCTTGAACTAAAAGACCCAGACTGTGTCAAACTCTGCTTTATTGGAATAGAGGAAACAGGCAACAGGAATCACACTCGGTGCTGGCAGCTCTAGGTCCCCTGCCACCACCCCTTTCAGCCCCAAGGCCTGGGGACTCCTGCCCCCACGGGGCTCTCCCACTTGGCTGGGCCAGGAGAGGTCTCCACTTTGGAAAACTGCACGAGGCGGGAGCTTCTGATGTGCATTTTGCTACCAGTTTCACGATTAGCAGCGAACGCCCACAATGACAGCACATGACTGGACAAGACACTTCAGGGAAGGACACACAGAAGAGTAAATCAGACCCACAGTGCCACGTGTTAATAACAGTCCCACAACAGAAGACACGACACTGGCGTGCTGGCCATACCGCACCAGGGGCAGGCAACCGACCCGTGGGAGGCTGATGGCCACAGAAGTCCTGGAGGTGGCTGGCACTTTCACTCCCAGTACTGGAAAGAAGTCACTGAACACATATGTTCACATTCTCCACAAGGACGGTCCAATGAAGGTAGCCAAAGAGCGGGGAGAAACACTTTAAAAAGAACAGAGAAAGCCTGCTTCCTGTCCCGAGAGGACACAGGGCCAGACATTGCGGGTGGCAAGGGCCCACTGCGGTCTGGGCTAGCCAGTGAGCTCGACAGGCAGCTCGCGGCCGCACAGGGCCTCCCACTGGCGAGCCAACAGCGAGATGAGCTTCTCGCGGCTCTCGGCACTGGGAATAAACACCTGCCACTGGACCTCACGGCCCTGGCCGGCTCTGGCAGGGCCACCTGGCACCTCCCCAAAGTGGTCCAGGGTGACGCTGCCCATGAGGTCATGGCCCTGCACATCGTCAAAGACGAGTGTAAGGGCCTGTGGGTAGGTCTGGTAGCCCATGAGCACGCGGTCCAGGTCACGGACACGGCGGCCGTCGTCCAGCCGGTACCGGTCTCTCTGCGGTGGCTCTTTGGCAAAGTCGGGCAGCGGGTAGTGGACAAAGTCCTCATCCAGGAGGAAGATGTCAGCGCTGGTGAGTAGGAGTGTCTTGGGGCGCAGCATGCCCCTGCAGCGCCCTGGGGGCGGGGTGCCCACCTGGAAGGCCTGCACATACAGCAGGATGCTGAGGGACGGCGCCTTCTCTGGGTCAGCCATCTTCTGGGCCACAGTGAATGTCAGGTCCCCGATCTCCTCCTCACTGGGGTAGGTGAACTTAACGCGGCTCGAGTGGATCAGCTCATAGTTTTCCAGCTTCCCTGCAGAGAGGGACGCCCACCAGGGTTGTAGCCCAGCCCGGCCGGCACTAGGGCCCAGAGAATCAGTGACCCTGAGCCACCCGCGATATCAGGCTAAGGGGCTGGCCAAGGCAGGAGAGTATTCCAGGCCCCTGTGCTTGGGCAGAGACCCATGTGACAGCAGCTCAGAGCAGACACTTGAGGTGCATCTGCTGGGTGGCTGAGGGTTTGCTGGGATAAAGGCTCTGCCATGGAAAAGCACACGCAAAACCCAAGCTGGCTAAGCAGGAAAGAGAAACAATAAGAAGTGCAGAAGGGGTTCTGGGGCCTGCTGCGGCCCCTGGGATCGGGAAGGAGAGGGGCCCACAACAACAGCCCAGGTGGTCTGTCTGCAGCCTGAGCCGGGGGGGGGGGGGGGGGGGGGGGGGGGGGCGGTACCTGTGGTCTTGTTCCCAAACTCAGAGTAGAAGTCCTTGTCGACAGGCTCAGGTGAGGGTGTGCGCTCTAGTGAGGAGAGCACAGCCATGAGGTGCTGGAGGAAGCAGTGTGTCAGGTAGCTGTCCCGTGTTAAGCAGGTGACCACCTGCACTGGGGAGGAGCCTGGGGGAGAAGGGAGCTGGTCACAGTGGTAGGCCGCCTCTCCCCCACCCCATCCCTGGGCCCTGGAGACCAGAGCTGGGCCCAGGAGGACCCACGTGGGAAAGTATCACGGGACCTGGGAGATAGCTATTTCTCGGGCCGGAAGGGCTGTGACATTTTTCTGGAAGGGGATACAGAGGCATTAGGGAAAAAGCTTAGCTTTCTCTCTTCAGGAAGTGTGAGTCAGAAACATCCTGCCCGAGAGCCCTGGGCCCACTCTCCCTGCCCGCCGGGCACTTGGCCACCTCTGTCCCGCCTCGCATCGAGCCCTGGGGGGTGGGGGGTTCTGCACCCTCAGCAGTTCCTGAAGCTGCTTCCTCCCGTGCCGGTGATCAGGCTTGTGAGCAGAGATAACTCAGCCTGTGATAACGCACCCACATACGGACGGTGGGAGCCCACTGGTGACACCGGCCTTCACCCAAAATAGGACAAAGCACAGCAAGCCACTCACCCGTCAGCCGGAAATACTGGTCGAAAAGCCCAACATTGACAGCCTGCAAGTCGCTGAGCTTTAAAACAAAGCACTGGGAGATGTGGAAGGGACTGTTGTTGTAGTCAGTGTTCTTCTGATGCCAGAAATCTACAGTGGAAAGACAGGAACCATGTGTGGTGCTGGCTCTGCCAGGAGAGCACGAGGGTCCCAGGTATGCAGCTCTGTCCAGCAGGGAGGGGGCCCCTTGCCAGCCTGGCCTCCTGAGGCCTGGCAAGGAGCCGCCCCCACTTCCATGCACATGAGGCCTCACTGGCAATGCATTCTAGGGCATTGCCAGGCTCAGCGCAGGACTGAGGGCCCCTGACAGGCCGCTGGCTAAGGTCTCCCACTGGGGTCCCACTGAACAGAGGCTGCCAACCCCACCTCGTTAGAACCAGTGCCCGGGCCCCTTGCCAGGTCCTGACTCATGTGCTGGCCTTAGGTCTCTCATGAGAGCTCCAGGAGAGAGTGTGGCTATCAGCCCCCTTCCTCAGACAAGGGAGGCTCGGCACAGCACAGCCAAATCCTGCTGCCTAAGGCCACACAGCTGGCTCTAGGACAGAGCCTGGCCTGTCTCCTCGGGCACATGCTCTGAGCTCTCAGGTGCCAGCGGGCCCTGGTGCCTACCCTGCAGCGGCTCTGAGAAGTAGCGGCGGAGGCCATCATGCAGCACGAAGTACATAGCCTTGGTCGAGAGCAGCACGCAGGCGGTCACCTCCAGCCCCGGGGTCTGATAGAACACCACTGAGGACCACATGAGGTGCCTCAGCTCCTCGTTTTCAACCTGGACACAGAAGGGCTGGGTCTGGGCCCGGAGCCAAGCAGCGCCAGAGGCACACAACTCTCTTCTGGGCTGTGCCTGCCTGAGAACAGAGCCCTGGACAGGGTACACCCTCCCTCCCATCAGCCCCACTGCCCTGGTGACTTGCACATCCCCAACATGCCCACAGTCGTTGCTGAGGAGACACAGGACCCTCACTGCATCTGCTCAATTTATGAACTTGGAAGCAGAGAAGAACCGAAGGGTGAGAGATGGGTGTGGGGCAGGGTGTGTCTGGGGCCCAAGGCTAGGAGTGGCCATAGTCTGAGGGCGTGACAGGATCTCCCTCCCCTGACTGTGCTACCTTTCTCCATATGAGTGCCAGTGAGCGAGCCCAGCTCTAGTGCCACTACCTCGGCAATGCTGCTGTGAAAGAGCTCGATGATGGTGCTCCCCCGTAGGCTGGCAATGTGACGGAGTGACGGGCAGGCAGGCAGGTGCGAAGGGATCTGATTCTCCTCCGACGTGGAGCGGATCAGGTGCTCACTTGGGTAATGAGCAGGAGCCTCCGCTTGCACCAGAGGCTCGGCTGGGGCTGGGGCTGGGGCTGAGGTGTCTGCTGGGGTCTCCTCTGAGGCCAAGGCCATTGTTGGGGCCAAATCTGGAAGTAGGCCCTCCACTGGGCCTGAGGACTTTGCTGGGCCCACGGCCTCTTCCAGGGCCGGGGCTGGGACCTCCATTGAGGCCAGAGCCAGGGCTGGTGCTTCTGCTGGCACTGGGACTGGAGCTGGAGCCTCTGCTGGCACTGGGGCTGGAGCTGGAGCTTCTGCTGGGGCTGGAGCCTCTGCTGTGGCTGGGGCTGGAGCCTCTGCTGGCATTGGAGCTGGAGCCTCTACTAGGACCTCCTGAGGATGCTGGTCATTGCTACATATCCCAATCCCCCGAGAAACATTGTGTTAGCAAAGGGACCCCAAGTGGAGAGTCACATCACATACAACCTCAGAGGGTGATGAAACACATGTACCAACTGCCAAGTCTGGGGTCCTCTGGAGATTTCATCATCTCAAGGTTCCCTACAGGCAGACAGAACAAAGAAAAAGTGCCAGGCCCTCCCTCTTAGAAGATGATGGGCAGTCAGGGGAAAGACAGGCAGTGTGGTACCCCAGGGCTGGCACAAAGATGTGCCTGCTGGGATAAAGAAGGGCGTCCGTTTTCTGCATGCAGTCCCCATTGTGGGCAGGTTCTAGCCAGGCTTGGGGACAGCAAGGAAATGGAGGCAAGGTGTCACCCCTTGAGGCCTCAGCACAGAGGGGTGGGGTGCCTTGGGCAGAAGCTGCTCTCCAGCACCTCGAGACCTGATGGCATCTCTATGGAGGGCATGGGGCTTGAGCTGGGCCCAAGAAGCGGACCTGATTCATCCAGGGAGAGTTTGGGAACCCCCTGGGAACACCACTTTCAGGAGCTGGGATCAGAGGCAGAAGGCTTGAGACACTGGGGTGAGGACAGTGTCTCCACTGGTTCCAAGGACAGAAGAGAAAGTAAGGCTGTATCTCAGAGGACAGGAGGACCAACAGAAGGAGCACCCTCCAGGGCATGAGGCCCCTCTGGAGTCTTGGGTGGGGGTGAGCTGAGGATAATATGGGCATGGCTGCTCATAGGCCTCCCTCTAGCCTCAGCTCCAGATGGCCCCGAGGGAAACCCAGGGAGGGAGCCAAGGGGAAGCCAGGCAGAGGGAGGAAGAACAGGACAAGACTACCACTACTTCCTTCTCTGTCTCCCCTGCTGCAAGAAGGAAAGGAGCTTTGAACCAGAGAACTGCCCAGCTCAAACTCAGACCTCAGACCTTGCTACTCTCTGCCAACAAGTGACTCTGGAAGGCACTCATAGAATAACATGCAAAGAGAAAGCCCCTTAATGACCCAGTTTTTCCTGAAAAGGGGTACATGGCTCACCACCAGAGTAAGGCTTGTCATAGGGTGTCACAGGGAGCCAAGGGCAATGCTGACGCTGGTCAGAAGCCAAAGAGGAGCAGAGGAGCCAGGCCCACCCTGGCTCACACATGGCCCCCCCCATCCCCCTGCCAAGAGCTTACACTGTCTCACCTGGCCCTGTCCTCGGGAGGTTGGCCTTCCACGAGGGGGCTCTGGGACCAGGCCCCAGTCGCAGGGGTCTTGGCAATGACTACAGTCTTCAGGTCCTGCAATGAGGCCCGGAGCTGGTTGTAGATACGCAGGAAGTGGAACTTCTCATGGGGCAGCACAAAGATGGCAGTGACAAAGCGGTAGCCCACGAGCAGCTCCAGCACATGGCCGTCTGCGAAGGCGCCCCGTGGCTGGGTACAGCTGCGTGTGGGGTCCAGCAGCACCGTGGACAGCGGCACTCGGCTGAGCTTGAAGCTGTTGCGGTTGCGGCAGTTGTGGGTGCCGCGGTTGGGCATGGGATTGAAGTCGGCCTTGATGACATTGAGGTGCTGGGGTGTGAGCAGCAGCCAGTAGGGGATAGCGGCGGACTTGACGGCCTCAGAGGGCGCACAGCAGGAGCGCCGTACGGCCGAGCAGAGTGTGCAGCTGGCCCACTCAATGTTGCCCGAGTAGTCCCCGGCGGCAGTCTGCACCATGCGCTTGTCGCTGTAGACCAGGTAGACGGGGAAGCAACCCTGGCTGCGCTCCTGGCAGCCGCCCGCCACCTTGTAGAAGGTGAGCAGTTGGCGGAGGAACTCCTGTAGGCTGGTGTGGCTACCGTAGAGCACGGGGCTGCACAGCATGGCCATGTGCTGCGGCGCAAAGCACGAGCGCAGGTCGGCATGGAACTCGTGCAGGTTGGCGGCGTCGGCGATGATGAACAGTGTGTTCTCGCTGTGCCGCACCTTCAGCACCAGGCACAGCTCCGGCATGAGGAAGCCGAACTCGGTGAGGTCACCGTGGGGGAAGCAGAAGACGAAGCGTAGGGACGAGAGGATGTGCTGGCTGCTGCCCCGTGATTCTTGGTGCGGGATCTCGAAGACCGCGATGCCGAAGTCAGTGAGCACGAGGCAGGCGGCGAACTGGCGGATGCTGCCCTGCACGTGGATCAGGAAGCACCAGAGCACCTTCAGGATGCGGATGTGCTCCAGCAGGAAGTCCTCATCTGCACCCAGGGCCCACTCTAAGGCCAGGCGCTCCTCCTCGCCTTCCTCCTCCTCCTCCTCCTCTTCCTCCTCCTCTTCCTCTCCCCGGCCACCCTCCTCCTCTTCCTCTATATCAGGGGGCCCCATTTCAAAGTAGCGGTTCTCAGCGGCATCCTCCTCATCATCGTCGTCATCCTCGCCCTGCT
This sequence comes from Canis lupus dingo, assembly GCF_003254725.2. NCBI lineage: Eukaryota > Metazoa > Chordata > Mammalia > Carnivora > Canidae > Canis > Canis lupus. The sequence continues at coordinate 37,552,261 of NC_064262.1, forward strand.
CGCCCTGGCCCTCCTCCCGCTGGTTGGCAGCCTCTATCCAGGCGGGCAGCTGCCGCTCAATGGCCTGCCGGATGAGTGTGCTCAGGCGCTGGATGAAGTCCTGGTTGGTGGCTGTGTAGCCAATACAGGTGAAGGGCAGGAAGATGATCTGGCCAGATCCGGGCACCACCTGGACCTCCGGCTCTGCATGCTCTGGGCTGTGTGGGGAGAGGCCAGGTCAATGGCATTCTGGGCTGGACTATCCCTACTGCACACAGGCAAAGCCTGCCGCTGCACCCTGGCCTCGACAGAACAACACGAGGGTCTCCCAAGCCCTCGAAACAGCTCAGCCCATATCCTTGATAAGTGCCCAAGTGGGGAGCCGAGACACTGGAGGGCTGGGACTGCTGGGACTGCCGGCTCAGTGCAAGTCTACATTCCCAGGGCTCAGGCCACAGGCATTCAACACTGTTGTACCCACACCACACGGGCTCTCCCAACAAAAGCCCCACAAGACTTCTCAGTCACTCAGATGCTGGCTTTAACTCCCAAGGGAATGAGAGCTCAAGGGCATGAAGTCACTTGTTGACAATGGTTCCCTTCAGGAGCACCCAGTGGCCTCTGGGATGGGAGTCAGGGGGTCAGCTAGGTGGGTCTTAGGACTTTCACATTTAAATTCTAGCTCTTCTTGGCCACTGCTCCCCTCCGTGAACAAGCACATATAGAGCAGGGTTGGGAAACTTCTATAAAAAGTCAGGGAGTGAATAGTTTTGGGAAAGCCCATCCACATAATTTTTTTTTTTTTAACAGTGCTTTAAGAATTTAACAATCAATCTCAGCTCACAGGCTATACAAAATAAGCCTGTTGGCCAAACTGGCCTTGATCTGCTGACCCCTGGTATGGGATAACGCGTCAAGCAAACTTCAGGGATCAGAATTTGGAAACAGACCAGAACCCACCTCGTTCCTGTTTATTTAAAGGAAGAAATATCTCTGAAGAACTTCTATGAACAGATTGTTAACAAAATCCAACTGGTTCCCACTGGTCCACAGCTGGGCATGTGCAGAAGGCCTAGAATGCCTTCTTAACCTCTTCCTTACCTCACACCACCAACAGCTCCTGGCATGTCCCGTAAATCATCAGAAGGTGCCTGACAGAGGAGGACATGTGGTGAGTCCCCTATTTGCTGCAGCCAGTCCCTGGCATTTACTGGGTGCTGGACCCTGACCCAGGCACCCTTCCCCATTTCACCACCCTACGAGAAGCTCCTTACCATCCCCATGTTTCTCTTGAGGACAGATTCTGGGGCCCAGAAAGGCAGAGAGAGACTCACCCAGTTATACAGCAGTGCATGGCAGAGCTGAGATTCCCACCTATAGTCTGTCTGACAGCAGCCGTGCCCCCAGACCTGGGCCAGAGCCTCCTGCCATGCTGCAGCTTAGCATGTGCCTCTTAGGTCTGGCATCTGAGTCCTCATGCCACCGCAGTGGGTCCGCATGGACAGCCTATCAATGTGGCAACTGGCCCGCAGAGGACTCTGTGAGCAGAGGCTATGTAGCACCTGGCAAGGCCCTGCCAGTGGTCTCCGGGCAGTGCAGAGGACCTAGGAGCTGGGAACCTCCTATTGTGTGACCCTGGGGAGAGTGAAAGGACGAGTGCCAAGGAGTACTGGGACAGAACGAGGACTGTGCAAACTGCCCAGGGTCACAGGGCCATGACCCTGGACTACTGGTCAGGGCTGGATGGAGGCCCAGGTACCAGGGAAAAGCCCCACACGTGAGATCCTATCACACTTGCCTTCCTCCTCTCTTCCCAAGACAGAGGGAGAAGCTCCAGAACCCTTAGCAGCAGCCAGAGAAGATGCTGGAGTCATCATGTGCCCCAGACTACTAGGGTAACATGCAGGAGTGAGCAGAAAAGCCCAGTGTGCCAGGCAATGGTGGAGAAACTCTTCCTGATGGGTGTGGGACCCAAACAATCCCCACCTAGGGCTTTCTGAACTGCCTTTCCCAGGACAGTCCACTCATAGGGGCTAAGGACCATCTATCTGGCTTTGGCCCCCCAGGGCCTAGTGAGAGAACTGCCTGTTCCTATTAGCCCCGAGAGACAGACAGAGACACACACACAAAGAGATGGACAGACAGAGGGACAGACAGGGAATACAAACTGCTCATCACAAAGCAGAGTGCACCAAGCAATGGCAGCATCTGCCCCAAACTCCAGCCACACCACCTCTACCTTCCAGGCAGGTCCTACTTCTGGACAGCCCCAGGCAGAACAGTTGATCCAGAGAAACAAGCAATCCCCAAAAGTAGGAAGAGGGTATTACCTGTCCTGAAGGGATGGACTCTAAGGAATCAGAACATCCCCGGGCAATGGGCCGGTCCTCGGGAGTCAGACTGTCGGTGGAGGAGAGGCTGCTGGCCAGGGCCTCCTCTTGAACGAACATGATACCTGGAGAGACCAGGGGTGGGCAGGCAGGGCAGGCAGGGAGAGTAGCCATTCAACAAACAGGGCTGGACCCTCAGGCTACCGGCATGACTGAGGGCCTTGTCAGACCCCCTAACCCAACCACAAGGTCACAGAAGAAAACATTAAAAATGGAAATCTTAAACTCGAAGGATAAATGACTATCTAATTTCAGAGCAGGGATAGACTTTCTAAACCTAAATCCAAAGGAAGAAATTGATATGTACGACTACATAACAACCAAAGTTCTGTAAAAAAAAAAAAAAAAAAAAAAAAAAAAAAGAACCTAAGATAAATCAAAATGAAATGAGAAAAAAAAGTACTTGTGATACTTAACAAAGACATGTGTCTTTGATCTATAAAAGGCTCTTCAAGATAATGAGAATGGGGAGCAGGGGCTGGAAACCCCATTAGGAGACTGCAAGGATGAACAGATATCCCACAAAGGAATGGCCACCAGAAAGAACACCAGAAGTGAGGCACACCCCCAAAAGGAACCACAGAAGGGCAAGCTGAAACAAGACCTTGGTTTTGTCTCACTTTGGCAAAGGTCTGACTGTCAGCCTGGCCTGGACTTGGCCTGACGGGGCAGAGGCGGGCAGTGGGGCACGAGCTGGTCTGCCGGCTGGGAGAGCAGTTTGGCAGTATGTCCATCAAGAGCCTTCAACGTGTTCACTCCTGGAACCTCTTTCTAGGAACTTGACTAAACTTGGCCCAACCCCACTAATAGAACATTTCTATGAATTTCACAGACATTCAAGGACTCGGGACCTCTTACTCGGAAGGCCGGGCCTTCTTGCAGGCTGTTTTTCTCCGAGGCTGGCAAGGACAAAAAACCATGCTCGGCACCCATGGCCTGCTTTCCGCACGATGCTCCCCACTGACCCTCCCCTGGGCCACCTCCATGGACAGCGCAGTGACTCATGCACCCCAGAAACAGAGCGTTCTTAAATCCCGCTGAGGCTGTTTTAGGAGGATAGCATGTCCAGGCCTATTATTTCACTCTGGATGTTTTTCACAGTGGTGGAGGGTAAAGACTTATTTTTTAAAACCTTTTCTTAAGTGTAGCTAGCTGGGAGAACACTGAAAATCAACCCTCAGTTTCAGAGAGGTTTGAAGGGAGCCCAGCGCTTGCCTGGTTTTGCTGCCAGTCACTGTGGCTCAGTGAAATGATTGAGCTCCAGAAGTCACAGACCCCTGTCCAGCTCAGCCGCGCTCCCTCCCCCCGCCCCGCCCGGGACAGGACAACTCATGCAGCCCAGGTCCTCTGCCCATGAGCCAGCCAAGCCAACAGCCCAAGCCTAGGTGCCTCTGCCTGCTGCCACCCCAGCCCCCGAGCAAAGCAGCAGAAGCTGCGCACAAGCAGGAAGGCGGCAAGCACACAGCCATGCAAAAAGCACACTGCTCTCTCCTGGAGTCCACCCCTCTCCTCCCTCACACGCTCAGATACTACCATCCTTTGAGGTTCACCTCACCTATCACCTCCACTACAAAGCTCTCTCTGCTCTAGACCTGCCTCTCTCTTCTACAAACACCCCCAGGTCATCCTGCCCTGTTCTCCTTTGGGCACATAAGCTCACCTCCCCAAGAGGCTCCAGGTTCTTTAGGGGCACCGTCCTGGTCATCTGGAAACCCCCACAAAGGACACAAGAAAGGGAAGCCCTCACTGACCATTCCTGATGAGCCAGGAGCAGTGTTAAGCGCTTCCCCAGCATCAGCTCATGCATGCCTCTCATTATTTACCACAGTTCATCAAATCTAAGATGCGTTGGATGGGGTGCCATCTTGGTCTTAGCAGGTGTCCACGGAAGGCTTTCACACGACTCCATCACGAATACCAGCTGGCTGACAGCGACTATGAGACGCCACTGACTCAAAGACGCATCTCAATTTCAGGGAAGTCACAGGGTGGAAACGGGTGCATCTTAGAATCGATGAAGTAGGGTGTATCCACTTTACAGTTGAGAGAACAGGATTTCGGAGAGGCTGTAAGTTGCTTGAAGGCACGTGGCCAGGGAAGCTGGGATGCAAACTGAGCTGCCTCCCTCCCGGGTGCCTGCTCCTAAGCACTTCTCTATGGACCTGGTGGAAGAGTCAACTCTGCCATTTCATCCGTCAGCCCCTACTGGTCACAATCCTCCAGGGCTCCAACAAGCTGGCTACCAGCTCCTGAGATAACCAGAGGCCTGGTGTTAACTGGAAAGCACCCACTTTATTCACAAGTATGTTTGCCTGCCTCACAGGTGGGAGTGGGCTGGGAGCACAGCTGCTCCCTGAGGGAGAAATCCTGGTCCATCCAGGCAAGACCCTGGTTGGGTACAGCACATGGCTGAACACCACCATCTGCAGATTCCTCCACCTTAGTGAGAAAAAAACGTTTTCTTGCCACTACCCACCCACGCCCTGTTTGGAACTGAGGAAATGTGGACAGGGACAGTCTTTCTGCTTCCTTCCTGGACCGTGGACTGTACAAACAAGTGGTCAGGAAGGGTCACTCAGAGGATGAGACGAGAGGCATCAGAGCGCCTAGATGGGGCCCGAATTCTGTTGTTTCTCACAGAAAGGAAAGAGATGTGCACACAAAGACATCCACTACAGTTTTATTCATAAGAGGTGCAAATCTGGAGACAACGTCTAAATGTCTGGTAGCCAGGAAGGGGGGGAACAGACTACAGTGAGCAGTGAGCCACTCTGTGGCACATCCCTGGGAGTGGGGCGGTGGGGGAGGGGGGCAGAGGCCTTCCTGCCCAAGCAGGGCTGCCTGCAGCGGCTCTGGGGGCAGACACCTCATCTCCCCCACCCACGGTCTGCACTTTAGCAGCTGGTTCTCCACTTGCTTGTTCACCCACACACTCACTCGTTCACCGAGTCAACAAATGCTGAGAACCGGCTGATTCCTGGCCTCGAGGACCTGTCGCACCTCCCTGTCCCCTGGAAGCCTAGTCATATGGCTCCTCTGCAGGCTGGCCGGTGCTGTGACAGGGCAGCACGCGGTGGTGGCCCCCAAGAGGGCTTTGGCCCGACGGCAGGAAAGGCAGCAGGGAAGCTTCTTCGCAGTGATACAAACCCCCCTCCCCTTTCATGTAAAAAAATAAAACCAAAATTTCTCAGTCAAGAGTGTTACAAAAGCACATTGACAATTCCTCTGGCCCCTAACACCACCGTTCCATTCTCACGAGTTCTTTCTCTGACCTCATGGTCATGACCTTGGTGTGCTGCCCAGCCACGGGCTTTCGGACCTAACCTGAGCACTTCTCCTTTCTTCCTACCCAGGCCCCCTCTCTCTGATGTGATGGCGGCAGAGCATTCTGCACCATGGCTCAATCTCCTTTGCATCCTCTGATGCCTGTCACATCCCATGTTTTGTTCGCATAAATAATGTTGCAATGAGTATTTCACCTCCCCCTTCCCCATTAACTTATCCCACTAAGATAAAAGCCCCACCAGCGGGGTTACCAGGTCAAGGGGTGGGAACGTTTTTCTGGCTCTTGAAACATAGGGTCAAACTGTTTTCCCAAGACCTCACACCAAGTTCTGCGTCTCCAGGAGCCCGGGTGGGCGGGCGGCGTTCTTTCCTGTGTGTCCCGAGCCTCGGCTCCACTCGGGACGGCACACCCTCCCCTCTTCCGCAGGGGCCGGGCCAGCAGACACTCTCATGGGACCTGCTTCACTCACTCATCTCCGAGGATGCCTGGGTTCAGAGGTGAAAGCCCTTTGAAAACGCTAAGACAGTGGGCGGGTAAAGGGAACTGGTCTTCCATGGGTCCACGGACAGCCCATCTTGGCCCACACACACAGAACTTTGGGGCTGGATCACACCACAAGAACCACAGAAATAAGGCAATGATAAAAAATAAAAAAATAAAAAAATAAAAAGCAAAAAAACATTTCCTATACAGGGGTCAGGGTGCCCGATTCAGGAAAGTCACTGGGCCTGGCGTCCCATTAGTTAGGAGCCAATCTGCCCATGCTGCCTGTGGGGGAACAGGGTCTTTATGAACAGCAGCCCCCGAGTCTGTTCCAAGGGTAGCCTTGGGGCCCCATTAGAAACCCATGGGATCCTACAGGAACTGGATGTGGGATTCAGGACAACTGGGGACCCTTGCTAAGTAAACAACAAAGCTGATACCAAGCCGCCACCCCCCACTCTGTGCCACCCCAAGAGGTGCTGCCTATAGACAGCACCAGGCCCTCCCTGTGTCTGAACCTATAGGGAACAGGTACTGGCATCTTCCCCCAAGCCAAGCCTGGAGGCCTGGGTAGGACCTGTGCAACTCTGCTAGGTGGTGAGACATACACAATTACCTTGGTTGGAGAGGATGGGCTGGGGCAGGGAGGCAGAGGTGGGAGCCACGCTGGGAGGGGAGCCGCTGGATCGGATGCAGGGGGCCGTTGAGAGTCGGGAATCCTCACTGATCTGAGGAGGAGTGCTCAAGTCAGCCCGGGGGAGGAGAGAAAGATCAGGAAACACAGATCCTGACACAGCCACTGGGGAGGAGGAAGGAGCTCCCACCTCTCAGAAGTGTGGTGATGGTGAAGGCGTCCCTGCCTAGTCCATAGCAACCCCGTGCGGCAGAGCTGCCAACTGCCCGCCTCACATTGGTGAGGACAACCAGGATGTGAAGGGGGTGGGATGCAGCAGCCAGGACATAGGGGCCCAGAGCGCTCCATGTCCCGTTACCACCGCAAGCCAGCTCTTCCCTTCGCTGGCTCTTCACCATCACTCCTGTTGCCTCCCACACAAAGACCCACCTTCTTCTCTGGGTTGTTCAGCTTTGACTTGACCTCCTTGGCTTTCTGAATTGCTTTGAGTACTTCCACAGTGTCCAGCTCCTTCTCTGTGGTGGCTGTGCTGTCCAGACAGACCTACAGAGTTCAGAGAACAGCCATCAGCACAGGGGCTGATGATAGGAGCAGAGTGGAAGGGACCTTGCTGAGGTGTGTGCCATGCCCTAAGAGGACACAGGTGGCCAGGGGATATTCTGCCCCCTGGCGTGTGAGCTCTTCACCACCCTCAGAAGTGACCCGGGAGATCCCACACTGCCCAGTTTGTTTTTGGGAGTCCCTCTCTGAGAAGGGGTGCAGGATCCACTGTGATGGCCTCTTGGGTGACTGAGAGTGATAGAAGGCGGTGACCTGAACCAAGCCCCCAATTATGGCAAAAACTCAGATCAGTAAAGGGAGGGTCTCTGAGCTGAGGATCTGGGAGGGCAGAAGCACGGGGAACAGGCAAAAGGGTGGGGAGCCCCATCTGCAAATACAGGAGGAGGCTACGACTAGCAAGCACTGAGGGGTGGTGGTGTGGTCCATAAAGGACAGTCCCAAGGGCCTGGAGAAGAGCTGACACTACACTGTGCAGCTGCGGAAAGAGGAGAGGACGTCTTGTAAACACAGTCTTAGTGATGGTGTGAAGAAAGGGGCACTTGGGGGCTGCAAAGGGGCAAGGAGGGTGGTCGGAGGGGAGGATGCAAACACCCACGTATGTTCTGGCCTGGGATTTGGGGAGAAAGGGGAGAAGCCTGCTTCAGACTGAAAAGACAGATAAGTCCAGCTAAGGATCTGTGAGGCTGACATGGTGGTGGGTGGCCAGATCACACGCAGCAGGTGGCAGACGCTGGGCTGGTCCACACTGGCAAAGGTGGGCGAACCCTTTAAGGTCCACAGTCTACAAAATACAGGGTGACTCTTACAAGCCGAAGACAGTCCCTCTACCCTTGGTCTGTGCCTGCTGTTTGGTGGGGAGCCCTCCTGGCCTGAAGCCGTGACAGAAGATGACTTGAGAGAAGCCAGCGGGAACCAGGGCAGCTGGCGCCCCCACAGAAGGGGCGGGGAAGCCTCTTCCTGGGGAGGCAGCAGACTTCCCAGAACTGAGAGGCCCTTCAGGGCCAGATGTCGTTCCGAAGCAGGCAGCCACAGAACAGGGGACACCACCTCCAGCAATGCCTGGGAGAAGCCAGACTCCAACCAGACCGTCTCTCAGACAGAACAGAACTTCCCCAGCAGCTTACCTCGGAGGCTCTCTCTCCAAACTGAGCCAGCACTTTGGTGCGGTAGTCAGGAATGATGCTCAGGGGGTTGTTCAACAGAGCCACATGCTCCAGACATGGGAGGCTGCCGATGCTCCGGACCTCCTCCATCTGCAAGAAACAAGTTCCTTTCCCTCATCTCATCCTCGAATGCTTCAGCAATAGGCCGACACGTTTGATGGCCTCTTTTCAATGAAAGACAGCTTACCGTTCCTTTTTCAAGTCCTCAACTCCCAGGCGCAGCCATCCCAGGACCCTGGGAGCCTCCCGGGCTGGGACTCACCTGCTCGATCCTGTTGTTACGGAGGTCCAGGTTGACCAGGGAATAGAGCTTGTGCAGGCCACTCAGACTCTCCAACAGGTTTCCTGCCAGGTTCAGGGTCTTAATATTTCCCAATTTGGTGTGCACCCCTTCCAAGGAGGAGAGCTTGTTGTAGGACAGGTCCAGGTGCACGAGATTGTACAGGTGCTGCAGCAGGCATCAAGAACAGGATATGCTGGTTCAGGCCAAGGCTCCTGAGCAGGCGGGCCACCACTAACAGTGCAGTGGGCCTTTAGCCCTCCAACGCCCACTTCCCTTGGACAGCTATTGGTAAGGGCAACCTTGGATCCTTGGCACACCCAGGGGCCCTGTGGCACAGCCCCCCTCCCCAGTAGGGACATCACGGCCCACGGGGGAGGCATAAGCTGTGAAAATGAGGCTGTCCGTCACCGTGATGGAGGTGTATCATCTTCATCATGCTCAGTCTACATTTCCATGTCTTTCCTCACTCTTTGAAACTAGAGAAACAATCATCTGGTGCATCACTGATACCCGAAGGGGACACCAGCAGACCCCCATTTATACAAAACTCCAGGGTACCCAGACACCTTTCGGGGGCCTATGAGAGAAGACCCCAGGGTATGGCCAAATGTCCAAGGTGGCATTAGCTTCCTGAGCTCTCAGGAGAACAGGACCTTGAGAAGCCCGAAGATGGTGGCCTTTAAAGACATGAATTACCTGCAGATTGTCCACGACCAGCACTCCATTGTGACTCAGGTCCAGGAACTCAATCTTTGGAATCAGTTTCTTGTGAAAGAAGAAAGAGAGCTCAGGTTACTCTAGGACATGGGACCCTCGGTGGCCTTCGCAACTGGTGATGGACACTGTGGGATGCTTCCTCCAGATACGGACTCCCCAGCCAGACATCTCTGTGGGGCAGCTGCTGTGACACCTTCCGTGCCCACTCAGTAGCCCGTCCCAGGAGCACAGAGGGTCTCCAGCGCGGAACACGGTCCACTGTTCCTATGAAACACCTGGCTTGCGAAAATAACAGTGGCAAGGTTCCAGACGGAAGTAAGTCCCTCCGTCTTCTTCAGCCCTGCCCAACCCCACCAAAGAGCACAAATACAGGTATCACTCTCTTCTTGCCCAAATCCCATCTGGATATCACTCTTACGTGGGCATGTCTAGAATCTATGGAGTGATTGTTCTACTGCACTCCCTGGGAGTAAATGTCCTCGTTCATTTTGTTTCTGTATCAAACACGCAGATGCTTCATTGGACTCTAACCACTACTTCACCTATTTTAATTAATTCCACTTTGAAATTAAAAATTTTCAGGCATACACAGAACACAGAATATAGATTTTCTGTGGTCCTTCTAGAGAAGGCCAAGTTAATTACCCAACCTTGGGGTTTGATCAGGCCAGAGAAGTCCCTGGCACCTGTTGCTGAGAGCATACCACAGACTCGTCGATCTCAGAGATGCTGTTGTGGCTCAGGTCTAGGGTGGTCAGTGCCTGCCACGTGGGAATGACGGCGGTCACAGGGCCTTCCAGGGCCGTGCCTTCTGGCTCCCACTCATCAAATTCTGACGCTTCGGGAACAAGGACTTCCTGTGTAAGAACATCTGTTGAGCACCACACTTGGCCCTCACGCAACACAATCATTGCAAAATTTCAGGAAGGGCTTCAGCATATTTAGCATGTGGAAGTACACTTGCATTAAAATGGGCTTCAGTTCATATGGTTTTTTTTTGTTTTTTTTTTTTAGTTCTTTTTTTTTTAGTTCATATGGTTTTAAGCGATTGTGAAATAACAGAAAAGCTTAGTAACAGAACAGCCACTTGGAATGTGTTCTGACCCTGCTTCATTAGCAAATGTTTTTCGAGCCAGAAGAGCCTTTTGCTATGTGGTGATGCCTTTTCTGGCTTAAACCTCAGGAGCTGAAGATCAGATCATGGAGTTTCCAGGCAACTATCCTTTCCAAGCTGGCACTATAGCCCCCACTGAGGACAGTAGGCCATCACTGTCCATGACTTCACAGGGTAGTAGCATGGACACAGAGGCCCCATCAAAGGACAAAAAGGAAGGCCTCCTTGGGTTGGCAGTTATGCCCAGAAGGCCTTTCCTCCCTCAATGGATCAATATGGGCCCTTTGAGTCAGGCGGCAGGGAGTGCATCGGAGAAAGGCTGGGTTGTCCCCAGCACCCTTGCTCTTGACGCAAGCCTCCTATCTCAGCCAGTGGCCTCAAGACTTGGCCAAACCCAAATCTGGATCAGACGCTACGTCATAAAAGTAACCACTATGTTTGTTCTATACCCAGAGAAGGATTTGAGCATTACTAAGATGTAATCCGTAAAAAGGTAAATAGAAAAGAAACCCCTCACATTCTCGAGTGTTTCTGTTACTCACACACAAACAACAGGGACCAGCATTTCCATGACCTGACCTGTCTACTTCAAGTCCATTCAAAACAAGATACAGACAAGTACTAAGCCAGGGCTTTTTAAGCTTAGAGAAACATTGATATCGATCTAATAAACATTCTGTCACTTGCCACTGCCTAGCAATTTGTCACATCTAAAAATCACTTTTTGGCGGGGCTTGGGGTGGGGAGACCCAATTCTTTCAACTATCTTGTTTAACAGTATCGCTTTTTGATGAAGACAGACTAAAGCATCCCAGGGATTGTTGAGCACTGGGGAGACCTGCATGAGCACAGAGCTGCCCACACCCATACTCAGCGCAGACGGGTGGGACACCACAACGTAGGATCCTGCCCCTCGGTGCCCCAGGCAGGAAACAGGTGGAGCTTACCTTCATAGAGGTGGCAGAGAAGCGGACGCTCATTGTGGCTAAGGTGGGCTTTGACGCAACTAGTCCCCGGATGTGCCTGGCACCACAGTGACTAATCTGGAACAAAGAAAAGCTGTGCCTCAGAAATGGCTGTAAGGGCTGACTTGGGGCTTGGCAGGTGGACATGAAGAATGGGCTCTGGAAAGCAGAACTTGAGAGCAGAGGGCCTCTGGCGCACAGTGAATACGATGGGCCCTCTTGCTCACCCAGCCCTACTTTACTGGCCTTGGTTGTCCTACACAAGGGAGGGATAGCTACAGGCCAAAGCATGCCCATGAACACCACCCATCTGCAGACCCCAACTCTGGGGCCTTAGCATGCAAGCTGAGGCTGGGTTGGGCACTGCTCTGAGTTCCCAGTCCTTCCTCAGCCAGCACTGGTGGAGGCACACACCCTAGGTTCCCAGTAAGGGGCTGCGGTCCTCAAGTTCTCTGCGACTAGCCCAGAATGCCGCAGGCAGAATAGTCCCATTGGTGGCAGAGGCTGAATTCAGATCCCAGCTTCTCCTCGTTAACTGTGTGGTCCTGGACAAGGTTCCTTACCTCCCTAACCCTAGGTTTCCTCAACTGCAAAATGAGAATAAAAATACCCATTCCACAGGGCTGTCGGGAAGTTTCCATCAAGAAGTGTCTATTGGGGAACCTGGGTGGTTCAGTGGTTGAGCATCTACCGTAGGATCAGCTGGAATCCTGGGGTTCTAGGATGGAGCCCCACATCAGGCTCTCTGTGGGGAGCCTGCTTCTCCCTTTGCCTGTGTCTCTGCCCCTCTCTCTGTCTCTCTTATGAATAAAAATTTTTTTAAAAGTGTACATTAAGACACAGGGTTGAACACAAAAGCTATGCTTGAGAATTAGACACTTTAAAGCATTTTTAAAAATTATGTTATTGAGTCCCCTCACATTTAAAAAATGTTAACGAATCTAGCATTGTGAACCCAGGAATTTGGTAGTGAGTAAACAAAGTATTTCCTGTTAGGTGTGGGCATACTGGAGGGCAGAGAACCCTCAGAGCCCTCTGCTGATCTGCCCTGGGAAACACAGATTGGAACTGGCTCTGCCTGACCCCCAGGATGCCCTCCCAGCACTTCAACTTGAGCAACGAGAAGAAAGAGCCAACAAGCACTGGTGCTCCATCCTGTCCAAATGCTGTCTGTGCCCAGAACAGACATGCAGAGCAGCCAGGAGCAGCAGAGGCCCCTTTCTCTCCACCTTCAGATGGGCCTGATTTAGCTAGACGGGGCCTGTCACATAGTGACAAACACAAAAGCAACAGCACCTTATGGGTAAATCCAGACTCTCTCTGGCCCACAGATAACCAGAAGCAAGAGGACACCCAAGTGCACTCAGCCCAGCTGAGCCTCCAGGGCCCTGGGCCTTACCTCCACCTGATGAAGAGACTTGAATATTGACAGATCAAAAGGCAGGAGTTGCTCTTGAATGTTGCTGGTCCCAAAAGGTCCTTCTGTGCCAGAAACCTGTGGCCAGACACAGGGCTTGAATCAGGGATGCTGCTGTAAGCGTTCCTCAGCCATATTCATGGGGGCAGTGCTGTACCCACCAAACCGGACTCACAGACCTCCACACACCACTTGCGTGGTCAACAAAGCAGGCTAAAGCCACAGTTTAAAGCAAGGGGGCACTGGATCACGACTGCCCCCTGGTGCTCACAGCCAGAAGCACAGTGCCAAGAACACCAAAGATGGCCTTCCTTGTCCCAGGGCTCATTTGCAAGCACCTTCACACATGCTGCTAGTCAATGAGCTATCAGGACCCACCTGGGCTATATGCCCACAACTGAGCGGCTCTCTATTACCAAGCTGCCACAGCTTTACCTTAAGGTACTTAAGGCGACAAGTGAAGTCCAGGATGTGCCCGAGGTCGGTCTTGGCATCCCCACTGGCACACGTGGGCTTTCCCTGCTGCAGCTGCTCGGTGACCGCATAGAGCTGCAGGGGCCCGATGGCAAAGACCTCGCCGGCCCCCAGGAGCAGTTCTCCTGCAACAGCCATGCCCCACAGTGTGAGCACCCAGCCCCACCCACTGTGCAGCCAGGGCATCTGCCCACCTGGCCAATGGTTAACAAGCACTAGGCAAGCACCCTTGGGACAAAGCCATGGTCCTGAGCTCAGGCTGAGCACAGGGCAGACCCAGGACACGTGATTACAAAGGAGGAAGGGTCATGAGAATGTGCGACTGGGGAGCCTCCCTCCGGTGAGGCCGAGTCAAAATCTGTGGCCCTGAACTGGAATAAAGCTGATGTGAGGCAACACCTGGGCAACAGATCCACGCTACAACCTCCAATATGCACACACCTCAAGGTTAGATGAAGCCTGAGGTGCCAGCCCCGTGCAGGACCTACAAGGAGGTGGGGTTCTTAACCAGTTCTTGCTCTGCTCCTCCTAGCCATGTACCCTCAAGCAGGTTCCTGGGCCTCTCGCCTTCAGTGTCCTTTAGCTGAACCTCCCAAGAGGGAGGCAGTGGGATGTCCAATCTGAGGCTGAACAACAGGAAACACTCCATGCTAGCTACTGTTACTATGTTCTCTGGCAGGGTGATCACCTAGGATTGGTTTCTGGTTCACATCTAATCTCTCTCGGGTAAGGACAAAGCAGGTGCAAGAGGGCAGCATGTCATCCACCTTCCAGAACTCCATCACAGGGCTTTGGACTATATCCTGAGCTTGGAGTTAACCCCCAACATGGGGTCTCAAAGAGTGCTAAGGTCAAAGACCACAGCTTCTTAAGACCTGGCTGGTGCAGGGCAGGTGGGCAGGTAGGTAGTCAGGCTTGGCTGTGGCCCAGGTCCAGGGATTTGAGCAACCCCAGGGAGGTGGGCCCTGGTTATGGTTCACTGGCACAGCACAACAGATGGGATACCGCACCACCCTGAATCCCACTCTTTTGGGAGATTCCCAGCTACATACCTTTTTCAAAGAGCTCCTCAGCCAGTGCTGCAGTGATTCCATTTATCTCCTGAGAAAACAACCCACAGTTAGAAAATCCCCTGCCCCCAACCACTGGGACTCACATTCTCTGCTAGCTACTCTGTTGCTTCAATGCCGACTCTCTAGAAAGTTAATATAACAAGTAGAGATTATAATATACAATAAAGAGAGTAAACTACAAATTAAAGCACCCAGGAAGGGATATTGAGTATTTCCAGTTCTGTGGACATGCGGAACATTGCTTTAAAGGAAGAACAGAAATGGCCTATTGCAGCAACTCTTAGCACACACGGGCTCTCCTGATGCACAAGACCCAGGGGGCTGGCAAAGCCTGGCTACTTCAGAGTCCCAAAACTGGCCCCAGAAGATCCTGGGAGAGGGTGTGGTAGAGAGGAAGTCCTGTTTCATCTAAGAATGACTGTTTCTACTTTCATGTTTCAAAGGTGTCTTAAACAGTGAGTGCTTGCTCTCTTCCTGTGCTCATCCTTCAAGCCTTTCAACAGTCTACTTGGCCCGGGGTCCAAAGAAAGAGGCTGGAAAGGACTTCCTTTAAGGAGGCCTGAAAGACAAAGCCCTCAGTCATAGTAACAGCTGGTGTGCTGGGATGTGAACCATGCTGGGCAGCGCCTGAGCACTTGCTACGTACCAGCACACTCAGTCGCCCCAATGCCCCATGTGAGGAAGATGGTATTTTGAACCCAGTTTCACAGTTGAGCAAACTGAAGTGGAGAGGCACTGTACTCTTACTAATTTTACACGGCCAGAAAGTAGCAAAGCCACTTAGCCTCTCTCTGTACATGATCCATTGCCTCAGGGCTTCTGCGTGTAATCCTGGGGATGGCAGGGCCCCCCCAGTCCCCAGCCCCACACTGTGCAGGTAAGAATTTTAACGAATTGACAGATGGCAGCCAACAAGACTTCTGGTAAACAGGCCCAGATGGAGGCCATGCAGTTGCCTTCGTAACTCATGGGAACATCTCTGCCACTGGGATGTGCAATTCACATGTTTACGAAGGGACTCAAAAGGCACCAGGTTGCCGGAGACAGGGTGTCCTTTTCCTGTTTTGCTTTGTGGTTTGTTTGTCTCCTTCTTATCTTTCATACATGATGGATATGCTAAAGGTTGTTTATATGCTGCAAATAGCTTCTCCCTGTCATGCGTGCCTCTTACCTTTGTGGTGGTCTTCCTGACACAAAGATTTTTCATTTTCATGGAAATTGTTTAATCTGTGATTCTTTTCCTTTGTGACTTCACGGCTCTTCCCCCACCCCAAGATTATAAAGATATTCTTCTGACTTTTTTTTCCCCCCCTAACGTTTTAAATACTTTATGCTAGCTTTTAAAAATGTTTTTATTTCTTTAAACTGCTTAAAATTCAGTTTACATATAGTGTGAGAATAACCCTCCTTTAGCATCACAAAAAGCTTAAGGGAGAAAAATGAGCACATGTGGGCCCCAGCATTAAGGAGCACAGGGTCTGGCAAGATCCGAGGTCAGATGCAAAGGGGTCAGATGCAAAGGGGCCATCAGACAACAAAGGCTCTGAGCAGGAGAGGGCTTCAGCCAGGGAGGGGAGAGGCTCTCAGCTGTTGAGACTCAAGTTCAACTTCAGTCTTCTGCAACAACTTAAACTCAATTATAGCTTCCCTGACTGGAGTGAAGAACTGAAGATGAGGGAGAGCTTAGAATGATCCAAAAGCTTGTTTCTCTACCAGCAGTTTTAAGTGCCGTGGCTGGTCTCTAAGTCAGCACTTCCCTGGCCTGCTGCTGTGAGCATCACCTGGTGAGCTTGAAAGACGCAGGTTCCGGAGCAACAACTCTCTGGCCCATGCTAGTGACACTGGGACTCCCTCGGGAAGGTCTCCCTCAGGAAGGGGCTCCCTGCCCTCCATTCACACCTAATAATGTTATGGGGGTTTTTGGATAGTTGGCCTCAGCACCAGCTAAGGGGACAAGGCTGGCATTTCCGGAAAACACAGAAAGCTGCAAGATAGTAAGGGCCAAGGGCTCATGCTCAGCAGAGAGCAGGTTTTTCAATTCTGAGCAATCTAAAAGGCAAACTATGTGACAATTTCTTTCTCTGCTTCCCTGCTGTTCAGGCACAGGAAGCGCAGCTGCTGTAACACTGTCTACTTTTGCAACAATACCTACTTTGTTTCCCAGGCTTGCCTCCACCTGGGGAGACTTCCTGAGCGAGGAACAAATAGATTCCTTGGGCCCCTGAATCTAGAGTACCAGTCTCCTAAGAGAAACCTGTTGTTGACCTCCTAAAGAGTTCTGGCTAAGCCACCCTTGCATACAGAGTAAAGGTGTGCAGTCAGTTCCCACCCTCCCTCCCCCCAATCTAAGCCACTGCAGATTCTGCTGGAAGGTCACCTGTGGGAACAGGTGACTCCCACAGAGATCATGCAATCTGGGCTGAAGGGACCCAAAGTGCTTTGGGGTGCCATAAATGTCTGAATTGAGGATGTATTTTTTTTAAAAAAGGCATTCTTTATACCTCAAAAAATTCAATTAAAATGAAATTAGCTAACAAAAAAATAAAAATAAAAAAAATAAAATAAAATTAGCTAACATTTAAAAAACCATTAGCACCCACCCCTAAATGTGTTATAGACCCATCAATTGGCCACCTGCCAGGATCCGTGCTGGTGTGCACCCTTGGGCATCAGTGTGAGCTGCACATAAATGTACCATGAACTGGTTGGGCTGTAGGTCAGCAGCTGCCACTCTGAGCATGGCCTTGCAGCAGAGCCCTGTGACCAAGTACATCCCACAGCAAACGTGCCTATCTATGCTCAAGAAATAAGCCCAGGCCAGCCCAACGCTTCCACTTGGCACACAAGCACAGTCCTTTTTAATGGGACACAAACAAGGGACTCAATCACATGTCACTGTATGGTTCACACACACATATGCTGTGTGTATGTGGGGTGTGTATGTGGGGGTGCTATATAACTCTTATTTCATGACTGTGATGAGGCATTCTAACAGAAATTGGACATTTTATACATAATTTGGCTTCAAGTAAAAAATTACTATTGACAGATTGAAGCCTAAAGTTTCAATGGCGAGAGCTTCAAGGCCATAAGCCATTAAGTGAGTTGCAGAGAAATCTTCTTATCACTTACATACAGCCTCAGCACTTTACAACTGCGACAAAGGATGGAGGTGGATGCTAAGACTGATGTTAAGATAGAACAGTTGGGCACCTGGGTGGCTCAGTTGGTTAAGCAGCCAACTCTTAATTTTGGCTCAGGTTATGATCTTGGGATCATCAGGTCAAGCCTGCCATCAGGCTGCACACTCAGCACAAAGTCTGCTTGTCCCTTTCCCTCTGCTCCTCCTCCATCTTGCTTGCTTGCTCTCTCACAAATGAATAAACAAAATCTTAAAGAAAAAAGTTCCATCCTGATTTCAAATTTCTTTTTTTTTTTTTTAATTTATTTATGATAGT
Organism: Canis lupus dingo; assembly: GCF_003254725.2. Classification (NCBI taxonomy): domain Eukaryota; kingdom Metazoa; phylum Chordata; class Mammalia; order Carnivora; family Canidae; genus Canis; species Canis lupus. The sequence continues at coordinate 37,570,258 of NC_064262.1, forward strand.
CACACAAAGAGAGAGAGAGAGAGAGAGGCAGAGACACAGGCAGAGGGAGAAGCAGGCTCCATGCACCGGGAGCCCGATGTGGGATTCGATCCCGGGTCTCCAGGATCGCGCCCTGGGCCAAAGGCAGGCACCAAACCGCTGTGCCACCCAGCGATCCCTCTTTTTTTTTTTTCCTTTAAAGATTATTTATTTATTCATGAGAGATACAGGCAGAGACACAGAGGAAGAAGCAGGCTCCTCGCAGGGAGCCTGATGTAGGACTCGATCCCTGGACCTGGGATCATGCCTTGAGCCGAAGGCAGATGCTCAACTGCTGAGCCACCCAGGCGTCCCTTTTTAGCTTTTTTTTTTTTTTAATTTTTATTTATTTATGATAGTCACAGAGAGAGAGAGAGAGAGAGGCGCAGAGACACAGGCAGAGGGAGAAGCAGGCTCCATGCACCGGGAGCCCGATGTGGGATTCGATCCCGGGTCTCCAGGATCGTGCCCTGGGCCAAAGGCAGGCGCCAAACCGCTGCGCCACCCAGGGATCCCCCTTTTTAGCTCTTATATTTAGGTCTTTCATCCATGCTGAATTAGTTTTGTTTATGGTGTGAGGTAAGGGATTCCAACTTCATTTTTTGCAGTGTGGATTTCGATGGCAAGAAAAGAAAGCATCTTCTCTTTGTGGCCAACTCTGAGATGGAGAGTCCAGGGGCCAGGGCAGCCCTGTGTTGCAGTGAGTGGGCATGCCTTGGCACTGGGCCTATTGCTGTGCTGTTTCTCTCCATGTAGCTTTGGCTCAGTACTCCTGGAATTCTCAGTGACAAACCTCATCCCAGCATCCCACGAGAAGAGGTTTTCAAATTCAATGAAATCGAATCCCAGAGATCTTCTAGCACACCATTTTGAGGGAGGATGTCAGTCAGTGGACCTGGGAGGCAGGCCATTTCCTGACCCTTTAAGCCATTGATTGATTGATTGAAAGAGAGAAAGAAAACACACAATGAACAGAGGGAGGGGGAGACAGAATCTTAAGCAGGCTCCATGCTCAGCTGATGTGGGTTCCATCTCACAACCCTGAGGTCATGACTAGAGCTAAAACCAAGAACTGCTGCTTAACCAACCGAGCCATCCAGGTGCCTCCATGACCACTTTTTCTAAGTCCATCATTTGATCAGTTTGTGTCCGAGTTCCTCCTTTATAAGCTTGGGGGTGATGACCCCCAGCCCTTGAGAATTGGAGGAGACTATACAGTGAAGGTAAAGGATCTGAAAGAGTAGTGGGCCCACAGGGACTTAACAGGTGCCAGCCAGTACTGGCTGCCTGGCTAAGGAAAGGCACTCAGTTCTCTTCAAGGGTAGCATTTCTGTCATTTTCTTATCTTAAAGCCAGTTGACTAGTACAAAGATGCTTTTTGAAATTTGAAATCAGGGATCCCTGGGTGACGCAGCGGTTTGGCGCCTGCCTTTGGCCCAGGGCGCGATCCTGGAGACCCGGGATCGAATCCCACATCGGGCTCCCGGTGCATGGAGCCTGCTTCTCCCTCTGCCTGTGTCTCTGCCTCTCTCTCTCTCTCTGTGACTATCATAAATAAAAATTAAAAAAAAAAAAAATTAAAAAAAAAAAAAAAAAAAGAAATTTGAAATCAGGGCAGCCCAGGTGGCTCAGCAGTTTAGCGCCTTCAGCCCAGGGTGTGATCCTGGAGACTGGAATCGAGTCCCACATTGGGCTCCCTGTGAGGAGCCTGCTTCTCCCTCTATGTCTCTCCTCTCTCTCTCTCTTTCTCTGTGTCTCTCATGAATAAATAAATAAAATGTTAAAAAAAAAAAGCTAAAACTATAAAACTCTTAGAAGAAAACAAAGTTGTAAATCTCTGTAACTTGGATTAGGCAATGGTTTCAACAGACATCAAAAACATAAGTGACCAAAGGAAAAAATGGATAAACGGAACTTCATCAAAATCTAAAACTTTTCGGGTGCCTGGGTGCCTCAGTTGGTTGGGTGGCTGCCTTTAGCTCAGGTCTTAATTCCAGGGTCCTGGGATGGTGCCCCACAAGAGCCTTGCATAGAGCTCCCTGCTCAGCGGGAAGCCTGCTTCTCCCTCAGTCCTAACCGTAGCTGTGCTCTCTCTCATTGGCTCTCTCCCAAATAAAAATAATTTTTTAAAAAGATTTTATTTTACATATGTATATGTATATATATATCATAGATATATATATAAAAATTCCTACAACTCAACCGCAAAAACACAAGTAATCTAATTTTCTAAAGTGCTGAGGATATCTGAATACATGTCTCCAAGATATGCAAATGACAATAAGCATATGAAAAGAGGTTCAACCTCATTAAGGAAATGCAAAACAAAAGCACCCCAAGATACCACATCACACTCACTAGGATAGCTGTCAAAAAAGTTGACTGTAACAAGTTTGACAAGGATGTGGGGAGATGAGAACCTGCACACTGCTAATGGAAATGGAAAATGGTGCAGCCACTATGGAGAAAAATTTGGCAGTTCCTCAAAAAGCTAAAGTTACCATATGGCCCAGCAATTCCACTCTTTATGTATACTCAACAGAAAGGAAAACATAGGTCCACACAAAACCATATGTATGAATGTCCACAGCAACATTATTCGTATGAGCCAAAAGGTGGAAACAACCCAAACATCCATCAACTGGTGGATAATGTCCTATATCTGATCAGCAGAAATTACCCAGGCAGAAAAGGACCAAAGCACAATACAAATGGACCTTGAAAGCATCATGTTAAGGGAAAGAAGCCCATCACAAAGGCCACATTTATATGACTCCATTTATATGAAATGTCCAGGCCAGGACAATATGTGGGGACAGAAAGTACATTTGTGATTGCTGATGGGTACACAGTTCCTTTTCAGAGTGATGAATGTTCTGAAATTAGACAATGGTAATATCTGCACAACTCTGTGAATATACTAAAACCAGAGAATTAAAAATAAATAAATAAATAAATAAATAAATAAACAAACCAGGGAATTGTATACTTCATATCTTTTAAAAAATGTATTTTGGGCAGTTCTGGTGGTGCAGCGGTTTAGCGCCGCCTGCAGCCCGGGGTGTGATCCTGGAGACCCAGGATCGAGTCCCACATCGGGCTTCCTGCATGGAGCCTGCTTCTCCCTCTGCCTGTGTCTCTGCCTCTCTCTTCGCTCTCTCTGAATGAATAAATAAATAAATCTTAAAAAAAATATATAAAAAATGTATATTTTATTTATTTATTCGCTAGAGGCTCCCCGTAGGGAGCCTGATGTGGGACTTCCAGGATCATGCCCTGAGCCAAAGTGCTCAACCACTGGGCCACTCAAGTGTCTCTCTCTTTTTTTTTTTTTTTTAAACATTTGAAAGAGAGGGGATCCCTGGGTGGCTCAGCGGTTTAGCTATCGCCTGCTTTTGGCCCCTGGAGGCCAGGGATCAAGTGATCAAGTCCCACGTTGGGCTCCCAGCATGGACCCTGCTTCTCCTTTGGACTATGTCTCTGCCCCGCGCCCCCCCCCCCCCCGTCCTCTCTTTCTATGCCCATGATAAATGAATAAATAAAATATTTTTTAAAAATTTTGAAAGAGAGAAAAAGAGAGAAAAAGAGAGCACATGTGAGTGCAAGCAGAGAGAGGGAGGGAGGGAGAGTAAGAGAGAGCAAGAGAGAATGAAAGAGAGCAAGAGCGTGTAAGAGAGAAAGAGCATGCAAGAGAGAGAGCGCATGCCAGAGTCCCACTGAGCTGGATCTCAGGACCTTGAGATCATGACCTGAACTGAAATCAAGAGTCAGTCACTTAACCAACTGAGCTACCCAGGTACCCCAGGAATTGTATATTTTAAAATAGTGAATTTTGGAATATGTAAATTAAATGTTATTAAAGAAAAGAAAAAAACCCACACTCCAGACAAGCAGGGTTCCTGGAGTCCACGCCATCCAATGTCAGCCCTATAAGGAGTGGAACATGTTAGGAATAATTTCAGAGAGGATACTGATGGGACAAAGGCTGGCAGAAATAATCCCTAAGAACTCCCAGCCTGTAGGAAAGGCTGACAAATCTTTTAGGCCTTGTTGGTTCAAACTCCCTCTGAAGATCTAGTGGTTCTCAATCAGGTGCAGTTTTGCTCCTCACGGGGATATTTGGTGATGTGCAGGTCATTTTGGTTGTCACAACCTGGGGTGGTTACTGGCAGCCACTGGGTAGAGGCCAGAGATGCTGCTGCTGAATGATGCATGGGGCAGTCCTCACCATTCTCCAGCCCAAAATGTCAATAGTGCATGGTTGAAAAACCATGATTTAATTTAATGATGGGTCAGTTAGTTTTTAAAAATCCTTGGATTTGGGGCAGGCCGGGTGGCTCAGCAGTTTAGCCCGACTTCAGCCCAGGGCCTGATCTGGGCTCCCTGCATGGGGCCTGCTTCTCCCTCTGCCTGTGTCTCTGCCTCTCTCTCTCTCATGAATAAATAAATAAAATCTTAAAAAAAAAATCCTTGGATTTATATAACCCAGAGGATCTTATATATCAGAAGGGGTCCTTCTGATAACAGTAATTTCATTATATCCGAACTGTTCCAAGCAGTAGAGCATGCCGCAAACGAGAATCTCAGATGTGGGTTGGCCCAGGCCCACCTCGGACAAACCTATCTCAGAAGAGCAGTCCAGGCCTTTTCATGCTCAGAGCTGGGCAAACCTGCTTCTCAAAGACTGGGGTCTTAAGCAATGAATTATACTTTCAAAGCGCTGCTTATTAAGTTTTAACCTTAAACAGCGAACCAAAGCTTTCTTAAAGAACAGTGTCTCCGGTGGCTCAGCGGCTAAGCACCTGCCTTCAGCCCAGGGCATGATCCTGGAGACGCGGGATCGAGTCCCACGTCAGCTTCCCTGCATGGAGCCTGCTTCTCCCTCTGCCTGTGTCTCTGCCTCTCTCTCTCTCTCTGTATGTCTCTCATGATTAAATAAATAAAATCTTTAAAAAGAACAGCATCTCCTAAAATACTAACCAGTAAAGTTTATCTGAAAGACTCACACAAGAAAATCTTTCCTCACGTAAGGAAAGAAAATGTTAAAAAAAAAAAAAAAGAAAAAGAAAAAGAAAAAATCCACAACAGGAAACTGCTAACTACACAGTTTCTGGTATATGCTGAATAAAATCCAGAGCATATACATAGATACAACCCATCTGTAAATGCCACTCGTCTTTCACAGCCCCTCCAAGCTTAGTGACCCAATGCTAGTGTCATCAACCAAATATCCAGGCTCTATCTAGCACTCCAAAAACGGTTCGACTGTCTTACTCTGGAAGTACTTCAAGACAGTTGTAGTATAAACATATTTTAGCCTTAAGACCACAATCCGCAGGTCCCTTTCTAAAGGATGAGCCTGCAAATGGAGTGGATTCTTTCATATCTTCATCACATAAAAGGAAAACAAATGTCAATTTATCCGAAAATCACTCAGAGATTAACTACTCCTAGTGCTGCAGTGTGTGATCTTTCGAATTTTCCTAGACAAATACACGTTAACTTTTTTTCGTAGAAATGGAACCATGTTCTATATACCATTTTATAGCATCCTCGTTCCACATAAAATATACTTATTTTCCTGTCAACAAATCCACAGCTATACCATCATTTTCTGGCAGAACCGATTACATGGTTGTCCACCTTAATTAAAAAAAAAAAGCCTATTAGACTTAAAAAATTTTTTTTAATTTAAGGGTGGGGGAGAGGTGGGGGGAGAGGGAGAGAGAATCCCAAGCAGACTCCCTGCTGAGCACAGAGTCTGATGCGGGGCTTGAGCCTACAACCCTGAGATCACTAACCTGAGCCAAAACCACAAGTGTGTTCCCCAAATGAATGCGCCACTCAGGCGCCCCTCCTGTTGGACTTTGTCTTCAGTATTTTGCCACAATCCTGGAACATACCTACGTCCTTTTCACACTTGCCTGATTGCTTTCCCCCTAGAATAAATTCTCAGAAGCAGAATTGGTAGCTGTTTTCAATATCTGAGTTTCATACAGCCAAACTTTCCTCTGTGAAGTGTGACAACTCATCCTGTTACCGGCAGCCCACGAAAGTTGTCTCTCCATCCAAGGGAGTGCAGAGCCGCTCCAGGACACACACTCCCCCTGGGATCTATCTACCAATGACCAGCACCTTGGACCCTGAAGATGCCCTCAGCTGGCCAAATCCTGCCAACACAGGACTCTTTAGTCTCAATCTGTGAACCAACAACGTAAACCAACAATGAAGCCATACTCGTGCCAGGTGTCAGCTGTTTCCACATACCCCCATCCATTCCGAAAACCAGCTTAAACACCCACAGGCTGTTTGTGCTAAACAAGATGCCATGTGGTAAAAGGAAACCTCCCTGTGGCCACAGTCTGTGAGTAAACTTGTCAATAAACTCACTTCTGCCCACATCTCATCCCCATCAGGGTGATGTTCCTACATCTTCTAGCCTCAGGGTCAAACTCAGCCCACCTCTCCTGAAAGCTGAGGCTTACACTGGTTTGCTGCCTCGAACTCAGCGGTTGTGGGCTTACAGGAGAAAACTGGAGAGGAACTTACGTAGAAATGAAAATGCAAGAAGTGGGCCAGCACACTGGGGGCCACGCCAGGGAAGGTGGCCAGGAGTGTCTGCAGGTAGACCTCCAGATCCTTCTCCCTTTTTTCCACCAAACTTCTTGAGTTTTTCCCAATTATCTTTTTAGGCGGAAGCAGATTTTTATCAATTTTCCTTTCTGCAACCAGCTGTAAGAAAACAGAAGTGTGGTCAACCACAGACCAAGAGGTTCTGTGATGGTGCAGGATCAAGGCAAGCAGCCCAGGGACAGGTGCTCATCACAACTCCCACAACCCCTCCTGGCAGGAGTATCAGAATTAGTGATCCAACCAGTGTATCTGGAATTTGGCCTCATCAGATTCAATTAGTAGTAGAATACCAGGACAATTCCAGACCAGGAGCTCCATCTGGAGAAAATACCTCCAGGCCCCTAAAAACCACCATCTGGAATTCCAAACCAGAATGAAAACCAATCAGGGCAGTGGCGTGTCTTTAAAATACTCATGTTGCAAATGACCCAGAGAGAGGTGGCTCTCTCCAAAAGCAAAGAAAGAAATGGAATCACACCCAGATATTCAAGTATAGGCTCTGGAAGAGCTATGGTCAGGTGAACCAAGTTTAAATCTGTTCCCTTCCCGGGAAACTGAACATTACAGGCACAGAGCCAGTTCTGCCCTAAATTTAACGTGTGGCACAATAGAAATTTGGCCTAAAAGCCCCCCAAGCCCTGAGACACAGATTCCTAGTTCTCCAGCGTTACCTTTTCGTGTAGATCATAGAAATCGCTGTAGCGGTGCTTGACTGTCCATTCATGACTACCATCGGTGACCTGGATGATGTAAACCTACAAGGGAAAACCGACAGTCCTTGCCCAGCCAGCGACAAGGAAAGCCCCGTCTTCCCCTCAACAACAGCTGCAGGCCACCCCAGATCATTCCAACCCCCAGGCCAAAGTTAGGCTGCCCCTGCCCACTAGCCTCTGCATGGACTCCTGCAAAGCAGCAGGACCCTCTCTCAGCTTCCTCCAGGGCCCTAGCACCAGCTAGCAGGCACATGGCATCAATCTGTGGCTCTATCCAAAAGCGAGAAACAAAAAAGATAACCATCTAATTAAGCCATCTCTTTAGTTTTTTTACTCCCAGCCTCCTACCTGAGCTGCAAGCAAGGCCACCCCTTCCAAGAGAGGCAGAACAGGGTGGGGTCTGGCAGGACTAGCTTCTCAGCTATTTTTCCAGCTGCCCTATCTCCTAGAAGCCAGACCCTTTCCAATGCTTTCAGCTGGTTCCTGGCTAGGATTTTTGTTGCTGAGCCCAGAGTCAAAGCACTAAGAAGCCGACTGGAGGGCAGGGGAACAATCAAGACCTAGTGACGGGCAATCTGGCTTAGTGGGTTAGGGGAATGGGCCTTGGAGGCCAGAAAGACCCAACTTCAAAACTTGGTTCTGCCATTTCCCGGTTGGCTTATGTAAGTAACTGGGAGCTTAAATTCTCTCTAAGCCTCAGTTTCTCCATCTTAAAATCTGATAGGTTTAGTAACTGAACAAAGTAATTCATGCAAAATGCTTTTGTACAAGGCCTGACATGCAGCAAGTGTTCCACAAGAGGTGTGTTAATAATATAATAATCAGCACGCTGGGAGACAAACTGTAGGGTCAGCCTGGATCACCACTTGCCTGGTACCCATGCAGAGGAAGGGCTCAGCCTAGAAAAACAGGGAGGGCTTTTTGGAGCTGACATCCTAGCTGAATGCTGCTTGTGGGTGACAGCCAGTCAGCCACAGCTCCGAGACCTCAACCCTCACCTGCAAAGGTCCCCTGGTTCCACAGTCCCGCCCCTCTCTGCAGCACGCAGGGAAGGGGGAGGAGAAATCCTCAAATCGACTGAAGCCTCCAAGGAAGAGCAGCCCTTTCTCCAGGGCTGGCCTGTTGCTCCAGGATCCGCCCCCAGCCCCTCTTCCCAGCCTGGCAGCTTCCCTCCCCCTCCTGCCGCCCAGGAAAGGAAAAAGAGCCAGAGAAATGACCCTCAGGAGGAGGGTTAGGATGAGGGCCAAGGGGGTGGGGTGAAGGCAAGGCCAAAGCCCCCCCCTCCACACTTCCCACCCTCAGGGAACAAAGAACAGGAGGCTGAGAGATGCTCAGTGCGCCCCACCCCGAGGCCGGTCCCTGCCAGGAGCCTACGAGGCCCACAAGCCTGGCGACCAACCCCATCCAGATCCAGAAGAGCCTCCCAACTCCATCACCGTCGGGAGCTCCACCCCCCTTTTCTGTTCTCCACCTCCCCCACCGCCCAGAAGTGTGTGGGCGGCTCGCTGCCCCAACGGGCTCCCCCCGCCCAAAGCCATGAAGACCCCGGAGGTTCCGGCCGGAGAGGCCCGCTCAACCCCCCGTGTCACGGCCCCACTCGCCCCGCATTCCGGCCTCAGCCTGACCTCCGTTTTAGAGCGAATCTCACCTGCGACCTCCAGCCCCCATCGGGGCCCCGCTGCCCGTTCCTCGTGGCCCGCGGGGCCCCGCGCCTCTCCGCGAGTCCGTCCATCAGCGCCCCCACCCCTCCGGGCCGAGCTATCCCGAGGACTCCCGGCTCCCGCAGACCCCTTCACCCCCAGAGCCCCCCACCCCGCGCCCAGCCCCTCCCCGGGCGCACCCAGGGCCCCGTTCCCGGGCCTGCGGGGCCTACACACCCCTTCCGCGGAGCCGCTCCTCCCCGGTGGCCGGGCAGCGCCCCCCGACCCGGGCTCCGGGGTCCAGCCGCCACCCCCAGTCCTGGCGCCCGCGCCCCCTGCACACCGTGTACGTGTCCACGAGCTCAGAGCCCACGACGCGCGCCTCCTTGGCCGGCTCGGCCTCCCGCTCGGGCCCGAAGCTGCGCGCCGCCGCCGCCATGTTCCGGGCTCCGTTGCCGCAGCCTCCGCCGCCGCCGCCGCCGCCGCCGCCGCCGCCGGGCGCAGACTGGCAGCAGCAGGGGGCGGGGTCAGCGTCCCGCCGCCCCCTGGGCCCCGCCGCCCCCCGCCCCCGCCCCCGCCCCCGCCGCGCGCGCCGCCGCCATCTTGGCGCCCCGCCCCGCCCCGCCCCGCCCCGCCCCGCCCCGCCCCGCCCCGCCCCCGCGCGTAATTGACAGCAGCCGCCAGCAGCGCGCGTGCGCAGACGGCAGAGGCCCGAGCGCCGGCGCGGCGCGGTACCTTGGCTGCGGCCCGCGCGCCCCCAGGAGGACCGAGGCGCCGGGCGGGGACGGCTCTGCGCCCGGGAAGCGAGGACGGAACGCCCCGCACCGCCCGGGCCACCCGAGGGAAGCCACTGCTCCGCCTGCTCTCAGTTTCCCCTTCCAGAACAAGAGTCAGCCGTCGCCCCTCGCCTGGCTCTCAGGCTCATCCTCTGCAGGGCACGCACGGGATTGAAGTAAGGAGCTGTGCGCAGAGCCCGAGCTGGACACAGTAACTTGGCGCCAGCTCTTAACCTCTCCAAGACTTGGAGACCTCCTGTAGCGAATGGGATTAATCCACGCAGTGCCCGGCACTCGAGGCAGGGAGCTGGTGTGGTTATGGAGACGGGGCTCCGCAGGGGGGTGGGAGGGAGGGATGGGCGCTGGCCGTTGGGGCTAACAGGCTGGCCCTGGCCCTAGAAACTATAGTACTGGAATGGGGAAGCACAGACACAGAGATGGAGCCCTAACCCAGGGGAAGACCCCCACCTGGAAGAGGGGGATGGTAACCCAGCTGAAGGGGAAAAGTCTAGCACGGATGGGGCATCTGTACATGTGTGCACTGAATGACCAAATGCAGCTTACCCACACCCAGAGCTAGTGCTGTTCTCCCTGGGGAGATGAGAGGTCTTGGCTATGGATGCTCTGACACCCCTGGGCCCAAGGGCTCCAGAGCACTCTGTGCTAACGTGGGTGAATGACTTCCTTCTCCGGTGGTTACACAACGCCATACTCTGAACTTGGCATTCGAAGCTTCTCTTGAAAGGGCCTCTCTTTGCTGCATACTGCTGGCCAGCACCCTCCCTCCGCAACAGGCTTAGCTTAAGACGGGGGCTGCCAAGTCAGACGTATTCCGAACAAATCACCAGCCCTCCAGGAGCTTAAGTTTCCTCATCTGAAAAATGGGAATATTACCCATCTTCCTGATTGGATAAGAATTGAACTTCTGTGTGTAGGGGCCTGGCCTGGGGCCCACTATTTTTCAGCACCTGTCCTGTTCTTGGCTTATGTTTTCTTTCATTCAAGAAGACTTTCCAGAGAGTCCCCTAGGAACCATGGGGGACAGAAGGAAAAAGATGTGGTCCTTTTGCAGCCCTTCATCTGCTCCCTGCACTGGGCAGAGGACACAGGGATTCAGGCCAGCCTGAGATCACCAGGGCTGGGGGAGGGGGTGGAGGATACTGCAGGCTGGGGTGGGCTGGGCCGGCGGGGAATGAGGTGGGGCAGGGCTATTTAAGCCCAGGGCTGGCTGGCAACCCCAGCAGCCTGCCCTGTGAGCCGCCAGCATGGATGACATCTACAAGGCTGCGGTGAGGGACTGGGCTGGGCAGGGCTGGGGTGGATGGGCCCACTGGGGCCTCACTCAACTCACGATGGGGGGTGAGGTCACTCTACAAAGGTAGTGGGGACCTGGGAGAGGGCCCATGCAACTTTCAGCCCAGGCCCTCAAGGGGATGGATGGTGGATCTGGCATTCTAATTCCAGGGTGTAGAAGGAGTGAGGGGTTTAGGGTGAGGGGTTCAAGGTCTGGAGAGGAGCTTTTTGGAGGGTGGAGGAGGTCATAACTTTTAGCATCACGTCTGCCCCTGTCTCCAAGTGTCTGTAGTCTGTGTCACTATCTTCCAGCCACATCTCCCTTCACTTGTGTCTGTGGTTTTTGGATCTTTGCCTTTATCAGTCTCTTTCTATCTCTTTGTTCCTCCTCGTTGTCCCTCTGAGTCTCTGCTTCTGTTTCCCTGTCCCCACCTCATCCCCCTCTCCGTTTCTGCCCCTCACATTCTGCTCCTCACCCCACCCCCTACCTCCAGCTCCTTGGATGGCTGAAGATGCTGTGGAGGGTGGGACAGTTTGAGAAGGGGGCTGGTGATCCAGAATCCTGAGCTGGAAAAGGGGCTTAGAGGTTTGAGGTAGGCAGGGAAGCGCTAAGCATGGGGGAGACACAGGGAAAAAGGAATCAAGAACCAGGGCCCCCACCCCAATCAGGCCTGGAGGGCTCAGGGGTCAGTGGTTTAGCCAGGGGTGAGGGCTGGAGAGTGGTCACCCTGAGTCCCTGCAGCATCCTAGGGTCACTGAGGGGCCTCAGATACTAGTCCCTCCCAGGAGTAGGTGGTGTTGCTGACCTCCCCCTGTCCCAGAGGCAAGGATGTTCGGCATAGACAACTGTCCCCAAGGGAACCCCTCCCTCAGCCCTGAGAGTGGAGTGCAGCCTCACTTCCGGGCAGGGGAGAGCTAGAGCTGGCTCTAGGGCTGTCCCTGCCTGTCCTACAGGAGTCCACAGAGCTGGCGGGGGAGGGAGCTGCCCTCCACCCTGTGCCCATACAAGGCCTGGTGGGGCTGGGGACTAATTTTGGCTCCTGAGGCACCAGCAGGCCAGGGGGCCAGATAATGCTGCCCCACCCCCTGCATGCCAGAGTCCCCAGAACAATCACCAGGTTTAACTTTGTCCCCCGTTAAAAATAGCCCAGTGGCCGTCCAGGTCAGGTTACAGTGGGTGGCTTTGCCTATCCCCACACTGGTTTTATTGTCCCAACCTGAGGGACAGCTGTCCCTCAGGCCACCCAGCTTGGATTTCACCAAGGGAGCCGAAAGGGCATTGAGTGGTCACTGACTATTGTTACTCGGGGTCACCTTGGCCCTGGAAGGGGCGCCCACCTGTCACCCTGGCCCTAAGCCCAGCCTCAGTGAGGCCAGCTGGGTCACCTCAGGACTTCGGGGGACAGGGAGTGAGGACTGAGGACTGTGACCTGGGAATGGCCTGCCTCTTCCTGGCTTCACTTTCCCCATCTGTGGAATGGGTTGATTTCCTTAATAGCAGCCAAGTCCTGAATCAGTCCTGAGACCTCTTTTTCTCTCCAGGTAGAACAGCTGACAGAAGAGCAGAAAAATGGTGAGTGCTCCAACATATGTGGGGGTACGACAGGGCCAGGCTGGGGGAGCATGAGGACCCCCGAGGCCGGGGTCCCTCTCACCGCAACCTCAGAGGTCTTGGAGGGAAAAGGCAGTTGGCAGATGGCCCCAGAGGTCTGGCCTTCTGGGATCCTGGCTTCTGAGCCCTGACCACTCTATCTTCCCCTCCTTCCCTTTGGACACAGAATTCAAGGCAGCCTTTGACATCTTCGTGCTGGGCGCCGAAGATGGCTGCATCAGCACCAAGGAGCTGGGCAAGGTGATGAGGATGCTGGGCCAGAACCCCACACCCGAGGAGCTGCAGGAGATGATTGATGAGGTGGATGAGGACGGTGAGCCCCCTGCCCCCCAGACCCTAGACCCACATCAGCCTCCAGTGCTTGGGCCCCAAATCCTGGCTCTGCCACTTATTACTCTGTGCCCTCGAAGGAACTTTTAACCTCTCTGAGCCTCAATCGTGTCATCTTCTGAAATGGATATAATGACCACACTCGTCTCACGGAGTTGCTATGAGAATGCATGCAGCAGGGCACCTGGGTGGCTAAGCAGTTGAGTGGCTGCCTTTGGCTCAGGGCATGGTCTTGCAGTCCCGGGATCGAGTCCTTCATCAGGCTCCCCTGCAGGGAGCCTGCTTCTCCCTCTGCCTGTGTCTCTGCCTCTCTCTCTCTGTCTCTCTTGAATAAATAAATAAAATATTTTTAAAAAGAGAGAGAATGCACGCAGCAAGAGCACAGGGGTTTAGTGTCAAGAGCATTCTAACCATCCCTCACTGATGGCTGGGCTGCTCACCTTGCAGGCAGTGGCACAGTGGACTTTGATGAGTTCCTGGTCATGATGGTTCGGTGCATGAAGGATGACAGCAAAGGAAAGTCTGAGGAGGAGCTGTCCGACCTTTTCCGCATGTTTGACAAGTGAGTGCATGACCCAGGATCTCTGACCTGACTCTTGCAGAGGTGGGGAAAGGGGGACAGTCTTGTGACCTCAAGGCCTCAGTTTCCCACTCTGTGCAATGGGAAAATGGGATGTCCCACCCCATTTTCAGTGCTGGCCCTGCCTTGCCTCCTGGTATCATGGGTGGGGCTTCTTCCCTTCCTCTGGCCCACACCATGAGCTCTGAGGTCCCCTTCACATCCCCGCCCCCGGCACAGAAATGCTGATGGCTACATAGACCTGGATGAGCTGAAGGTGATGCTTCAGGCTACCGGTGAGACCATCACGGAAGATGACATTGAGGAGCTAATGAAGGATGGTGACAAGAACAATGATGGCCGCATTGACTATGACGGTGAGGGGGGGGCAGTGCCCTTGATCCCTCCTTGCCCACACCTTGCCCAGACCTCTTCTCTGACCTAGGTCTACTCATCTCTCCACAGAGTTCCTGGAGTTCATGAAAGGAGTGGAGTAGATACCATCACCCACGTAGAACTGCCTGTGCCACCTTCCAACTCCAGCTGGGCCCTGGGGTGGCGGCAAGGGGCCGGGGTCCCCAGGATGTGAGCTTGGGTGTGTCCTCGACCATGGGCCCTCCCTGACGGCCTCCCCCAGCCCCATCCTAGGGAATGCAAATAAAGCCCTGCTCCCTGGAGGCCTGGTGTCCAACTTTCATTCCCCAGGGGGCTGTGGATGCCTCACCAGGGCCCACTGCTGCTCTAATGACCACTTCCTGCCTTATCCCAGAGCCTATGCTCCACCCATCCCTGTACACGATCTTCTGTCAGAGGGGTTAGATTAGGCTGGCTTTTTTCTATGTCTGCCTATGCCCAGGCCCCATCTCCAGAGATTCAGCATCTAGAGTTGGCCCAGAATCTACTTTTACCAGGCTCCTGGGGGCTGTGGCTTTGACCACCAGTTGGTAGCTGAGAGGTCCTGTGCTTGGAGAGAGCAGAGCACCCTGCTAGGCCCTGGAGGCCACTCGGTGTGGCAGCCCAGCATCTTCTCAGCGCTGGTTGCAGAGAAGCTGGGTGCTACAGGGGCTCAGTAAGATGTAGCACTAGTCCATGTGCCCACTCACTTGCATTTCACGCTGGTGACACTAATTCTCTGGGACTAAGGCACACACCATCTACTCTCCCTCCATTCACCCATTTGCCAGATGAGGACCCTAGGGCCCAGAGAGGTGCAGGGACCTGTCAAGGTCATCCAGTGAGTCTGGCGGAGAACACAGCCACCTGGCTCCCCGCCCGGAGCTCTGACTGATGAGTCAGGTTCAGACAGGCATAATTTCTAGTTGACCTGAACCCCAGAGGCCCCAGAAGCCCACTTTTCCTCCCTGATAGAACGCAAGTATGAGGCTTGGCGGCTCTCAGCTTAGTAGGGGCTGGATCTGCAGCCAGAACAGAGACACTGGCCTTGGAGAGGGGGCAGCAAGGACGTGGAGGTGTCAGCAGTGGTGCTAGCAGGAGCGACAGCTGCCACGGTGTGTAGGCTCCATCCAGAATGCCAGCAGCTGTCCTCACTCCACCCAGCCACTCCAAGGCCTCTCCACCTGTGCCCCAGCCTTAGCATTCCGCAGACAGGCCCAGCATTCTGGAGACAGTCTTGGAATTCTGGAGATGCCTCCAGTGGAGGCCAGAGCCACAGGAGCTGCCCGGTCCCTAGAGAGGCCTCTGGGAGAGCTGAGGGGTCCCTTTGGGCCTGCCCTTAGGAGCTGGAGAACTCAAGGACCTACATGTACACCGAGGAATGACAATATCCCATGAGAGGAGGCAGGGCCACTGTGAGCCCATCTGCACTTGTCACATACCTACCACGTGCTTGGCATGGGCTGGATGCTGGAACCCTTCGGAGGGAGGCCCAGTCCCTCATTCCATGAAATTTATCATCAACTCAGGAAGACAAGAGGGTGATGATGAGTGTAGTGAGGAAACCAATGTAGTACTGGAACGGGGATTATAGAGATGTGGGGGCCACGAGATAAGAGTGGTCAGGGATCCTGAAGGAAGCATGTTTCTGGTGGGACAATCAGAGAAGAGATGGGGAGTCCTTTGTGCGTGTCAAAAGCTGAGATGCCTCTGGGATAGGGTAGTGTGGATGGCAAAGCAGGGCTGGAACTGAGGGGGCAGAGAGAACGCTATAAAGTCAGGTGTCATCAGAGTGAGAAGGGCTTTCACAGCCCTGGTCCTGGATGAGGCCCCTGGGAAGAGGAAGTATAGAGAGAGGGGGGCCCGGGACTGGACACTGGGCATCCCATGTGAGTAGTCCAGGAGACAAGATATAGAGATCCCCGGGCGGGGGGCGGGGGAGATCCTGGGTGAGTGAGGGACCCTGGGAGCCAAGAGGAGGGATGGACACTTTGAAGGCAGCTGGATGCCCTGGGGTTAGGGACCTGGAGGCCCCTGATGCCTGGGCCACCTGGACATGAGGGTTTCATTGGAGTGGGATAGGTGAGATAGGAGCCCGACTGGAGACGACCAAAGGAGTGAGTGGAGGTAAAGGGGAGATGGTGATCTGGACAAACCTGGTGCAGTTTTATAGGAAAAGCGCTTTAGCTGCAGGGAGATGTGGAATCCAGGGAAGCTTGTTTGAGGAGGTGGGGCAGGGAGTGCTCAAGAACAACCCAGTGCAGCTGGCAAAGGGTGATATAAGATGCAGGGCCAAGGTTGCAGAAGGTGAGCAGCCTTGGGTCTCTGGGGAATGTTTTAAGGGCCTGGCTCCAAGCTGGGTAAGGAGAATGGGGCTGAAGGCATGAGGGAAGAACTGTGGCTGTAGGGGATACTCAGCACAGGTCGGGGTGTTCAGGGGAAGGAATGTCCTGAACGGAGATGCCAAAGGTCACATCCCTATCAGTGGTGAGCCAGAGGACGGGTGGCTGAGGTAGGGGAGGAGGAGGTGGTTGTCAGTGAGGATGATTGGGGGCACCCGGGGGATGTGGGCTGTTGTTGGGATCGGGAAAGGAGAAGAGAGAAACTCCAAGAGTGAAGCTTTCTGTGAACAAAACAGGAGGATGGGGCACCTGGGTGGCTCAGTAGCTGAGCATCTGCCTTCGGCTTAGGTCGTGATCCCACGGTCCTTGGATGGAGTCTGGCGTCAGGCTCCCCTCAGGGAGTCTGCTTCTCCCTCTACCTATGTCTTTGCCTCTCTCATGAATAAATAAGTAAAGTCTTTTTTAAAAAGAGGGTATATGGGGATGGGTTGTGCCTTAAAGAGGGGTCCACAAGGAGGGGAGCCTGTACCATTGTACTGGTGTCTCTTTTCCAGGATGAGCTTGGTTGGGGGAAGAACTAGAGTCATCTACTCCTTCCAGGCATGCTCACCCCAGAATTCTAGTTGGGAGACGCTGAGCTGTGACCCTCCACATACCCACCTGATGCATGAGCACACACATCACACATGTATGCAGCCAAGGGCTCACAAACTCCCACCAGCACAGAGCGCTGAGCTCCCCTCATGCATCACTTATTTCGACTGTTTTGCTGTGTGTTCAGTCCTCTTCATTTTTTCTGGGTTAGTCATCCTTGGCCTACATAGTGCTTCCTCCATGAAGGCTCCCTTGATCTCTTGATCAGAAGCAACCGCTGGAGTCTCCTTCTGACTGCTCTTGCCTTTTCACATTATGGTTGTCTAGTTACTCCCTGCTGCCCCGAGACTTTGATCTCCGCTGGGTGGTCCCACTGGCCAGCACAGGGACCTTGACACAGTGGCCCCTTTGGACCTCTTGCAGTTCCCTCTTTGCCCATTAGATGGCACAAGATGCCTGTGGCTGGACCCGTTGATCTGCGGTAGCAAGGCTACCTGGGGTCTGTTTCCAACTGGCCCCCAGCAAGCAGGGACCTTCGCGGAAGATCCTTACCCCCCTCCCTGATGGGGAAAACGAGGCACAAAGAGGGAGAAGACCTGCTTGAGGCCACACAACAAGTTCACAATAGAATTGGGGCTCTCAGACCCTGCTGCAGGCTGTTTTTCTGTAATGTGGGGTGGGCTGCCCTGCACATGCTGCTCCAATAGACACAGGCCTCCCTGCAGCCCCAGCTGGGCTGAGACCCCCAGGGTGAGCTAGCAGACTGAGGAGTTGTTGGGCCTCCTGCTCACAGCTGGTGGCCACATGCTAGTTGAGGGGCTGTCAGGCTCAATCTGCAGCCAGGCTTTGGCCCTCAGCCCAGTCTGAAGGCTGAAACTCCTCCCCAGGGAGATGGAGGCAGAGGGGCTCCACCCTTCTGAGGGCCCATGACATAATGACCACCACGGCAGCCCCTGTACAAGCACACCTCAGTAGTGTAGAGCCTGCTACCTCCAAGGTGGTTGCTCCCTGGCCATGGAAGCAGGAGACTGAGGCCCAAAGAGGGGAGGGCTTTAGCCAAATTTCTGGGAGGAGCCAGAGGCTGGCCTGGGCTGATGCTAGTCCTGGGCCTCCTTGAGTAGTCCCTGGTCGAATGCCGGGTCAGGACCCGCTGGGAAGAGGCATGCAAGTGGCAGAGGGAGATGGAGACAAGGAGATGAGGTTCCAGGTCCCTGGGTCCTTCTCATGCTGACTCAAGGAGCCAACCTATTTCCCTTCCAGGGAGGAGATGGGGGTGGGGGAGGCAGGATCCTAGTACCTCAGTAGTCCCACAAGAAAAAGAAATTCCCAGGAAGGGGCAGGGCTGAGCAAGGCCTGTTGCCAGCCTGCTGTGTGGCCTGGGCCAAGTCCTTCACTCTCTGATGCTTCCAAGTTTCTTGACCACCATCTAAGGGCTCAGGCTGGTCCATCTGGGAGGCCTCACTTGCAGGAGTTTCTAGAATCCTTGGAATTCCAACTCTGGCTGAAGTTTGAGATCTTAGTGCCTAGAGCCTCAGATTCTGAGTGAAGGGCTTTGGGGGGTGGGGGGTGGAGTGGCAGCTGCTGGGGTGGGGGACAGAGACTGGGGTTGTTGTGGGTTGGGGAGGCAACAGGAGGTCTCCTCTCTTGCCCCTATTCTATCCCTCAGGCTCCTCTCCTCCTTGTCCCTCTTCTATGGCTCTCCTGCCCTTGAATCAGTGCTCAGGGCAGAGGGAATGGGGGAGGGGGTGAGTGCCCTACCTCCACCCTCTCTCTGGAGGGATCCTTGCTGTAGGGTCTGTGTGCAAAGGGGAACTCTGGGAAGAACCCACCACTCACCAGGTGACACCCTGGATCCTGGGGCTCTGGTTGTCCAGCGTGGTTGAGGCAGCTGAAGGGCAACGGGGGGAGTTCCTAGCACCGAGTGCATCCTGTCCTCTGCCCCAGTGAGCTGGGAAGGGGCCTGGAGGCCAGACAGGGACAGGCTTGGGTGGAGGAGGCTGGGCTCATCTCTTGCCAATCCCAGATCTGTGAAGTGTGGCCAAGCTTCAAGCCCCCACCCAAAGCATGGAGTCCCTTGGACTGGAATGACCCTCCCAGGCAACTTGGGCTCTGCCAGGGGAGCTACGGAGCCAGGCCAGTGCTTCAGGGGGACTGGACTCTCGTGGCATCAGCGATCTGGGCCCAGAATCAGTTTGCCTCTGTCGTGGGGTCTCTGTTATGGGTAATGGAAGGACCTGGAGCAAAGGAGAGCTTAGCTAGACCTCTAGCAAGCCCACCAGCCTCAGATCTCTGACCCCTGACTTCTCTTCCAGGCTCTGTCCCCCTCTCTTGACATTTTTTTGGAGCCTGGGGACTTGGGTTTGTGGACATTTCATGTAAACCACCCACACCCCAGCTGGGAAAGAGTCTCCCCGATGGGAAATCAGCCAATCTGACACAGAGGCATTAACCAGGCCTGTCAGGGTGGAGAGAGAGGCGCAGCAGGTGGACGGTGGGTGGGGAGAGCCCTCCCCCTGCTCCCTCCTCCTCCCCCTGCCTTCCTGGCCCTGCGGGGTGGAGCCGCTCCCTTATAAGAGTCGGGCCAGGCGGCCTCCGAGGCAGACTGCAAGCAGCGGCGGACCCGGGGCGACCCTGGGCAGCTCGGCCGGCCGGCGGCGTGGTGCCCTTGATTCCCCGGCATGGCCCCCTCGGCCTGGGCCATCTGCTGCCTGCTGGGGGGCCTCCTCCTCCGCCGGGGCAGCCCCAGCCCCAGCCCCGGCCCCAGCGTGCCCCGCCTGCGGCTCTCCTACCGAGGTAGGGGCGGCGCGCGCCCTGTTCTAGTGCGCGTCTGTGGGAGCCCGGGACTCTGGGATGTCCGCAGCTGTGGGGTTCCCAGCCAGCACCCAGCAGTCTCTTCCGCCAGCTGGAGGGAAGCAGTGGCTCTCGCACAGCCCGTGGGAGGGATGTCACGGTCATTCCCCCACGCCGCATGGTGCTCCAGCTGCTGCCAGAGGCGGGGACTGGGAGGAGGGCAGGGCCAGGTCCCAGGAGGGTGGGGGTGGGAGAGACGGAGACACGGAGACACGGGGGATGACCTGAGGGGGCTTCTGAAAAGAGAGAGGCCTCAGTAGAGATGGGCAGAGAGAGGTGGGGAGGGACGGAGCGGACAGGAGCGCCAGATCCTGAGGTGTGTGCTCAGCCCGGGCTCCTGGTCCGCGCCCACGGGGGGCAGCAGCCTGCAGTGGAGTCCTCGCGCTATCCCCACAGCCTTGCCCCCGGCTGCCTCTTGTAGCCCACTTCCCATTGCTGGCTTTTGTTCTTCCCTCTCGTCCCAGAGGCTCTTCACAGCCCAGGGGGGTCCCAGGCTCCCCTCATTGACATCCTGGCCCAGGAGGTTCCTCTGCAGACCTGACCTGGTATGCTGTGCTGCAGCCGGCACAGACTCCTCTGAATCTGGGGAGATGGTCCCTGGGGAAGGTCCCTGAGACATGGGCGCCCCCTGATACTTCTCTGTGGGGAAACCAGCGGATTGATCACCTTCCTTTGGGAACCCCAATCCAAGTGAGGACACCATACTGCTCTGGGAAGTCTGAGAGGGGAGACATGGCTCTACTCTGGAGAGCTCATAGTTGGGTTTCGGGGAGAATGTGGGCCTGTCCTGGGAGCTGCGGTTTGGGGTGGAACGTCAGGCTGTAAGAAAAAGCCTGTGGAAAGTACTGTCAGCCATGGAGGGCTTCCTGTAAGAGGCTGTTGATGAGTTTGGGGATGGAGTGGGTGCTGGGCTGACCACTTTGGATGGGTCGTTCTTTGGATAGGTGTAGGATAGCTGGCTTTCCCAAGGCTGGCAAATGCCCCTCCCCACCGTATCCTGCTGCCTGCCCCTTTGGCACTGTTACCTCCATCTCCCTAGCCAAACCCCAAGAACTTATTTCAGGATCCTCAGCTCCTGGGACCAGCATCCCCAGCCAGCCACCCTCCCCCCACCACCACTGAGGCCTGGGAGGGCAGTGTCTATGGAGGAGAAAGCCTTCCTTAGTCACATCCCTGGACTAGAGCCTGGGGCTCCGCCAGGCCGTACCTGGCCTTTCCCATCCCCAGGCCTTTCCCATCCCCAGGCCTTTGCCAGGTGTTCCCTCGGCTGGGAATGCTCCCCCTTGTCTGTCCCATCGAGTCAGCACACTGCTCACACTCACCCACCCTTCCTCCGGGCTCTTCCAGCACTTTGCCCAGCTTGCTACCATCCGTTCTGCCAGTGAGGCCACCTTCCCTGGGGACTGGGTAGGGCACAGATGGGCCTGTGGGAAGGAGATGTTAACTGGAAGATCAAGGGACTAAGGAATGGAGGAGTAGGCAGCAGGACTGAGCCCCCTGCCCCACCCACCCCCAGGAGTCCTCTCCCAGAAGCTCTCCAGCAGGCCTGTGGATGGAAACATTTTCCAGATGTGCATGTGGGTGTGGTGGGGGGGGTGATGCACAGCTGGGACCCTCCACCTCCACACCTTAGCTGGGGAAGTGGGCCGCGAAGTAGGCACTGATCCTCTTCCTGCTCTCGGCTAGATCTCCTGTCTGCCAACCGCTCTGCTGTCTTTCTGGGTCCCCGGGGCTCGCTGGACCTTCGGGCCATGTACCTGGATGAGTACCGGGACCGCCTTTTTCTGGGGGGCCGTGATGCCATCTATTCTTTGCGGCTGGACCAATCATGGCTGGATCCCCGGGAGGTGAGTGGGACTGACAGAGGGGAGCCTCTGTCTGAGAGCTGGGAGGCCAGTCTGGGAAATAGGCTGTGAGGTCAGGAGTCAGCCAGGCTGTGTTGTAGGTCCTGTGGCCGCCGCAGCCAGGACAGAAGGAGGAGTGTGTTCGCAAGGGAAGAGATCCTTTGGTGAGTGCTGTCAGGAGTGACTGCCCCCCCCCAAGCCTTGACCAATGCCCAGGGCTTGACCCCCAGTATAGCCTGTGGGCACTCCCCCAGGTACTTGTGCTAGGGGCCTTCTGCAAAGAACATCACCTCCACCTTTGATCCCCAGAGTTGATCAGCCAGGCAGGGCTGAATCCTGGGGCCCAAGGTAAGGACCCCCTCATTCCCTCCACCCCACCCCTTCTCTCTGCTAGGTGGAGTGTGCCAACTTCATACGGGTGCTGCAGCCCCACAACCGGACCCACCTGCTGGCATGTGGCACTGGGGCCTTTCAACCCACCTGCACCCTCATCACGGTCGGGCACCGGGGGGAGGTGAGCCTGGGGCAGGCCCCACAAGGGACTGGGAAGCAGTGGCATTTCCTTCCTGCTGTCTGAACGCTCCCTATTGAGCCTGCTCAGGGCAGAGGGGTCAGGAGCCTGAAAGGCATCTTTGTGCCAGGCTGACCCTGTTGGCGAGGTCCTGAATGAGGGCGCCTTCCGCCCACTCTCCAGCTGCACGCGATGGCCACTGCCCGGCGGGGTCGGGGAAGGGGGTGGGCTGGTGCTGCTTTCCCAGGTGACATCCTTCCCCCCTTCCTCTCTCTCCCCCAGCATGTGCTCCATCTTGAGCCCAGCAGTGTGGAAAGTGGGCGGGGGCGGTGCCCACATGAGCCCAGCAGTCCCTTCGCCAGCACCTTTGTAGGTGGGTGATGCCCAGGCCAGGGTGTGCCCAGGATGGGCATGATGAGGGTGGGTGCTGGCCAATGTCATTTGGAAGTGTTGGGGCCAACTATGGAGCCTGGCCCTCCTTCCCTGATTCTGCCCCATTCTCACCTAGGTGGAGAGCTATACACGGGTCTCACTGCTGACTTCCTGGGGCGCGAGGCCATGATCTTCCGGAGTGGGGGTTCCCGGCC
This sequence comes from Canis lupus dingo, assembly GCF_003254725.2. Classification (NCBI taxonomy): domain Eukaryota; kingdom Metazoa; phylum Chordata; class Mammalia; order Carnivora; family Canidae; genus Canis; species Canis lupus. The sequence goes on from NC_064262.1 coordinate 37,592,953, forward strand.
AGCTCTGCGTTCTGACTCTGACCAGAACCTCCTACACGGTGAGCCTAGGGTCTGCCCAGGGCAAGGCTGGCTGGGGTCTGCCCCTGGCACTGATAGGGAGGCACGAGAGCTGGCCCTGGAGCGGACATGGGAGGGACCGCCCAGCCCCACTCTACTCCCTGGGACTCCAGCCTCCAGTGGGATCCCTGTGCCTTTTCCCCTCCCAGCTGGCCTCAGCACCTCCCCATCACTCCATTCTCCCCTGTGAGTCCCTCCCAACCAGCTGTACCTTGTCACCTCCCAGACCCTCGGTTTGTGATGGCTGCCCGAATTGCTGACAACTCCGACCGGGACGATGACAAGGTGTACTTCTTCTTCTCGGAAACTGTGCCCTCACCCGATGGTGGCCCAGGCCATGTCACCGTCAGCCGTGTGGGCCGTGTCTGTGTGGTAAGAGCTGTGAGGAGGCAGTGAGGTTCAGATCCTCACCATACCCCCTCCCTACACCTGTTCCCACAAGCAGCAGGAGGGAAACTGAGGCAAGCATGTGAAGCCAACATCCATGCCTCTCCTCACAAGGATGTGAGGGTGGAGGAGCAGGAGTGAGGGGGCGCCCATCCCCGTGGAGCTCAAGGCTGATTCTGATCTTCTACCCCCCAGAATGATGCGGGTGGCCAGCGAGTGCTGGTGAACAAATGGAGCACCTTTCTCAAGGCCAGGCTGGTGTGCTCGGTGCCTGGCCCTGGAGGTGCTGAGACCCACTTTGACCAGCTGGGTAAGGGCATGGTTGGGGTGGGCATGGATGTGGGTGTGGGGGGCTCAGAGCCAGTGAGTGGGGGGCATTGACGGTGGCCTTCTGTCTCCCAGAGGATGTGTTCCTGCTGTGGCCCAGCACAGGAAAGACCCTTGAGGTGTATGCTCTGTTTAGCACAGTCAGGTGGGCACTCAGGCCTCCCCCCACATTCCTGTCCCTGGTCTAGTCTCTGCACCCCCAGCGTCCTCTGCTGAGCCTCTGCTTTCATGTCCTGACTTTACTGTGGGTCCTTTCTGTTCCTGACTCAGTGACTCTCAGGCTCTATTCTCTATCTCCCTCTCTTCAAATTTGTCTGGGTGTCCTTGTTTTGGGGTCTCTGCTATCTGCAGGCACCATCACCCTCTGTCCTGTCCGTGGAGTCAGGCTGCCCCCTTCCCACCTAGGACAGCCACCCTGGCCTGACTGTCCCTGTCCTCCCCTCAACAGTGCCGTGTTCCAGGGCTTCGCTGTTTGCGTGTACCACATGGAGGATATATGGGAGGTCTTCAAGGGGCCCTTTGCCCACCAGGATGGTCCCCAGCACCAGTGGGGACCCTATGGGGGCAAGGTGCCCTTCCCTCGGCCTGGAGTGGTGAGTATCGACCTGGAGCCAGGCCAGGGAAGAGGGCCGAGCAGTTACCAGAGGGACTCCACCTTGGGACAACCTTGTGGCTGAGCCCGGGCTCCAGAGGGGAGCAGAGCCCCGACCACATTAAGGAGGCTTTGCTACAGCAAGAGGATCCCTCCGAGGCGGGCAGGCCTGGGCAGTGGGGCCTGGAAATGAACTGGGCTGGGGAACGTGTGGTCCCGGGATGCTTCAGGTGCTCCCTTTGCTGCCACTCACAGTGTCCCAGCAAGATGACGGCACAGCCTGGACGACCCTTTGGCAGCACCAAGAACTACCCGGATGAGGTGCTGCAGTTCGCCCGAGCCCACCCACTTATGTTCCGGCCTGTGCGGCCACGGTTGGGCCGCCCTGTCCTTGTCAAAACACACCTGGCCCAGCAGTTGCGCCAGATCGTAGTGGACCGAGTGCAGGCAGAGGACGGGACCTACGACGTCATCTTCCTGGGGACTGGTGGGTGGGCTGAACGGGTGGCCCGGGCTGGGGAGGTGTGCTGGTGGTGGGCAGGGGGGAGGGCAGTTCCTTCTTCTCCCACTGACCCCTCTTCTCCTGCCTCAGACTCAGGCTCTGTGCTCAAGGTCATCGCCCTCCAGGGTGGAGACTCCACTACGTCTGAGGAGGTGGTCTTGGAGGAGCTCCAGGTGTTTAAGGTGAGGGGGAGCTGGGGGCAGGGGGGACTGGTGGGAAGGGTCCCCTCCAGCCCCATTGCTATGTCTAGGCCTGGCTCTGGGGACACATGGAGCAAAGTACAGGAGAGAGATGGGCCTGTCTTTATTGACCTTGCAGCCAGTGGGAGGTGAAAGTGAGATCATCACTGCTGTAGGGGCCTTGCTGATGCTTCTGTCTGCGCCCCCCCGGGGGGGGGGGAGCAGAGAGAAAAGTGGGAGGGTCCTAGGAGGGGTGTCCAAGGTGATTGACTCTTGACAAAGCCCTGCCAGGCTCAAGCAGTGGTGAGGGGGTGGTTGAGATCCCAAGTCCCTAGAGGCTTCTGTGGTCCCCTCTAGAGAGCCAGGCAGGATGTCATCGGCATCTGGGAGACTGCTGTGCTCCTGACATGGGATGGGTGATGTGGGACAGCTGCCTCATTGCTGGAAAACAGGGCTGTGGGAGGGGACACCAGAGCTTTGTGCTTTTTACTAAGCCTTCTCCTTGGAGGCCAGCCAGGGTGAGAGGACCTTTCTAATAACTCGACATCTGGGAAAGAATGTCTGGCCTTTGTTGCCAAGGAGGGCGCTGACCCAGGCTGGGAGATAGGTGTCTCCTATGGGAGGGCTGGACGTGGCTGAAGCAGGGATGCAGAGGAGGTCTGGCCTCAGGCCACCTCTCTCTGAGACCCTGCTCCTTCCTCAGGTGCCAACACCCATCACTGACATGGAGATCTCTGTCAAAAGGGTAAGAGCAGCTGATATCCCACCCTTTCTTCTTCAAACCCCTCAACTGAAGCTCTTTGAGCTGGGCTGCTGTCTGCTGGAAAGCAGTGCTGCAGCAGACCCTGGGGCTGCCTGATTAGGCCTCACAAAGAGGCCTGAGAGTCCAGCAGGGAGCTGAGAGGCCCATGCATGAAACCAGTGGGCAGTGGGAGCCCTTAGTAAGTGAGGCTGTGTTTGGAGAAGGGGAGAGTCACAAAGGCCAGTGACCCTGGGGAGGCCGATTCATGCTTGGAAACAAAATCCAGGGATGGTTGGGTGGCTCAGTGGTTAAGAGTCTGCCTTTGGCTCAGAGCATGATCCCAGTCCGGGTGTCGAGTCCCACATTGGGCTCTCTGCATGGAGCCTGCTTCTCCCTCTGTCTATGTCTCTGTTTCTCTCTGTGTCTCTCGGGAATAAATAAATAAAATCTTAAAAAAAAAAAAAAAAAAAAGAAAACAAAATCCAGAATTTAAATCAAATAGGGGAGAGCCACTTTTTAGAGGCCTGCTGGGTCCTTTTGCAAGTGGCAAAATCTCAAGTTTATCTGCCCCAGTTTATCTTTGGGTAAATCCCAGCTTTTGCATTAGGATTGCTTAAAGCAGAGTGCACTACTAAGGTCAGAGGCAGGTCAGGATAAAGACTATTGAGGTAGAGAGCAAAGGTCAGCAGCAGGAAGGGCTTGGAGAAGCCCCTTAGAGAAAGGTCTGCCCCATGCCCTCTGTATCTTAGCAGAGGATCTGGTGTATGTCAGGTGGGTGATAAACATGTTTGGTTTCTGGGGATGCATCCAAGAGGTTCTGGAAGACTGCTTGCAAATGGGGGTGGGGCAGTCTCAGGAAGCCCAAGGGGGCCAAGAGCCTAGCTGCTTCCAGGTGGGACCCAGGCTCACCTTGGCTCTGTTTGTGTCCCTCCCAGCAAATGCTGTACGTGGGCTCGAGGCTAGGCGTGGCCCGGCTGCAGCTGCACCAGTGTGAAACTTACGGCAGTGCCTGTGCCGAGTGCTGCTTGGCCCGAGACCCATACTGTGCTTGGGACGGTGCCTCCTGCACCCGCTATCAGCCTGGCACCGGCAAGCGCCGGTTCCGCAGGCAGGACATCCGGCACGGCAACCCTGCCCTGCAGTGCCTGGGCGAGAGCCAGGAAGGTGAGTGGTGGCAGGCGTAGGCACCAGCGGGCTCCCACAGGCCCCTCCTCACCCCTCTGTCCCTGCTCAACCCCTGAGAAGTGTAACCTCTGACTGAACCTGTGTTAGCACCCAGCCCTCAGTTTTCCTACGTGTGCAGTTCCCATCAGTTTATGGGTATAAGGTCTTTGCACAGAGTGATGGACACTTAGGTCCCTGTCACACTGGGGGGAGCCCTGGGGTCCCAGAGTCCTGAGTTGAGCCCCTCTCCACCTCCCCTCAGAGGAGGCTGCAGGCCCCATGGCAGCCACCACAGTCTATGGCACGGAGCACAACAGCACTTTCCTGGAGTGCCTGCCCAAGTCTTCCCAGGCTGTTGTGCGCTGGTTCTTGCAGAGGCCAGGAGGCCGGGGGCCCGACCAGGTAAGCAAGGACCCTGTCTCCTGCCTGCATGTGTCCTGATGCCACGTCTCTCCCTGAACCCCAAGCCTTGAACCTAGGAAGGGGCTCTGAGGAGGAACCTGCCAAGGTCAACTGAAGAAAAGTGTGTATTAAGTCCCAGGGAGAAGGTGCCCTTCTTCCTGACTCTGGGAACGCCCAAGTCAGATGTGGCTGCAACCCATTCAGTGCATTAACTCCCAGACCCTGAACTGAGCTCTGGGAGGTGGGTGGCAGAGACGGAAGAGAGGGAAGGGGGTCTGGGCTGGTCAAGAAGCCCCCCATGCTTACACATATTGCTCATCTTTGAAGGAGTCTCTTCCCAGGGGGTCTTGGTTCTCCTCTGCCCCAGGGTGGTGCCTAGAAAATTTGCACACGCATACATCCCTATACACACACCCACTGCCTAGCTCAACACTCTCTCCACGGAGTCCAGCTGTCTGCCCAGGCCTTTTCCTCCCCCAACCAGAAAGGTCTGTCAACCCCAGAACTGGCTTCAGTCTGGGGCCCAAGGAAAGCGTGGGTGAGGTAGGGTGAGGATCCGTTCTCCAGCCTTTCCTGTGGGCAGAGAAGGGGAGGGAGTGGGTTGATTACAGGAGGGGCTCTCCTTCCAGCTTGGGAACTGGGGGAGGCCAGCTTTGGGCCAGCTGTTGGGCTAGGCACTAAGAAAACACCCCCAGGGGGCCAAAGGCAGGGAGCAACAAGATGGTTACACAATACTTACCGCCCAGGCAGTCCAGCCTCCACATGCAGATGAGCAGACAGGGTCCAGGCTGAATCAGAAGAGCTTTCCTGCATTCTGCAGCGTGATGGGCACTCAGCCCACCCCTCGCTGGTGTAGTGAACAGTGTAGACAGGGATGGAGAAGGCTGTGCATATGTGTGTGTGTGTGTGTGTGTATAGAAGGGACTTCTAGTCCTAGGGTAATGGGTATAGTCCTCCCTGAATAAAAGCCCATAAGTACCCCTTTACCCACTCTGGTCCCTGGGACTGTTGGAAGGGCCCCCTAAGGCCAAGGTAGGTGCCCTAGAGCTCTGACTAGGGGAGAAACCAAAGCCTCCTTTGCTGGCCTCATCCTGGGTCCTGGGAGGGTGAGAGCCTACCTACAATTAGCTCACAGTCGGGAGGAGGAAGCCAGCCTGGGCAGGAAAGAGTGAGAAGAGGAGTGCTTCAGCACCAGGCCCTGAGATGTGAATATGGAAAAGCAGGGAGAGAAACTGATGGTGCATGTGCCCTACTCCATGCCCCCTACACACCCTCTCACATGCCCCCCACAGGTAAAGACAGATGAGCGAGTCCTGCAAACAGATCAGGGGCTGCTGTTCCGCAGACTCAGCCTCCTAGATGCAGGCACCTACACCTGCAAGACACTGGAGCATGGTTTCTCCCAGACTGTGGTCCGCCTGGCTCTGGAAGTGATTGCAGCCTCTCAGCTCAACAGCCTGTTTCCCCGGGAGCCAAGGCCAGAGGAGCCCCCAGCCAGGGGAGGCCTGGTGTCTACTCCCTCCAAGGCCTGGTATAAGGACATCCTGCAGCTCATCGGCTTTGCCAACCTGCCCCGTGTGGATGAGTACTGTGAGCGCGTGTGGTGCTCCTCCAGGAGCCGGGGCAAACAGGCCAAGGGCAAGAACTGGGCAGGGCTGGAGCTGGGCAAGAAGGTGAAGAGCCGGGCGCAGGCCGAGCGCAATCGGACACCCCGGGAGGTGGAGGCCACGTAGAAGGGTGTGGAGGAGAGGGTGGTTGGGATGGACTGGGTGGCCCGGCAGCCCCCAGAGTCTCCCACCCACCCAGCTAGGACAGAGGGGGGCCAATGTGCCTGACTGCCTCTTAGAAATGGAAGTCTCTGCCCCCCATACTTATACCAGGCTGCCCACAGGAAAGGCTGGGGCCCGATAGAGGGGCCCTGTGTCCAAGCCTGTGCCCTGCCCCTCTGTGCTCTCGGTCCCAGGCTGGAGCCAGCACCCTCTGGCTGCTGCCAACCCTAGTGGGCCTGCTGTTTGTTCTCAGAGGTGGCCCCCAGAACACATTTCCGGCTGTGCCTGGAGGTGAGAGGCCTGGGTGGTTCTTTCCCAGCCAGCAGAACAATGGCCATTCTGAGTGACCCTTGGAGTGGGTGTGTGGGTGCGTCTGAGGAGGTGTCTGGGCAGGGGCCCCTTAGGCAGCCAGAGGAGGATGGAAGTTGCCTCTAGGCTACCACCCATTAAGAGGACCTCGTGTGACTTAGGGCAGGGAAGTAGAGGTACCGGGAACATGGAACACTAAGACCCTTCCCCACTTTGTGCCCTGATATCTTGGTGGCTCCCTGCCTACCACCTCTTCTCCAACACAGAATCATAGAATCTTTGACAGCTGGAACTTCCTAGGATCCTGGGGGTGGGGGTGCGGGTGGGGTGTCTGGCTCTCAGGCCCCACATCAACCAAATGGTGTCTCACAGCTTGACTTCCCTTCTCCAGGCCAGGTTCCCTGGCACTCCCAGACCTCCTGATGAGATTCCCCCTTCCCACCAGCAGGGCCTTCATGCTGATGAGCAGGGAGAGGGTGATGTCTAGAAGAAAGTCATCCCCTGTCTCTCTCTCTGTGGATTAGAGATGGGGAGAGGGGAGCCAGGGAAGCAAGAGGCAGGGGGAGGAGGCTCTTTCGCAGGGCAATGCAAGCATGCCCACAGCTAGGGAGGATGGGAATGTGGCAGCTCCCTGAGCAAGCTGCAGCTGGTGGGAGGACCAGGCCTGGGGCCACAGAGGATTGGGAGGCATCTGGGATGGGGAGAGGGTGAGAGATCTAGGATGGGCTAGAGCAGGCATTCTCAAGAACCCAAAATAGATCAATTAGCTCAGGAGCCACAGGAAAGCCAGATGTTTCCCAGCCTGGAATCTTTGGTTTCTACTAAGTGAGGGTTGGTGGTGAATGGTTGCATTTATGATGACTTTTCTCTTTTAAAGGAAAAAAATGGGGGGGCAAAAGGTTGCTAAGTCCTGCTGGTTCTTGGGGGTGAGGCTCAGGTGGCCAGGATGCATTTTGTCTGGGCATGTAAGGAGGTGTTTTTCCATCAGCAGTGATGTGTTTCTTGGGCTGGGGAGCAGAGGAGAGGAGAGGAGGAAGATTGAATGAAAAGTCATTCCCAGCCTGCATATGAGCAAGTTAGTGATGCACAAAAGCAATGGGAGGTGGGGGGTAGGGGGCAAGAGCATCAGGTTTGGGATTCCCTCCATGAAAACAACCAAGATGAAGAAATGAAGAAAAAAAACATAGAAAAGCAGGAGAAGGCTTCCTGCTCCACTGAACTCAAACCCAGACTGTACATCTGCCTTGGATTTTATCTGAATTACCCCATGATGCCCAGAGAACTGGGATCCAAAATAGGCCCCCCTTCTTTGACTTCACTGGAAGTGAACCAGAGGCACTGAGATTGACCCGACAACCCCTTGGGAAGCCGTGGGCCTAAGGTTGCTGTGGCTGAGGTGTCAGCAGGTAAAAGCAGAGGAGAGGACTGTAAGAAAGGGACCTGGAGGAGGGACTAGAGGGGGAGGTAGAGGCCATGGAAGAGGGGGAGGAAAGAGCATGAGCCCAGGAATGGGTGCACAGGGCTGCAGCCCCTCTATCCCGGAGAAACAAGGAAGAAATGACCAGGCTCTCAGTGGCCCCTAGGCTGGACCCAGGCAAGGCCTGCTCCAGGCAGGGTTCTCTGGGGAAGTTACTCTGGAAAATGGAGGAGCTCAAAATCCTGAACAACGAACACCTGTACTTAGAAAATTACGGACGGCTTCTGCCAGCTTCCCACACTTCCCACCCTTGTGGTACTGTGTGTGATTAACTCCTGGAAATGCCTCTATGTGTGAATTCTATTTTTGTATTCATATGTTGAGATCAGCCTTGTGGTTTCTGTCTTCAGAGTACACTTATCATAATTACTATTGTAATTTTTATTGTCATGACCACCTGTGTGCTTTGATGAAGCTCCACAGTGGTCTAGCACACAGATCTACAAGGAAAGCCATGCAGTGAATATTTACATCATGTAATTATATTATTGTATCTCTGTATTTCTGTTCTAAACTGACTGATGTCATCTGCGTGGGCTAGAAATGAAGAGCCTTTCCATCTATTCCAGGAGGGAGAAGGCCACGCTAAGTGGTATATTCTAGAAGGCAGGGAGATGAGCATAGGGGAAGGAAGGAAGGAGTCAAAGGGCTTTGTCTAGGAAACTGAGATCGCTTATTAAATTAGGAAACTCATGCCCCTCAGGCTTCTGAGACTGACCTTCTTGGACTTCAGGAAGATCTTGAGTCAGAAAAAAAATGCTGGCAAAGGGCAGCTGGGCACGTAGGCAGCCCCGTTCCTTTTCCACAGTAACTCTTGATATTTGTAACAGCAACACTTGGCCTGGTGCCTGTCTTCGTGGCAAGTCACATACCAACATATATTAAGGCCACTGTGCCCTTGCCTGGGGAGCCAGGCTCTGCTGTGGGGGTTGCAGCTTCTGAGGAGGAGGGGAAGTCTGGATGCTGCTGAAGGCGCCACTGACCACAGCTCCCACTCCCCTGGTGACATCATGCCCCTGCCCAAATAACAGAGCCCAGTGGTGCTGGAGGGAGATGGGAAAAGGCAGGGGTGATTTGCAGATGGGAGGGACATCTTGCCAGGGAGACTAGCTTCTTGCTTGCCTGGTCCCCTCAGTGTATACCACAGAGTGGGGGTGCTTAACAGTTCAGTTGTCCATCCCATGGTGTAGCGCTAGAGTGGGACCCCTCCTTTTGCTCCTGGGCTTGACAGAACTGAACCACTCTGCCCTGCCCTATGCAGCCACCACCACCACTGCCTAAGAAGCATCATCAGCACCCACTTGGCAGAGTGTGGAGCTGAGAGGGCTGTGTGAACTTGACTTCTCTCCCCAGGACACAGCAGCTCTGTTTCCACCTTCCCACCCCTTGGGCCTGGACTTTTCCCCCTCATGCCTCCCACCCTAAGCCTTATTTCCTGCTCAAGGGCCTCCCTCTCTCTCTTTCTCTGGTGGCTTTTTTCTTCACAGTCTCGTATTTCCCCTAATCTTTGGGCCTGTGTCATCATTTCCCAAATGTGTTTAGTGCTGGAAAGAGGCTTCAAGAAAGACACAAGGTGAGCATTATCCAAAATGGTGTCTTGTGGAATGTGAGATCCTCTGTGATAAGGGTCAGATAAATACGGGATTTCTGTGCCTTTAGCCCCCACGGAGCTGCTGTGTGTGCAGCCCGTTTGCTCTGTGAAATCCCTGAGAAGTCCACAATAATCTCTCATTAATTTGCATGTCTGCTGAGAGCTACATGATTCTCCCAAACCTGGGGTCCTTATTTCCCCCTCAAGTAATCACCACCTCATGTTTTTACTGTGTCGAAACATACTTTGGGAAAATGCTGATTTGATTAATTCCTTCCCCTGCCATGTGAGATCAGTTTATTAATCTATGCTTTCTTTTTTTTTTAATTTATTTATTTATGATAGTCACACACAGAGAGAGAGAGAGAGAGAGAGGCAGAGACATAGGCAGAGGGAGAAGCAGGCTCCATGCACCGGGAGCCCGACGTGGGATTCGATCCCGGGTCTCCAGGATCGTGCCCTGGGCCAAAGGCAGGCGCTAAACCGCTGCGCCACCCAGGGATCCCTTAATCTATGCTTTCTAAGCCTGTACACTCTGGAGGCCCTGGCCTTCCAGATCCCATGGCAGGCACTGGAGCAGGACCCGCTGTCCCGGGGCCAGGGCTGCCAGGCCACCAATTTGCCGGCCCTGGGGTCTGGCCTCTGCCCATCTTCCCACACTGTCTGCCTCCACAGCCCACTTTGAGCAAGATGCTCTGCGGATGGCTGGGGTTCACCCGCAGCCTTGGCTGCCCAGCAGTCCAGCAGATTCACTTCTAAGGAAGGGTAGGGGTAGGGAGGGAGCAGAACAGGGGAGGAAAAGAGCTCTTTTCACTTTCTCAAATGGCCTCCTTGCACTCAGCTAAGCCCAGGTCAGTTCCTAGGCAGACTTTGAATCCCCCAATTGGAGGAGGGGGCAGGCAGCAGCCATCAGGAGCCGAGCTGTCCTCTCCATGGGCTGTCAGGGGCCCCAGGTGCAGATATAGTGCTGATGGGAGTGGGGGTGCTGGATAGGGACCTCACTCACATGCCTCTGCCAGTCCACAGCACTGAGGCTTCCCCAGCCAGCCACATCTCCTTCTTAGAACTAGGAGGCAATTGCTCAGAAACAGCCTGATTTCCATTCCTAGTTAGGTAGCCACCCCAGCCTTCCCCAAGTGCTGATTCTCAGGATCTCCCCCAAGAAGGTTCAGCCCACACCAAGGTCAAATCCCCAAGGTTTTCTAAGACTACAAACTTGGACTTGGTGTAGGGAGAGAGTGAATGGGTGGGGCTGGGTTTCATATCTGACTAGGAGCTTAAGGATTGTGGGGCCCCTGCCCTGGTTCCTCTTCCGGACTCACCCACCCACCCTGGTGAACAGGAGATGAGGCAACAGCAGCTATGGCTCTGTGCCCACTTCCCACTGCCCTGCCCCTGCCCACCCTTGCTGTGGGTACGGCTACTGGCCCCGTTCCCTAGAGGCCTTGTCCTAATGAAGCCTTTCACTTTCCCTGCTGGATTTTCACTAAGGAAACTCCTGGTTCCTCAATGCAGCCTTTTAAAAGATCATTCTCCACTGAGGATGGGAAATGCTCCACAGACTCTAGGAGGGCCTCCTATGAGGCCCACCTGCTCCTATCCTCACCCGGACCTTGGCAGTCAGCTAGTAGCTTATACTTAGGGACTCTGCTGAGGCAGACTCAGGTGACCAGTCTTGACCTCTTTCCCCCAGGAAGGAAGATGACTGGAGTGGACTCTAATCCATCCCAATAGGGTGTGTTTTACTTTCCTAAGCATCCCACTGCGCAGAGAGGGAAGACCAGGAAAAGGGGACTGTTGTGGGCTGTCAAGGATTCCAAAATAAATTAACAGAGGCCTGCAGCAGAGTCTAGGGGTCTGCCATCAAATGGAAAGGACTCTAGTAGTAGGACACACAAAGCCCATATGGGACTGTTAGGAGGACAAGGCGGGCTCTGCTTTCACAGATAAAGGTACAGAAGAATGATATGGCAAACCAGCAGCTTGCTTTATGGACATGACCTCATCTGTTCACGCTGCCCCCCACCCCCAGCTGATAAGAATCTGGTGCTGTTTCCTGTAGTCCAAGGGTCTCGGACAATGGTGTGAACAGGCTGGCCCTGCTGGAAAGGACATTGTTTAGGGAAGAAAAAACACACCAGCACAAAGACAGGGCAGGACCTGTCTAAATGTAAGGGCCTGTTTACAGATCCCTGATTTCCAAGAGGGGGGGAACACAATGGGGAATTGTTTTTGGTGAGTCTGGAGTCCCCTTTAGAATACTCCTGGGGTCTGGGGATGGCTTTGATGGCCTAGACAGGTCTCAGATGCTCTGAGGGGGATGGACATTGATGGCATGGATGCCTTCCTGTTTATCAGAGGTGCTTGCAGGGCAGGGTCAAGGAACAAGTTTACACCAAAGACAACGGGGAGGAGCCCCAGGCCTCTCCTTTCTTCCGGGCCTCTAGCTATTGCACTGCTTAGCTGTTGCACATGCTAGAGGTGGTTTGCTACAGAGAAGCTAGAACAAAGTTTTTTGTTTTCTTAAAAAAAGCAAGTTTTTGGTTTATGACCTCCAGTTGCCACATTGCTTTTTGGGAAAAAAATGTAGAAGGCATGAGACCCTTCCAAATAGTAGACGCCTCTGGAATGGGGCTTCCTAGCTTAGTCACTAGGGAGACTATTTATACCTGGGGACTCCCAGGTAGTTGCAACGTACCTCCAGCTAGCCTGGGAGCACATAGGAGTTAACAAAGTGTCCCTCAGGGCAGGGCCAATGGAAACGCTATTTCTCATAGCAACCTCCTGTCTGGTCCACAGGTTAGAGCGTTTGATGTCACTAACTAGAGGCCTTAATGTGTGTGTGTGTGTGTGTGTTTGAGGAGAGTGGGGCAGAAGAACAGAACTGTATCACCCATTTCTCTTGGAACTGGCAGTCCTCATTTTTGAGGGTAGGAGGAGGGCAGCTGGAATTATGAGGATCACTTTGGGTCTGGACCATGAAGGCAGACCTGACTGAGGATTTGACCTGTGATGGAAATGTCATTAATAACTTTCATACTAAAAAAAAAAATAATAATAATAATAATAATAATAATAATAACTTTCATACTAATCTCTAAACCCAATACCAGCATATCTCATGAATAAACACAAATGGATGTGTTTAGAACAAGTGAAGAGCAGTAAGTCCTATGCAATCCCAAAATAGAAGCAAGGTTTCATAAATAAGCCTTTCTCAACCTTCCAGCTCTAAAGGGTTAGAATCTTCTTCCTCAAAATGCTAACAGTGCCCTCTGTTGTTTGACAGTAAAACAACAGGTTCATGAATATAAGGTATAAGCACTTCTGTCAATTCAGTAGATATCAAACTGCCTCTGAATGTGGGGTCTGGAGCCACACATCATGGAGGGGGGGAAAGGTTAATAAGACAAACAGATCCCTGCCTTTAAGGGGCTTCCAATCTAATGAGAGATATATTTACACAACTGTAGGGCCAGGTGGAGAATGATGCCAGCTCTAATAGGAGTAGAAGCAGAGACCAGTGCAAGTGAAGAAATGGCCCTTATGCTAGGTTCAACAGGCTGAAGACAGAGGTTATGGCTCTCCATACTGCAAACCTCATGCTCAGGGCCCAGTGTTCCAGGGTAGCCAGGGCAGAGTGCCTGTGGGTGGAGTGTCCAGGGAGATGCTGCTAAGTAGGGCCATATTTGTAGAAGACCTTAGATGCTAATCTCAGCAGAGCCATCCTAAGTAAAGAGCTAGCAGATGGGGATCCCTGGGTGGCGCAGTGGTTTAGCGCCTGCCTTTGGCCCAGGGCACGATCCTGGAGACCCGGGATCGAATCCCACGTCAGGCTCCCGGTGCATGGAGCCTGCTTCTCCCTCTGCCTGTGTCTCTGCCTCTCTCTCTCTCTCTCTCTCTGTGACTATCATAAATAAATAAAAATTAAAAAAAAACAAAAAAAAAAAAAAACAAAAAGAGCTAGCAGATGTTTATGGTAATTAGCAGAAGGGAAAAGGTGGATTTATCAGCAAAGCAAGTGGACATAGGAAACCATGCAGAGAAGGCTTTCACTACAGTCCTCTGAGGCACAGGTGACCAAGCTGAGCACTGGCAAAGGGATGGCAAAGAAGGTAAACATTTATAAAATAGTCAAACTGACGAGAAAGAGGGTGGTTGAGGATAAAGGGGGTGAAGGAGATTCTGGAATTTCTGGCCCTAGTTTATGGTTCCTACAAAGGTAAGAATTAGAGGAAGTAGAGAAGGTGTTTTGGAGAATTCTTATTTAACATCTATTTCAACTCTCCCCAAGTGAACTATTTGTTCTAGGCCCTAAGTAATAAAGCAGTAATTAATTATATTAGATGGATCATTTATGAAAATATAGATTTAAATCCTATAAGAGGGAACTGGAGGATCTTGAAGTGCCAGAAGGTAAAGTAGTCCTCAAAACAAAACAAAACAAAACAAAACAAAACAAAACAAAAAAACCCGGGCAGCCCAGGTGGCTCAGCGGTTCAGCACCGACTTCAGCCCAGTTTGTGATCCTGGAGACCTGGGATCGAGTCCCACGTCGGGCTCTCGCATGGAGCCTGCTTCTCCCTCTGCTTGTGTCTCTGCCTCTCTCTCTCTCTCTCTCTCTCTCTCTCTCTCATGAATAAATAAAATCTTTAAAAAAACCCAAAACAAAATAACAAAACATGCAATAAAAGGGGTATGTGAAAAGGACACAGGAGTTCCCAATGGCCAGAGCTGGAATAATTTGAGAATTTGAGCAACAAAATAAATCAAGCAGTATTGGGTTACACTATGTACATCCCTAAGTCTAGACTGACATAAGCAAATGACCGAATAAATAAGTGGGAGAGAATAGGTAAGTTTTCCATGCAGAAGAATTCCAAATAATGTAGATATTCTGACCTCAAGGAGAGAGGGGGCATAAATCCCCACTTATTAATTGTGGGCTACACAGAGTAACTTCCTTCTAAAAGGCAGTCTAGAAAGCGGGAAAAAGAAGTTAACTTTATGCTGGAGAAACCTGACAAACACTCCTCACCAGATGATCACAGTCACTATCAACAGTGAAAGACGTGTTGATAGTTTATAACTTGGATATGACATGATAATAGCACTTTACCTGTGTGGTCTCCCTCCCTCAGGCCTATAATCCTAGTCTAATTGTGAGAAAAACATCAGACAGATCCCAACTGAGGACTCTCAAAATACCTGACCAGTACTCCTCAGACTGTCAAGGTCATTAAAAACAAGGAAAATCTGGCAAACTGTTACAGCCAAGAGGAACCTAAGGACACAGGATGACGCAGTGCAATGTGGTCTCCTGATGTGATCCTAGAAAAGAAAAGAGCTATCAGGTGAAAACTAAGGAAATCTAAATGAACTTTGGGTTTTAGTTGATAATAATGTATTGGTCCATTAAATGTGACAAATGTACCATATTAATGTATGATGGTATTAATAGGGGAAACTGGGTTTGGGATATATGGGAGCTCCCTGTACTATCTTCTCAATTTTATGTAAATCTAAAACTATCCTAAATTAAAAGTACATGTATGGAAAAAGAGCCCCATTATTTAGCGGAGAATGATCGATTAGGTGAAGAACAGAATATTTCAAAGTTGGCGACTTTCCCTGGCAGCTATTAAAATCAATGAAGAGTACAGGTATAGAGATAAAGAAATGGTTAAAAGGGGGAGTGTGTGTGTGTGTGTGTGTGTGTACACACATATGCACACTCTGCTAGGTATCCATAAGGCCAACTATACCCAAAGATCAGGCAGCTGAATCTCTGGAGGACAAAGGCATCCCCTAACCCCCAAACCCATCCCAAGCTGTACCTCCCACTCACTGCAGCTGGAGTCCAGAAGGCCCTGTTAGAAGACCACTACTTTCAGTTAAGATGGTGTCTGTCACACTTGAGTAGTCCCCAAGTGGATTCTTTTTGTTTTGAAAGATTTATTTGAGAGAGAGAGAGAGAGAGAGAGAGAGAGAGACGTGCCCAAGTGAGCACACAAGCTGAGGGGACGGGGTGCAGAGGGAAAAGGAAAGGGAGCAGCAGACTCCCTGCTGAGCAGGGAGACCAGTGTGGGGTGATCCTAGGACCCCCGAGATCATGACCCCCCCTCAAAGGCAGATGCTTAACCGACTGGTGCCCCTCCAAGTGGATTCTCTTAAAGGGGAAGATGCTACTCCAAATCTCTGAGAATATGCCTGGTAACCCAAATTATAGAAATTCTAGATTAAGAAATTGAAGTCTTAATCGGGGAGTGTCTTGCAGCTGTGAATTATCACTATAAGAGTTGAGTCTTAAAAAAAAAAAAGAGTTGAGTTTTTAGGATAGGTAAAATATTTTTGAAATGAAAATCCACAATTTGAAAACTTTGTCACTTGCAGAGCTCTGATAAGGTGTCCCTGGAAACGCAGGTTAGGAAGCACAGCACTGAGTCATCAAAATCATAGGAGAGGAAAAGAAGAAAAAAGGCATAGTCGTGGGCAACCCTAGGGCATTAGCTGTGTAGTAGGCCCAATAAGAAGCCAGCTCAGGAGTAGGCTATAGGAGGCAGGTCTTTCAGAAAAGAAGTGCAACTAACAGTGATCTGATATTTGGCCTATGAGGCATTGTATTTTGAGGCAACTGTCATGTGGAACATTTGGGAAGAATTACCCATAGATACCTAGCAAATTGAGCAAATGCAAAAGAGATAGGTATTCATTTCAGGAAAAAAACGATGTATAGGAGAGGAAAAATAATCCTAGTTCCCTGTTTGGTCGAAAGGTATAAGGCATTTACATGCTCACAGCAAGTAAACTGAAGGTTACTAATGTAAACACTAAAGGTTAATTCAACAAGAAAGGACACGATTACAAAAGATGAAGAGAATGAAAATGGGAAGGTTTTAAAGGAGCAAGATCTTTATGTGACATAATAGGAAATCAGTAACATCTAAGACCAATGACTCAAGAATTGGCTAAAATAATGGAAAGTAGTTGCCTTTAGGGAGTGGGATTGACAGTAGGGAAATATAAGTCAAGAGACTGTTTTTCATTATAATCCTTTAAGTACTTCTTGACTTAACACTTTTTAAACTTCTGTATTACTTTGCCTACAAACTTTGACAATAACAAAAAAACAACAAATCACTCCACTCCACAGCCCATGTGATTCCAAGTGAATCTCGTCAAATCTAAAAGTGATCACTGTAAACACTAAGGATGGAAGTCTCCAGGGGACAGCAACATTTGAACCAAGAACCCTGTCCTCCACCATTGGTGACAATGACTCTGTGAAACCCTGAGAACTGAGTATCTGGCAATAGTCCTGAGTTTCCCCCACTAACCTAAATCCCACAAAATCATTAAAAACAAACAAATGTGAGATAGGTTCCATTCAATTTCTCCCAAGACCTTCTGCCAGATTCCCATCCCAGCTGCCTTGCCTAATGCAACTGTCCTGGCATGGTTCCCTTACCCAAGACAGAAATGCCCGAGCCACGAGGCAGTGAGGTTTTGAGTGGAGGTATGCTGCAGACCGCACCGCCTGCAGTGAACAGAGTCCTTCCACTCAATGGGAGCATGGCAGTTCCTGCCCTGTTTGAGTCCAGGGCCCCAAGTCTTGCAATAGTGGCCCATTCTCAGCCCAGTGTGGCCTCCTTTGCTGGCTCCCCTCCCTGATGAGAGCCTGTGTTTATTTGTGTAATGATGAAATCTCTTTATGGGCATTCTCTTTATGGGCAGATGACACATAAGTCCCTGCCCATAAAGTTAATTTCCCTGCAAACTGCTTCCCTCCAAAGCAACATGTCTATGTTTGTAGTAGAAAATTCTGCACTTATTCACTGAATTTTATGGATTAGAAGGGTACATTTTCTATTTCCTCATTCTATCCTCCAGGTTCCTCAGTATGCTAGATAAATCCTAGAGTGAATTTATAAGGAGACACCAATGGAGAGAAAAACCTTTATTTGCATAATAATAAACGTGGGTGAAGTAAGAAGAGGCATATGAGAAGCAGATTAGGGTGGGAGAAGAGAAGAAGGCCCTTCGGGGATCAGGTAGAAAGAGCAGAGGCACTCTCATAACCACTAACACCTTCCAAGCTTGGCATCTGGACTCTGCTCTGTCCTCACACTCCCCTGGGACTTCTCTTTCCTTGCTTCATACTCTCACTGCTGGCCCTCTTTCCTTGTCTCACAGTCCCAAAGGGCTCCCTCCCCTAAACCCGGTGGAGGAGCACAGCTTCATACCCAAATGTACTTGGCAGCGACTACTCGGAAGCTGTTACTTGGATTTTTTGCAGCTCTTAGTGATTTTGACACCCTTGGACCGCCAGGAGTGGCTCCTCCTGCCACCAGAGGACTCTGGCTTTTCTAATAAGGAAGGTCCTGGCCAATTAGTCCAAGAAGGGCCTGGATTCTCTTCCAGGCTGGTGTCTCTGCAGAAATGCCTCCCAGAGTGGAAGGTGCTGCTGCAACAAGGGATGTCACCTGAGTTTTCTGGTGTATAGTCTGTGGTGAAAGAAAGATGGAGAGGAAGACTCAGTCCTCCCCTCTCTCCAGGAGCAGACCCTTGAGCCTCTCTCCAGCCACTTTCCTTCCTGAACTAAAGGCTCCACCTCAAAGTCCCCATCTGGTGGCAGACCCTCCTTTCCCAGGCACCACAAATCCCCACCCAAGCTCTTAGACCAGACTCCCCTCCAGACTCACCTGTGGCTTCAGCAGAAGGTGCACACTCCTCACACTCCCATTTCTTACTGTTGGATCTAAGAGAGGAGCAGTCCCTATGGGTTCCATGGGATCCACATGTAGCACACAGAATGAGGCGCCACCTCCTGCAGGAAGAGCCAAGGGAAGGTTGTGGGGACAAATATTACACTGACTACTGTTCTCACAATGTTTGCTACAGACCAGGCCCTTGCTGAGGGCTTCCCAGGCAATTTTCACTATACATTTTACCCATGACCCATTGTGGCTAAGTGCCAATCCCTGGACCCAGCACTCGGGCATACATACTCAAAAGGTGGATTTGGAAAGGAATTGAACCTGAGGGTTGCTCCCCTGGGCACAGGGGAGGAGCAAACCCTGAAGGAACCTGTCCACTTGTGCACAAGTGAGTCTCCGGCTAGTCAAGAATGGAACCTCAGGTCACCCTGAGGTCTGCAGACAAGAGTGAGTTGCTTGCTCTTGATCACTGTGCCAAGGTCTAAGTCTAAGATGGGCACTAATGAGTGATCATTCTAGCCAGGAGCCTTTCCCTACCCTTCTTCCTCAAAGCTGTCTCTGCCTTGTTCATACAGACAGATGGGGGCATCACAGTGTTGATAGCGCTGATACAACTCCGAGAAAGCCCCTGGCTCGAGTTCCCAGGCAGCATCTCTGCAGCGGGAGAAGAAACCGTAAGAGGCACATGATTGGTGGTGAAACCGTTGTCTACCTGGGAGGAACTAGAAAGAACTCAAGCTAGCATAGCAAAAGAGTGCAACAGGCTGCCCGAATACTGTAAACAGGATGGGCTGAGTGGCCCGGCAGCCGGGAGGGCTGAAATAGGATGAGTAGAACATGGGGATTCGTTAGTTTCACATTGGAACTCAAGAACCAACCCCCAGAGAATTCTGATCCCCAAGTACCCTTTTAAGGAACATGTCCACCCCTATTCCTACATTTTCCCCCTCCTTTTCTTTCAATAACTGACAGGCCCTCCCTCTACTCCTTTCCTCTTTGTCATATATCAATGCCTGGGGTGCTTCTTCATTCTTTGAACTAACCTCACACTCACCTCCTTTCTAGAAATCTAGGCAACCCACTCCCTGGCTCAATTCCTGCCTTAGAGTTTCCACTACCTGTCTGGAATATGAATTCCCATTCTTAGCATTTCTTGAGGAAACTCTTCTCGATTGTTACACTGTGGACATTTGAAGAAATGTTTTGCTGATGTGTGAGCATATTTCTGTAAGAGAAACACGGAAGAGCGTTGTGTTTATAAATACCATCTTTGATCACCTCTCCACCCCAACCCTCATCTCACAAAACGATGTTGCTAAGAGAGCTTGATTGGGGATTTCCATAAAAGGGCTATGGGTGGGCTAATGGGAGGGGTGCAATCCAGGCATTAGACCTGAGACAAAGCTGAATTCAAGAGAGTACCCAGGAGTACCTCAGATATCATCTCTGGTTGTGGGGCTTATAGTGCTGAAAGGCTGCCTTTCCTTCTATCCCCGAAAGCAAGGCTGATTTTGAGGTTGCTTGACTCATTCAAATTTGCTTGCTCTAGCCATCCTGAGGATTTTGCTCAATCTGAACATTATCATGGATGAGGTCTTACAGGTCAAGAAGGGTGACCAGAGACTGGGCTGAATTTCCTCTGACTGCTTGGAAACAGCCCTACATACAGGCTTCCAGGATGGAACACAGAAGCCAAGACGGCCTGAGCATTCCCAGAGTGATCTAGGGAAAATGTGGAAGATCCCCAGGGCAGAGAAAGCCCCACCTGTATGCACTTGCGGTGGTAGATAGTTTGACTACAACATGGACTCTGGATGTTTTCAACACTTGCTTGGGATAAGTCTTCACAACACAAGACACAGCTTTCCTCCCCTGCCTTCCCCCGTTGGATGTCCTGTGTTGGGCGGTGTTTTCCACAAAATGATCTGAAGAAGAGCAAACAGACTTGATTTCTGGTTTGTCACTGATGCAGTCTTCTAGCTGCCCAGCCTAGGAAGGGCAACCACCCAGGCCGAGGCCCAGTGAACTTCTACACTCATGAGGAGGAGGAGGAGCAGGGGAACAGCCACATGCCTTCTCACAGCTGTTCCTCCACTGAGGAAAACTCCCAGGACTATCTTCATAGACTCCTGTTCCTGAAAGCCCCACTTAGCTCTGAGCAGCTGTCTAAGAACAGCAGCTGTTTGTAATTTAAGAAGGGGATGGGAAGCAAGAAGTAACCCCTGTGAAATCGCCAAGTCAAGACATTGTTTCTCATTATTGAATGGTAGGACAGATTCGCCAGTGAATCAAAACAGGCCTGTGAGAACCGGACTCTGATTTCATTACTGGCTAATTACGAGCAACATGCAAAAGGGCAGCCCAACTTTTCCCCCTCATCACTCACTTATACTCTCCAAAAAATTGTGAAAGGCAACCCCTTTCTTGGCCACAAGGAAGATGGAAGTTTCTGACGCATTGATCCTTCTGGCAGTTGATGGCAGCTCCCTTTTTCTTGCACACAAAGCAGATCTGCAAATGAGATCCCAGGCAGCGCTCAGGGTCCCAAGAAAGACACAGACATTCTGTGGCACATCATTCTATGGAATGAAAACTCTATGAAGCAATAGGCATTTCCTTTCTTCAGTTGACCTGAAAACTCTGGGGGCACCTTAAAGCTGAGTTTCAAGCAACACTAAGTTATTTTTTCCCCCAGGATGTTGCTCCCTCTCCTAACTTAGGATACCACATCCCAGAGAAGTATGCAACTTAAGAGAAGGACCAGTTGGGAAACCCAAGGGTCCTTTGACTTCTGAACCAGCGGCTAGGGAAAAGAACAGAAACAGAGGTGGTGTTCAGGGAGGTATGAGAAGAGGCCTACCCGAAGGCACCCATAGGATTCTAGGATTCTAACCTTCCTAGAAGCCCGGGCTGCCTCCTTTTTGATGTCTTCAGGCAGGAATCCATGGAAACCTCTGTTGGACTGGCCCCTCTGAGGCAGCTTGCTAGATAGGATCTGGGGGAGCAGTAGAACCAGGCTGTCAACATTGATGATCAGTGAAACAGTGCAGTGGGGTGAGGAGGATGACAGTGTTGAGCTAGGAAGTAGAGCTTGGTGGGATATATATACATTTACAGGGTAATTTACTTAGCAAAGGCTTATACAACATCAACTGTGCTCCGAGTGCTTTTCAAATATTGACTCATTTAATCCTCATAACAACCTCGAGAGGTAGATACTATCAATATCTTCATTTTATAGGAGGATTATGTGACTTGCTCAAGGTCAAAGGACTCCAGAACCTGGGCTCTTACATACCTCTGTGTTACACTGCCTCTCATTTACTGAGGATTGATTTTGTGTGCTGAGCCCTTTGGGGAAACAGTCCCTTTATATTGACTTATTTTATGTCCACTACAACCCTGTGATACAGATGCTATTTGGATCCTCATCTTACAGAGGAGCCCACTGAGGCCTAGGATGGTAAGTGACACGGCTGCGGTCACACAGCAAGGAGGCAGCAGAGCTGGCATTCACATTCAAGCCCACAGAACCCATAATCTTACCCCACTCACTATACTACCCCTTAGTACAAAACAAATACTCTTCTCATAGTATATTCTCTACAGGAAGGGAAACAGGGCTTTAAAATCTCCTGACTAGGGCTGTCTGGGTGGCACAGTTGGTTAGGTGTCTGACTCTCAGTTTTGGCTCAGGCCTTGATCTCAGGGTTGTGAGATCAAGAACAACCCACATTGGGCCCCATGCTCAGCACAGCCCCTCCCCCACCGTGTGCCTGTGCTTTCTTGCTCTCTCCCTCTCTCTCTTCCCAAATAAAAACAAGCCACTTAACTATAGTCATCCTGCCCTATTGGAAAAGGGGAGGAATTGAACTTTTCTTTAAAAACACAATTTTAAAGATTTCTCTTATTTTTTTAAAATATTTTTTTAAAAGATTTTATTTACTCATGAGAGACAGAAAGAGAGAGAGAGCGAGAGAGAGAGACTGAGAGGCAGAGACACAGGCAGAGGGAGAAGCAGGCTCCATGCAGGGAGCCAGATGTGGGACTCGATCCCTGGTCTCCAGGATCATGCCCGGGACCGAAGGCGGTACCAAACTGCTGAGCCACCCGGGCTGCCCAAAAGATTGTTTTTTTTGAGAAAGAGAGAGAAAATGAGCTGGGAGAGGGGCAGAGGGAGGGGGGAAGCAGATTCCCGGCTGAACAGGAAGTCCAATTCAGGACTCCATCCCAGGACCCCTGGACCATGACCTGAGCCAAAGGCAGCTGTTTAACCTACTGAGCCACCCAGGGTCTTTCATCTCTGAAAAGCCCCCAAAGTGGATTCTAGAATGGGAAATTAAGGAAAAGGATGATAAACTGTTCATGTACCCATAAACTGTAATGTAGGTGTCTGTACTTTGGAAGAATGTCAGCACCTCAGCCCCACCCTAAGAATCTCCCCAAAATACTGGGGAAGGTGCTGGACTTCCTACAGTGATTACATGTAATGTGTAATGGGGGCCCGGGTTATTTTGATATAGAAAAGGTGACCCTACACAGTTAGATGACTTGAAGACACTTGGATTATAGCTATGTTTTCCCAACTAGGCTTAAAACATATCTATTTTACACTAATCATCTCAGGGTTTTAGGGACTATATGAGTGATTTCTGTTTCCTTTATACTTCTAAGTAGTACTACTGTTTTCTACAATGAGCACATATCATTTCTATAGACAGAAAAATCAATAATGAAAGATTATAAATAACCTAAATGTCCTTTAAAAGTGGTTTGTTTTGGGGATCCCTGGGTGGCTCAGTGGTTTAGCGCCTGCCTTCGGCCCAGGGCGTGATCCTGAGGTCCTGGGATTGAGCCCTGGAATCGAGTCCTGGGATCAAGTCTCCCACCAGGCTCCCTGCGTAGAGCCTGCTTCTCCCTCTGCCTGTGTCTCTGCCTCTCTCTCTGTGTGTGTGTGTCTCTCATGAATAAGTAAATGAAATCTTAAAAAAAAAAAGTGGTTTGTTTTAATACTTTTTGGCACACCCATACCATGGAATACCAATTAACCTCTAAAAAGAAAAAAACTAGATCAATATGGAAAGATCTTCATAAGTGTCAAGAGGTAAAAAAACAAGCAAAATACAAAACACTGTGTATAGTATGTTTATTTTTATGTTGAAAATGTGTATGCTTGTAAAGGCATTGAGATTAACCAAGACCGGACACCCAAATCAGACAGAACTTACAGAAGAGGAAAATCACAGACCAATCTTTCTCACGAGTAGAGGTATAAAATTAAACAAAATATTAGCAAATTGAATTTAGCACCATATAAAAAGGATAATACATCATGATCATGATCAAGCAGGGCTTATCCCAGAAACATAAGGTTTGCTTAACACTGAAAATTAAATTGCTCTAACAAACCCCATAAACAAAATAAAGGAGAAAAATGATCATCTCAATAGATGCAGAAAAAGTATTTGACAAAATTCAACACACATTCATGACATCCTCAGCAAACTAGAAATACAAGGAAACTTCTTTAATCTGATGAAAAGCCTACAGCTAACATCATATTTTAATGTTGAAAAATTGGATGCTGTCCTCCAACGTTGGGAGTAACACAAGGATGTTCACTCATGTAATTCTTATTCAACACTTGATCGAAAGTCCTAGCTACTATAACAAGGAAAAAAGAAGAACTGAAAGATGGAAATGAAGAAGTAGAACACTCTTTATTCACACTACATGATTGTGTACCCAGGAAATCCAAAGGCATTTACCACAAAGTTTATTTTATTTTTATTTTTTTAAAATTTTTATTTATTTATGATAGTCACAGAGAGAGAGAGAGAGGCGCAGAGACACAGGCAGAGGGAGAAGCAGGCTCCATGCACCGGGAGCCCGATGTGGGATTCGATCCCGGGTCTCCAGGATCGCGCCCTGGGCCAAAGGCAGGCGCCAAACCGCTGCGCCACCCAGGGATCCCCATACCACAAAGTTTAAAAATAAAAACTGTTGAACTAATAAGTGAATTTAACAAGATTACAGGATATAAAATCAACATACAAAATAAACTGCATTTATATATACCAACATCCAAACTTGAATTGAAATTTTAAAATACCATATACAATAGCATAAAAATCACAAAATATTTAGGCATTCATTTAATAAAAGATGTGTAAGATTTCTTCACTAAAAAAATTGCTGAATAAAAAATAAGTAAAAAAAATAAATAACACATTGCTGAGGCAAATTTTAGAGACTCAAATAAATGGGGAAATACATCACATCCATGGATTGAAGATTCAATATTACTTGTTAATTCTTTCCAAATTGATCTATAAATTCAATGCAATCTCAATCTCAACCCAAATAGGCATTTTTAAAAAGAAAAATTGACAAGCTAAATATAAGATTTATGTGGAAAAGGACCTGATAGCCAAAATAATCTTTAAAAAGATTGAGTTTATAATACTTAATTTCAAGACACTATGAAGTCACAATAATCAAGACAATGCAGTACTGTTGTAAGGATGATGCACAGATCAATGACATAAATAAATCATCCAAATCCACAGATACATGATCAATTGATTTCAATAAAGGCACCAAGGTAATTCAATGGGTAGACAAAAATTTCTTGGGACATACACAGAAAGCACTAACGATAAAATAATTGATAAACCGAACTTCATCAAAACCAAAAACGTTTGTTCTTCAAAAGATACCATTAAGAAAATGAAAAGGCATGCCATGGACTTGGAGAAAATAGTAACAATACACATATCTGAAAAAGGATTTGCATCCAGAATATACAAGAAATTCTTATGAATTAAGAATTCAAAATAACCCTACTTTTACAATGGAAAAAATATTTGTACAGACACTTCACAAAAGAACATATGTGAATGGCCAGTAAGTACACAAAAAGAAGCTCAACATCTTAGGTCAACAGAGAAATACAAATTAAAACCATAATAAGTAAGATGCCAGTACAGACCTCATAGAATGCTAAAATTTAAAAGATTGACCATATCAAGTTCTGGCAAGAATATTGTGCAATTGGAACCCTCATAAATTGCTAGTGGGAGTGTAAACCGGTACAACCACTTTGGAAAGTGGTTTGGCAACTTCACATAAAGTTAAACATACAGTTTAGCACACAACCAATAAATCCACTCCTAGGCATTTGCCCAAGGGAAGTGAAAATGCATGTTCACAAAGAGGCTTCAACATGAATATTATAGCAACTTTATTCATAATAGCTCCCAAATAGAAACAGTTCAAATGTCCATCAACAGATGGATAAATAAGCCAATTACAAAATATTCATACAACAGAATACTGCTAGGCAACAAAAAGGCACAAGCTACCAATACATGCAACAACATGGATGAATCTCCAAAACACTGCATTGAATAAAAGAAGCCAGACACAAGAATACAATTGCTACATGAAGAGTAGAAGTAAGTATAAGACTAGGTGAAAGTAATCTTATACTGCAGAACAGTGATGATCTCTGAGGCAACTGACTGGAAGGGTATAGGTGGAAACTTTCTGGGGTGATGGAAATACTTTGATTTGGGTAGTGTTTACATGAGGATGTATGTTACATCCCCATGCTATAGGAGCTTATAAAAACTCATAAAACTGTATGCTTAAAATTGGTGCATTTTATAGTATGCAAATTATAGCTAATTTTAAAAAGCACAGTAGGAAAAATAGCTCTAAGGACAGTTGATAGCATGTGCTTCTGGGGAGAGGGAGAAAGATTGGGAGAGATTGTTTTGGGAAGTGACCTATTGTACATAACTTTATACTGTCAGGACTTTATAGCAGGTACATACAGTACTTTTTATTTATTTATTTACACATGTTACTTTTTAAAGACTAGATTTTAAAAAGAAAAAAGCTACTAAGACAAATAAGTAGGACTATGGATCTGAGGCTGGGTGAAAAACAAAGAACAGACTGTACAGCAAGAGCCATGAAACATTCAAAGCAAAGGGGACCTTATACTCACAAGACAAAAATAATGCACGCTGAGATTGTCTTTCTGAAGAAATTCCCCCAGTTTTTCGGGATCCCCAGGTTCTCGAAGGCATAGCCGGCAAACTGGAAGAAAGGATGTAAAGAATTCATTTTGGGAATACAAGGAGGATTGAGTATTGGGAAGAGGACATTTTGACAAGGATTAGGTTGGGATGAAGTGTTGCATGGTTATCAGTTAGGCCTTTGTATCATTTTGGTCACATTTGAGGAAGTTGGCTGCAGCTGCTCACTTTATATACTTTTATCTCAAGGGGCTTTAACTTGTTTCTTGAACTCTGGATGAACCATTTAAAAATCAAGGATGCTGAGTTCTTCAAGGTCTTAGAGAATTCTAGGAAGTTAAGTAGGATGGACAGTTAGAGAAGCAAGTTTAATGCCCTACAGAGGTGGCCTTTGCTGAGGTCAGAAGGCAGCGGTTGAATAGAACCTCCAGTCTTTCTTACCAGGCCT
The DNA here is from genome assembly GCF_003254725.2 of Canis lupus dingo. Taxonomy (NCBI): domain Eukaryota; kingdom Metazoa; phylum Chordata; class Mammalia; order Carnivora; family Canidae; genus Canis; species Canis lupus. The sequence goes on from NC_064262.1 coordinate 37,619,661, forward strand.
TGAAGATGGCTTCTTTTGGGTTACCCTCCTTGTCTTGGCAGATTTTCTATACAAGAGAAGGAAGAAGTACAAGGTAGTCTTTGAGGATCCTATCAACGCACCTTGTAACATTTCCCTCAAAATGCCTCCACGGATCTGATAAAGGACCAAAATATCAAAAGGCTAAGACATCAGTTTCTTTTTTTATTGTGTATTTTTTGCAAGTACAAAAGAGACCCACAAAGTTATTTGAATTATGTGAGATTGTAATTATCTTTCTGTTCCTATTAGCTGTGCTGCCTTGGTAGACTGGATGAATATAAGAGCAAATCCTCTTTTACTCTTTTACTGTCTCTTTTGCACCTACTCTGAATCTCTGGTGGTACCATGTACACACAGCATGACGAAATACTAAAACTGAGTGCGAATTTCCTATTGTGAGGCACTACTCTTGGCTTTTTACATGTATTAGGTCAGTGTATCTACAGAAGGCTCTAAAAAGTGGGTGCCATTTTAATGCACATTTTCCAAGTGAGGGAACTGAGGCATAAAGAAAAGAAGTAACCTGTCCTAGGTCACCTAGTGTCAGCAAGTGTTAGAGCCCGGATATGAATCTAGGCCGTAAGGCTCCAGAGCCAGCACTTTGCTACTGGGGACAGCCCTGGGCAGCTTCCAGGGGACCACTGGTGTGTGCTTCCACACTACCCAACCCCAGCCCTCAAGATCACAAAGGGAACAAAAAGTGCAGCATATACCATGGGTCTTTGGACCGTTTCTCCCAAACTCCCTTATGTCACACCTACTCTACCTCAATCTTTGACGTTCCTTCTTCTTTTCTTTTATAGTCTTCATTCGCTGCTGCCTCTCTCTCCTAACTTGAATTCTTCTATACTATTATGAGGACAATACAGGCTCTTCCAGCTGTAAATATAAACAGGGCTTGGTCAGCAATTTAATTCTACATTTGGTACCACAGGGTCAAAGTGACAGTGTACTTTAACTGCCAACCCATGTGACAGAATAAAGGACTCACCCAGTATCAACACTAGTAGTAGCCAATTAATGTTAAATCGCATCAAAACCGTTCTGGGCGTTTTACCTGTGTTAACTCACAAAACCCCTGTGCAGGAGGTACCATTACTATCCCGGTTTTCAAGATGAGGAGACTAAGACCCAGAGAGGTCACAGAGAGGCACTTGCCCAAGATCAGAGTTACTGCTATTGCTCAGCGGAGTGAGAATTGGAACCACCGCCTGACCTGACTAAAATGGGCCTTTGTTTTTTTCGTGCCTCCTAAATGCACGAGGTAGCTAGCACTCAGGATAAAGAGGCTCATTTTGCCTCCAGAGTATGTACAGGCGCCTTAATTCTACCCAGTAAAGGCTTGGACAAAGTAGCTCCTTCCAGGGAAAGGAGCCCCTGGGATTTCGGCTGCCGGAAGCAAGAGCTCCCTCTAGTGGCGGACAGGAGAGAGCACTGACAAATCAGCCCTTGCTTCCCGTCACCAGGCTCAGCCGGCCTCTGCGGTTCCGTCTGTTCCCGACCTTGGTCCAGATCTGGGCCGCGCGTAAAGCGTCCCGAGGTGGAGACGACGCCCTGCCGTCTCTCCCCCCACCACAGGTTTCGTTCCATTAGTTAAGAGGGAAATCCCTGAAACGGAAGGGACGATTGAAAAAGACCTAGAATTCACTGCCATGAAGGACTGTGTCTAGTCAGGGGAGAGGGGAAGGAGGATTGCGTTTCTTCAGAGGAGGGCTGAGTGAATCAGGTCACTCCGGGGAGAGGGACTCCAGCGCTCCTCGTCCTCAGAGGCCGGCTGGGGAGCGGCAACGTCTGCCAGGACTGCCCGTTGTTCTCCTTGGACACAACGGCTAAGGCCACTAACTAGCTGCTCGGAAAGCCAAGGCTGCGGCTCCTTCGTCAGCAAAAGCACTTGGCCGGGCTGGAAGAGGAGACAGGAGGCCGTGAGCCCGGGGATCCACTTTCGGGACTGCTGAGCGGCTCCGGGTCGCCGTTTTTTTTTTTTTTTTTTTTTTTTTTTGGCGGGGGAAGGCGAGGGCGGGGCGGGGGGAGGGGCGGAGCGGGGAGTCCCGGCCCCCTAGCGTCAGAAAGAAAACCTTGAAACGTCAGTTCTTGGCATCGCTGGATCAAGACGTTCCTGGAGTGGGGCTCTGTGCACACCGGGGTTAACGGGAAGCCGCAGCAGTCCTCAGAGCATCTGAGGAGGGACGCGGCCAACGCCGGCTTCCACGACTGCTCAGTCCAGAGATTTCCTACGAGCGGACGCTCCCTGCAAACGGTCACCAAGCGGTTCCGCTGGATGAGTGCTGGGTAAAGGCTTGTTGAAAGAAATTAAAAATAAAGTAGCGTGTTCGGCCCCGCCGCCGCAAGAATAAAACAATGATTTATTTGGAAAATACGTGTCGGTGTGGCCACAACCGTCCCCGGAGGTAACAGCCGGAGAAGGGGCTCAAGGAGCATCCCGCGGACGCCAGACCAGGCTCATGTCGCGCCTGCCGGGCGGCGGGTGCGGGGCCGGGCCGGAGACCGCGTCCGCCGCTCGCTCCTCACGGTCGCGCACGGGCCGCCGCTCCCGGCCGGGGCCGCCCGCCCAGCTGTCGCCGAGGGCGCTGCTGTCCGGAGCTTTAGTCGTTGTCACAAGCCGTGGTAGCTACCTCACGGGCGGCCGCCCCGCGCGGTGACTGCGCCGGCGAAGGGGGAGAGCGCGCAAACCGGGGCCGGGTCACGCGGACTGCGACCCGGGGAGCCTGCGGCCGCGGGGACCGCAGCGTCGCCAACCGTCCGTCCAGCTGGACCGCTAACGGCCGCGCGCCCTCCCCGCCCCACCCCTTCCTCTCCCACGGCCTGCGCCCGGCCCCGCCCCGGCCCCGCCTCGCCCCGCCTTTTCTTCTCGCGCGGCCAGCGCCCCGCCCCGCCTTCGCCCCGCCCCCTCCCCGCCCCGCCTCGTCTTCTCGCGCGGCCAGCGCCCCGCCCCCACCTCGCCCCGCCTCTTCTCGCGCGGCCAGCGCCCCGCCCCGCCTTCGCCCCGCCCCTTCCCCTCGCCCCGCCCCCCCCCCGCGCGAGTGCCGGACCCTGGAGAATCGATCCAGCGGAAGACCAGCCCAGAGGCGGGGCGGAGAACGTCGCGCCGTGGTGACGTAGTGTCGCCGGCGCGGGCGGGTGACGCCAACTGGGCCCGTTGTCTGTGTGTGGGGCTAGGGGCTAGGGGCTAGGGGCCCCGGGGCGGCGGGGGCTCCCGGCGCGGGCGGCGGTGGGTCGGGAGGGCCTGGACATGGCGCTGAGGGGCCGCCCCGCGGGAAGATGAATAAGGGCTGGCTGGAGCTGGAGAGCGACCCTGGTGAGGAGGGCGCTGGGCGGGCCGGGGGCTGGGGAGGCCTGGTGCGCCCGAAACGCGCCCGCCTGACCACCGCCTGCCCCTCTTGTCGCCCCACCCAGGCCTCTTCACCCTCCTGGTGGAAGATTTCGGTAAGAGCCGCTCCTACCCGCCGGATCCGGGCTATCGGGGCCCACTCCCGTGCCCTCGCTCCACACCCAGGGGCTGCCCTTCCCGACTTCTTTCCTTCCCTGATCGCAGGTGTCAAAGGGGTGCAGGTGGAGGAGATCTATGACCTTCAGAGCAAATGTCAGGGGTGAGTGGCTTGGTGCCAGGGCCTTCCCAGACACCCTGAGAGCAAGGGAAGGGCCAGGGGAGGAGTGCCCCTCAAGGGAGGTAGAGTAGGAATCCCAAGTTATAAAATCTCATGCATGGAAGCACCTGTCTTTGGGTGCCCTCCTGACCAAGCTGATGTTTTCGTTTTCTCCCAGTCTTCCTTCAGCACCTCCCTTTGTGTAGTAGTCCCCTTCCCCCAGTACAAACCTAACCGTCCTTTGGAGTATAGTTCAGCTGCCTTTTCTGGTTGCCCAGCAGGAAGGCAGCCCCTTCTCTTGAACCCAGGTCACACAGTGCCTACTGTAGTTGACTAATTTCTGTTTTCATGTACTCGAGTGCCGGTGGCTTTAATCCCTTCATAAAGGTCTTGTATTGATTGGTTGGTGTGTGGCATCTGGCAAGGCCCCTCTTGGGTGACCAACCTCAGGGCCTTGTCTTGGTGGTTCTGCAGAATAGAGGTGTGGAGGGACTACAGTGCATGAACTGAGAGGTCTGTTTTTATCTCCCAGGAAAGAAGGGACTGACAATAGGTATTCGTTTGCTTCTTTCACTGCCCTGGGGCCTAGGCCTTGGAGTTCACAGTGAGAATTAGTGTTTAAATTCCTCGATCAGAGTTTTTTTCTTGCCTTACCAGTCTGTTCCTACCCTGTCGTGGGCCATGGGTTCCAGCTTTTCATCTCTTATCCCAGAACCATACACTTCATGAGGACACAGGGTATTCTGGAGCATTACAGCCAGAAGCTGAGCTTGACTCCCTGCGGCAGGCTTCTGGGTGTAAGGGCTCAGGGCCACTTTGAGCATTGCTGGAAAGAGGCCAGGGTAGAGGTGGGATCCGAGAAGGACACCTGAGTGGCAACACAATACATGGGAATAGGCAGGAAAAGAAAGGGGAGGCTGATTGCCTTCCCCCACTTGGCTGGTTTAGCTTTACCCCTTACTTTCCCCAGCCCAGTGTATGGATTCATCTTCCTGTTCAAATGGATCGAAGAGCGCCGATCCCGTCGCAAGGTCTCTACCTTGGTGGATGATACGTCCGTGATTGATGATGATATTGTGAATAACATGTTCTTTGCCCATCAGGTCTGCTGGGCTCTGTGTTCTGTTTGGAGGGTGGGATACTGCCATTGTCTTTGCTGGGAAGTGGAAGTTGGGGAAGGCAGGAGGAGGAGGAGACAGGCAGATAGCAGGAGTGGTGATTAGAGAAGTCCTCTGGCAGAAGGAACTGAGCGCTTATTCATTAAAGAAAAGGGAGTATCTTCAGAGCAGGGTGGTGTTGAGTCCTCAGACACTTGGGTATTTAGTTGAATGAACAAATGTGGGGGGAGGTGAGGGAAGCTGATGAGTTTTGTTGTCCAGCTAGGACTGTCCCTCTCTGGGTCCCCATTCTCAGTGAGTGTGGCTTGGGGTGAGGCATGCTGCATGTGAGTGACTGTTCTTGGGTTTCACAGCTGATCCCCAACTCTTGTGCCACTCATGCCCTGCTGAGTGTGCTCCTGAACTGCAGCAGTGTGGACCTGGGGCCCACCCTGAGTCGCATGAAGGACTTCACCAAAGGCTTCAGCCCAGAGGTAGGCCGTGGTACCTCACTCCTGGCTCTCACCTTGCCAGGCACATCTGACTCCCAAGCCTACTTGTAAGGCTACCACATGGCATTTGACACCATGAGGCCATTTCCTTTTCTTTCTTTCTTTTTTTTTTTTTTTTTTTTGCCATTTCCTTTTCAAATTATTTATATGATGTTTGACCCTTAAATTTTAGTCCCAATTGTCAGGAAAGACCTAAGGAGGAAAGGAACATTCCTTAAGTGATAACTCTGTTAGGACTTTGTCAGGTCTGTGTCTGGCCATGTTGCTCTCCAGTGTCCACTCATAATGTGCAAGAATAACTCCATCCTTCTCGGGCTCAGGAGTTCTCTTCTGTCCCCACTGACCTCTCAGGAGAATCCATCTGTGCTTCTTCAGGTTCCTGGAATGCCTCCAGGCCTATTTTCCAGAGCTTTGCTTCCCACCCTGAGGTCCAGCTGAGAAGTTGTTTTGATGTCTTATTTCTTTCTCTCTAGAGCAAAGGATATGCAATTGGCAATGCCCCAGAGTTGGCCAAGGCACATAATAGCCATGCCAGGTGTGTGGGAGCTGTGGGAACTGATGGGAATTGGGGTAGGAAGGGTTGTCCTGTTCTGGGCCCTGAGTCTGTCCTTCCCTAGGCCGGAGCCACGCCACCTCCCCGAGAAGCAGAATGGCCTTAGTGCTGTGCGGACGATGGAGGCGTTCCACTTTGTCAGCTATGTGCCTATCACGGGCCGGCTTTTTGAGCTGGATGGGCTGAAGGTCTACCCCATTGACCATGGTAGGGACCTTTTGGGTTTTTCTGCTTACCTTCTGGGGAGCTAGGGCTCAGGGTCCTGAGGTGTTTGGGACCCAGTGGCAGGGGGTGGGGGTTGACATCTGTCTCTGGCTGGAAGGCACCCTGCACACACTATCTGACTACCCCCAGACTCCCTGACTCAACTGCTCTCTATCTTCCTTCCCATTCCCAGCCTACCCAAACTCAGGGCTTCCCACCTGCTCACTCCTCATCTTGGTCTTCCCTAGGGCCCTGGGGGGAGGATGAGGAATGGACAGACAAGGCTCGGCGGGTCATCATGGAACGTATCGGCCTGGCCACTGCAGGGTAAGGGCTCTAGGCTTGCCCTGCTCTCTGGAGCTGTGCCCCCATCGGGAGGGACACAGAAGAGGGAAAGCATGGAGGCCACATTACTCGTGTAAGGCCAGATCAGCTTAGATCTTGGGCCTCCCAACTCCTTGCCCTATGTCTCACCTAGGCTTTCCTATGGCCTGCTTTGGGACAGACTGGGGAGGGGCCTTGGTGGAACCCTAGGTGGCCCAGGCTTGCTGGCTTACTTGCTGAAGGCCCCTCACTCAGCTCATCGGAAGGTATCAGCTCAGCTGCCTAGCATGCAGTGCTAGCTGCTGCCTGCCTTTTGGGGTGGAGCTTATACCTATGGCTATAGTTGTGACTTCCGGGAGCCCTGCCAATTTGTTCGCTTCAACCTGATGGTGGGGCTGTGGTGGGAGCTGCTCTCACGGCTGCGGCTGTGACTGCAGGGAGCCCTACCATGACATCCGCTTCAACCTGATGGCGGTGGTGCCCGACCGCAGGATCAAGTATGAGGCCAGGCTGCACGTGCTGAAGGTGAACCGTCAGACAGTCCTGGAGGCCCTGCAGCAGGTGGGGGCCCCTCCTGCCATCCCTCTTCCCCCCACTGGGGCACATGTCTCTGATTCTCAGATCACTCTTTATTGTGGACCTGTTGAACTTCAACTGACCATTCCTTTCCTCTGCTTTCCTTGTGGAAAAGCTGGGACTCGGGGTGGGAGTGGGAATAGCTTCTTAAAGAAGGTTTGGGTTCGGCTATTGTCTTTCATTGTGAGGGAATGGATAGTGCCAAGGCCCTTTGCTTCCACGGAGCAGCTGGGGTCTGCTTTCACTCCTCTGAGCCTTGGATTCTGTTTTTAGCTGATCAGGGTAACACAGCCAGAGCTGATTCAGACCCACAAGTCTCAAGAGCCACAGCTGCCTGAGGAGTCCAAACCAGCCAGCAGCAAGTCCCCCCTGGCGCTAGATGCAGGCAGGGCCACAGCAGCCTCCGAGGGCACTCACACAGGTACCAGGGATCTGGGTGCCTCCCCTTCACCTCATAGCCACCCCATCATAGCTTGAGCTGAAAGGCACAAGCAGAGCGTGTCTTCTTGTATGGATGCACTTGGGCAGTGGTTCAGGGGCTCCTTTGGGAGGTGCCTGTAGCCCTCCTTGAAACATGGAGAGCGGTCCTCCCCTAAAGAAAGGCACCTGTAAAGGGTGGACATTACCACAGCCCCTGAGCCTTCTCTAGAGTAAATATTCCCTTTCTGGTTTTCTTAAAAGGTTTTTTTTTTTTCCTGCTTCCCTCCCTTTTTCCATCTCATCCTTCTGTCTTATAATGGGCCCATGACCCAGAGCTTGCTGACTCTCATCCCGTCAGCTAGTGTACCTGTTCTTCTTTGGCAAGGGAGGAGGAAGCAGTGCTATGTCTGGTGGGTGTCTGATGGGTTATCTTGAGGATCTGGCTGAATGTCCTGCCTGTGCTCCTTTTCTCTCAGATGGTGTGGAGGAGGTAGCTGGTTCATGTTCTCAAGCCCCAACCCACAGCCCTCCCAGCAAACCCAAGCTGGTGGTGAAGCCTCCAGGGAGCAGCCTCAATGGGGTTCCTCCCAACCCCACTCCCATCGTTCAGCGGCTGCCGGCCTTCCTGGACAACCACAACTATGCCAAGTCCCCCATGCAGGTGAGCTGGGAGCACCCTTGCTCAGGTTCATCCAGTATTCTCTTGCGAGGCTGCAACAAGCAATTTCTTAAGGTGGTTCCTTGGTGTCCACCCTATACCAAGGCCTAGGTGGCCAAGTCTCTCTGTTACCCAGAAGCCCCCATAGGGGCTTAGAGAGGCAGAGAGAACTCTAATTTTCAGTCCACTCACACAGCATTGGGGCAAGATGTTTAGGGCACATTCCTTGGTATTATTCTATGAGGTAGGTTTTGCTGGCAAAGTAAAGGCAAATGTTTCAGGGGTGCTCCGTTTGTCTTAGAAGCCTTGCGTAGGCAGGTCGTGTGGGTGGACAGCAGCCTCCCCAGGAATCCAGGGTGGGCTCTGGAGTAACTGGGGTTCAGTGGACTCGAGCTGGAGAGCCTTATTGCCTTTCTGGCTATGAGTGCTGTCTCCAGCCTGGATTGACTTGTCCCTGCTTATGGCTGCCCTGGGTCTCTGCCTCAGGAGGAGGAAGACCTGGCAGCAGGTGTGGGCCGCAGCCGAGTTCCAGTCCGCCCACCCCAGCAGTACTCCGATGATGAGGACGACTATGAGGATGATGAGGACGACGACGTGCAGAACACCAACTCTGCCATCAGGTCAGCCTCGGCTCTGGAAGACTAGAGGCTCAAGTACTGCTGATCCTATCTTGAATATTCTAGCCCATGCTTGAGGTTGCCCTTTAGCATATAACACTGAGCACCTACTGAGTACAGGGTCCTGTGGGAGGCTGGCACACAGGGGCTGACTCCAGGAGGGCTTAGGGCAGTGTTGAAGACATGTAACCAGACAACAAGGCATGTCCTGTTGGGAGGTGGCCTTTCAGCTAGGCCTCAAAGGATTGGATGAAGCAGGGATGGAGGAGATGGGGCGGGGAGGAGTTCTATCCAAAGACGTGGCATTGGCAGAAGGCCAGAGTGAGGCTGCTGGCATAGACGTGTCCTTTGAGAACACATGGCTGGGCTTTTGGAGCTTCGGGTGCCTGGCTGGGAGGGTTAGGGTGCGGGACCAAGTATGAGGAGCTGCAGTGTCACTCCCTGGAGGCCAGGATGTGTCCAGGGCTATTGTGGGCATTGCTGGGCGGGGTCACTTATCCCCTTCCCTTGGCTCACCTCTCATTGGGCCCCCTAGGTACAAGAGGAAGGGTCCAGGGAAGCCAGGGCCACTGAGTGGCTCTGGAGACGGGCAGCTGTCGGTGCTGCAGCCCAACACCATCAACGTCTTGGCTGAGAAGCTCAAAGAGTCCCAGAAAGACCTCTCAATTCCTCTGTCCATCAAGACAAGCAGCGGGGCAGCAAGCCCAGCCGTGGCAGTCCCCACACACTCACAGCCCTCGCCTACACCCAGCAACGAGAGCACAGACACAGCCTCCGAGATCGGCAGTGCTTTTAACTCACCGTTGCGGTCTCCCATCCGCTCAGCCAACCCAACACGGCCCTCCAGCCCTGTCACCTCCCACATTTCCAAGGTGCTTTTTGGAGAGGATGACAGCCTGCTGCGTGTTGACTGCATCCGCTACAATCGTGCTGTTCGTGACTTGGGTCCTGTCATCAGCACGGGCCTGTTGCACCTCGCCGAGGACGGTGTGCTGAGTCCCCTGGCGCTGACAGGTGGGCCTGGGACTGGCTCACTGGCCACTTGGTGGACGGAGGAGGGAGGTGGCCAAGTGACCACCAGGTGTCCTGCACTCTGAAGGGTCTTCTTATGCCTTCTTTTCCCAGAGGGTGGGAAGGGTTCCTCACCCTGCAGCAGACCAAGCCAAGGCAGCCAGGGGTCCAGCAGCCCAGAAGAGAAGGAGGTAGTGGAAGCTGTGGACAGCAGAGAGAAGCCTGGGTTGGCCAGGCCTGGTGAGCCCTTGAGTGGGGAGAAGTACTCCCCCAAGGTGAGTTCCTTTGCAGCTTTCTCTTCTCATCTTGCCAGAGGGAAGGGCCTGAGGCACTGTTGCTCAGGTGCTGGGGTCTTGGAGTTCTGGTATAAAGGTTAGTGGCTGAGGCCAGGCGCCAGGAAGACTGTCTGGGTCGGGGAGCAGCAGGGGCCTTGGTGGGCTCTGTGGACTCTGGCTGCTTCTCCTTGCCTCCAGCTGCCTCTTGGTGTGTGTGTGTGTGGGGGGGGGACTTGATGCTGGCCAGCCCCCCTCAGGGGGGCATTGTGGGATTTTGGCAGGAGCTGCTGGCACTGCTGAAGTGTGTGGAAGCAGAGATCGCAAACTATGAGGCCTGCCTCAAGGAAGAAGTGGAGAAGAGGAAGAAGTTCAAGGTGGGTCACCTTTCTCCCAGCTGCTGGTCCTCTGCCCATCTCTTCCCCGAGATGCGACCTCCTGAAGTCAGCTGGCAGCTGCTCTGGGGCAATGGGCTACAGTGTTCATTCTTCTCTCCCACAGATTGATGACCAGAGGCGGACCCACAACTATGATGAGTTCATCTGTACCTTCATCTCCATGCTGGCCCAGGAAGGTGAGGGGACTTCGCACTGCATCTTACCTGGCATGCCCCGCTGAGAGCCATGTCCCTCAGGCCTCTTATGGTGCTTGAGCAGACTGGGGCTCAGGGATGCCTGAGGGAGCCTCGGCTCCTGGCCGGGGCTTGTGGCCCATTGAGTGGGTGGCTGCTGTGCATCCAGCCACCTGTTCAGTGGCCTCCGCCTCTTTGCAGGCATGCTGGCCAACCTGGTGGAACAGAACATCTCCGTGCGGCGGCGCCAAGGGGTCAGCATCGGCCGGCTCCACAAGCAGCGGAAGCCCGACAGGCGGAAACGCTCGCGCCCTTACAAGGCCAAGCGCCAGTGAGGACTGCCGGCCTGTACTCTGCAGCCCGCTCTTGCCGCATGGCCCTCACCAGGGCCCCTTCCCTGCCCCACTCCCCCTCTTCCCAGTATTACTGAATAGTTCCAGCCAGAGAGCCCAGCTCCGGGAATGGGACCCAGGCTGGATTCCCTGCATTGTGCCCCAGGGCCTGGCAGGGCCGCTCAGCCCCATAGTGCTCTGGAAGCAGCAGCTGGAGCTGGGGCGCAGTGAGGTGCTGCAGCTTCCTCCACAGCCGGCTGTGGAGTGGCAGGACCTGGCCTTTCTGCCTTGGCAGCAGAGTATATATTTTACCTACAGAGACGTCTATTTTTCTGGGCTCTAACCCATCTTGCCACCACTGTGTTGACATAGCCAGCTTCCTGACTGCATTCTTTCCAACAGTTGTCATCCTGGTGGGCCCAGGTCCCTGCGTCATGCTGGAGTCATGACTGCAGGGGCACAGCTGGGGGCCTGGGTGGGCGTTGGGCCCTGCTGCTCTAGCCTCAGCCGCCAATCGTCCCTGTTGTGAGGAAGCCAGGTCTGCTCTTCCTCCTGGGAGAGCTCCAAACTCAGGGACCCGGCTGCTAGGCTGGATGGGGAGTGGGGTGTCCTAGTAGGGGTGGGATGAGCAGCCTGATGGGGTCCCACGCCTGAGCAGAGAGCCGTTTTTTGGCCTTTAAACTCCCTTCCTGGCTTCAGCAAGGCTCGGGCTCTTTGCCTTCAGTGTTGTAGCCCTGGCAATGGGCCTGCCTTGGGCTCCTGGGCTCTGTCCTTGGAGCCTGGGGTTCAGAGGAGCCCCTGCCCAGCCCCTCAGTATTACCATGTCTCCCTCTTCTTAGGGATAGCAGAGACAGAGCAGCTTGCAGGAAGCTGACACCACTCCCCGCCATGCCAGCTTCCTCAGCCTCTGCAGGGCACTCGGTGGGGGACAGCAGGACTAAGTAGGACAACCAGTTGGAACCCCACTGTTCCCAAAGGGCCTAATGCCAAGGGGTGACGAGCCCAGCACTGTCTTCTGGAGCTCAGGCCCCAAACGTAGCTCCATGGCCTCTGCCAGTTGGCTTTGGAGGTGATCTAAGCAGCCCCCTTATCTGTACATAGTGACTGGGGCAGGGGATGGCTGGCCAGTATAGCAGCTGACTTCTCTGGCCCCTGTAAATATTGGATCAATGAATGAATAAACTCTCCTAAGAAATGACCTCTCCTGTGGTTGCTGGCCTAAGATTTATAGGCCAGGCTGTGGTAGGAGTGAGGACCTAACCAAACCTGGGCCCAAGGTCCTGTGATCAGAAAGATGAGAAGTAAGTATTCTCAGGCATCGATGTTTCTGGGGCAGAGATTCTTGGGACCCTAGATCCAGGAGTTAGAATCTGAGCTGAGGAGGGGCTTTGGGTGGAGTGTGGAACCTGAGGAGGACACTGGGAGGAGAGAGCCATGGCTTTCATCCAGTTCTGATGGCCCCGTGACCTGAACAGATGCTGGGTCTCTGAGTTGAGGAGGCAAGGTAAGGAGGCCTCTAGCCCTGCCTGGTGTGCTGTCCCTGGAGAGGCCCCCTGGAGGGCTCAGCTCTACTCGTGTTGTATTTGGACAGGTCCAGCAGGTCAAAGCTGCTACTTCTGCCATGTCTCCACTGCTCACCACGATCACCCTTGAGGCTGCTGCAGCCCCTCACCCCCACTGTTGTCCTGGTTGTGAGTCCTGCAGAGTGGCACTGACAAAGGCAGCTGAGGCTCAGTGGAACTGCTTAGAAAACAACTTTAATGGCCTCAGCTCCTCTGTCCTGAATCTAGTAGTCCAGGGCACAGATGAGGGCCACACCACGCTTTATCCAGTGTCGCTGGGGCTGATTGGAGGGGATCTCCACAGCAATGACGTAGTTGGTGGAGTGGCCCGTGGTTGATAGTGTTCCTGGGCAGGCAAGAAGTGGGGAGGGTTAGGCTGCTGGTCACAAGAACAGGGACTGGGTAAAAGCAATGGACTCCGCCAACTGAGCTGGAGCAAGCAGGGGCCTTGACCCAAGGGGGAGCCAGACTGGTGACTGGGTCTGGCCAAGGCTCTGGCCTGCCCAGGGTTATGGCGCTGTTGACGACGGGAATGGGAGAGTTGATGCCTCTGCTCATTCCCTGTTGGATCCAGCCCAGGCCCACCTCCCCTTCAAGCCTCCATTAACCCGTCTGAACTGTTAGCAGCCTAGGGCTTCCAAGACCCGGGTGAGGCCGGCTGAGGGAAGCAAGAGGAGGGTGAGCTCCGGGGCCACTGCCCACAGAATGAGCCCAAGTTCTGGGCATTACCCTGCCTGCTGCTGGTTTAGCTCTGTCCTGGCCAGGTTGCTCTCAGGAGTGCTGATCGGCTTCTGTTGGCCATCCGGTTCAGCTAACCTGTCCAGTTAGGCTGGCCCAGTCCTGAGCCCCCACCTGTGGTGCGGGTTCCCCACCCTGGCCCCATACCAGCTCGGGTCAGTGTCTTGTAGATGGGACACAGGTAGAAGTTCTGGTCCTGAGTCTTGCGGTTGTGCGTAGGCACAAGCCAGATAACAGCCATCTCTGTGTATAGTTCCTTGGACCGAGATTCGGCCAGTTGGAAGGCTGCAGGGTCCCAGCGGGCCCCTTCCAGGAATAGCCCATGAATGTAGCACCCCTCCTTGGGCCTTTTCTTGAGCTCTGACACTGACTGCTGCATTACCTGTGGTGGGCACAAAGACATGCCCCCCACGTATAAACACCTGGAATCTGGGCTAGGATTTAGGTTAGGAGGCACAGACTCCCTTCTGAGAGCCTACGTGCCCTTTATTCACCCACTACTTCAGCTGGCAGCCTGTGGTCTGTGTCCTGCCCCTAGGGGTTTCCTGGGGGCTCAGAGCCTCTTCTGGCTTGGCTCTTGCCACCCTAGCCCTACTCAAGACCCCCTGACTGCCAGCCAGCTGTGGCTTCAGCACCCCTCCTTTCTGGGCCATACCCCAGCCTTCCCCTGGCCTGACCTTGGCTGTATGCAAACCTTGAAATCAAATGAGATGGTGTCAATGGAGATGACAGACTTGCGGGCAAAGTTCTGGAGTGTGCCTGTCAGGAAGGCCTGGGGGAAGAAGAAGCCACTGATCCAGAAGACAGCTGGGATGCCCCCTTGGATCCAGGCCTGCAGGAAGTCCAGGCGCTGCATCAGGTCCATGACCCATGAGGACAGAGGCTTGAGCGATGGGTAGGCCTTAGCGTTCCAGAGCTCAGGCACAGTGTTGTTGTACAGGCTGGTAGCCATCAGCTCCAGCTGCGAGGACATCACCACCAGCCCCTTGAGTGCCTTGAGGAGGTCTCGCAGCGTCTCTGTGATTACCTGCAGCAGCCGGTTGTACCTATGGGGCCAGTGGCAAAGAAGCGAGCAGTGGTCCAGGGCCATCTGGCACTATCTGTACTCCCCAGTTGTAGGCCACAGACAGAAAAACAATGGCGGAACGTGGGGCTAAGAGCACAGAGCTGAGTTGGGCAGCCTGGGTACTGATCTCAGCTCCTTAGCAAATGTGTAAACTTAGGTCACTTAACTATTTTGGGCCTTGGTTTACTCATCTGTGAACTGGGAACAACTTGGTTGAGTTAGAGCACAGACTTGGCATGGTACCTGGCCCATAGGTTGCTGTCATTTCTCTGTAATAATAACTCTCCATAAGAACTCAGGTCTGGGGGGCGAGGGGGTTTACCGAATGACCTCCTGTACTAGCACTGTGTTCATTGACTCCTCATACAGCACGGGGTACTTGGCCACCACCATCTGCAAGTTGATGGGCTCAGGAACCTGGAGCAGAACATTGTGGGCCACATCCTCCACTATCTGTGGGGGCAAAGGGACACGGGGACGGGGGTCAGGGCCAGCACACCTTAGTTCTTGCAGGGTTCCACATGCACAGAGTTCCCTCTGGGGGAGCAGGCAGGATACTGGGGGGAGCCCTGCCCAACCTGTGGGCCCCTTCCCCCTGCTGCCACCTACCTCCTCCCGGCCCAGGCTGCCCATAGAGGATGATTTGGGTTGCAGCTGGATGATGGCACCAAACAGGGCATAAGTCTCATTCTGGGCAAAGGTGATGTTGGCATTGTCATGCAGGCCGAAGATCTCAGGCATGTCATTGAGAGGGAGGCCTTTGATGTAAGAGAGGTAGCCCTAGAGGGTGGGAGGGCCACACCTGAAGCCTCGCCCTACCCCTAGCCGGTGGGCGGTCCTCCAGTTAAGCACAACTCTCACTTGTCTCCCCAACTTGTAACCCTTACACATCTCCCTCTTCTTGGGACTGCATGGCTTCTGAGGCGCTGTGTGGGGAGCCTTTGCTTCCCCCGCCAGCCCTCTTCCTGCTGCCATGCTGCTCCTTGCTCCTTCATTCAACTCCTCCAAGCAGTCACGCTTCCCTCCTTACAATGATGACCCACACTCCAACAGCCAACCCGGCCCCTGCCAGCTCCGCCACACATCTTAGCAGAAGCACCATTTCCTCTGGGACCCCTTGGAGGAGCTGCTGCTGCCTCAATTGAATAATTATGCTCAGGCTGTGGCCGGGAAGCCAGAGTTCACCTCTCCCCACACAGCCTGAGCTCCAGGGCAGAGACTCAGTGTCCACCTTCCTCACTGTGGCTATCTCTGTGGAATGGGGTAATCCATGAAAAGGAGCTGCTGGAGGGCCGGGGCCACGCCTCCTCCCACCCAGCACCTGAGGGTGTTCAGGGCACCAGCCGGCAGGCTTACATTGAGGTCGTAGGTAGGCTGGATCTGGTGGTAGACGCCTGAGGCGCTGTAGCTATGCTCGTGGTGGAGCACGGAGGGGTTGTAGTAGTCTTCCAGGATGTTCATGACGCAGCGACGGTCCCAGTCATCAGTGACACGGCCCCCATAGTTTATCTCCCCGGCTGTGTACTTGAGGACCTACAGGGCAGGTGTGAGGGCCCCCACAAGCACCCAGCACCCCACCCTAGCCTGTCCCTGGCCCACCTTGTAGGGGATGTCCTCATATTCATCCAGAAACATCTTGAGTTGGCTGATACAGATGCGCAGGTCCCCGTCTGTGAACTCATAGGGGATGTTGAAGCCCAGGGCCCCAAACTTGCGGCGCTCCAGGGCATTCCCGTGGAACAGGCACAGGGATAGCAGAAGGGACTTGAACTCCATCACCTGTGAGAGGCAGGGGAGTGAGGGGCAGGGCCAGGCCCCAGGCATGGCGATGGGGAAGGGTGTACCCCTCACACCTCACCTTGTGGCAGGAGTTGAGGAAGTCATCGCTGAGGCTGCTGTAGGACTTGAGCAGGTTGGCCTTGACGCCACGCGGCGGCTCGATGGTCATCTTGGAGCCATTCTGCAGGATGGACACTGGGAACTTGTTGCTGGGCAGGCTGGTGAGCCACAGGCGGAAGTCCCGGTGCACCTGGTGGCCACATACCACATGAGCTCCTTCCTACCAGGAGCTCTGGGCCACCTGCAGCATGACCCTCCCCCTGGGTGGGCCGGGCCAAGCTAGGCTGTGCAGACCACTGATTAAGAATATGGTCTTGGGGCACCTGGGTGGCTCAGCAGTTGAAGGGTTGAGCCTCTGCCTCTGGCTCAGGGCATGATTCCCTGGTGATCAAATCTCGCATCAGGCTCCCGGAGGAGAGACTGCTTCTCCCTCTGCCTCTGTCTGTCTCTCATGAATAAATAAGTAAATAAATAAAATCTTAGAAAAAAGAATATGGGCTTTATCAGGTAATGATCTCAGGGTTGTGAGATCAAGCCCTGGTCTGCTCCACACTGGGTGTGTAGCCTGCTTCAGATTCTCTCTTTCTCTCCCTCTGCCTCTACCCCTCAATAAAAAAAGGAATAGGGGCTTTGGCAAGTCCCAGGGTCACCAGTCTATGCTGGGTGGACTTGGGCAAGTCACATCAACACTGGTAACAGTAACTCAGGGAGCCATTGAGAGGATGAATCTAGCTGAGGCTTGTTTCATCCATATATCACTTCCCGAGTGCTGTGTGCCAGGCTAGGACGATCTCTATGGGACAATCTCCCTCAGTCTTGGCTCCTGGATGGATGCATTAGCAGCCTCTTCAGCAAAGGAGGACATTGGGTCTGTGGCAAGAAGGGCAGCGCAACCTTATCGGGATTGATGTGCTCGATGAGGCGCTCCAGGGCTGGCATCCAGCTCGGTGCCAGGTGGCAGTTCTGGAAGAAGACCCACTTGCCCCTCTCTATGGAACTGTGCATCATGGCCTCTGCGCGAGGGCCCTGTTGGGATGGGAGTGCTGAGCGGGGAGGGGCCAGCCAGCCCGGCCTCTAGGCCCCCACCCCTGCCCACACCGTCTTTACCTGGCCCTGGCCCAGGGAGATGGCAGAGAGCTTCTTGGAGAATTTCATCTCTTCAGCAAACTTGTAGAGGTCGGCAGCGGGGTCAGTGCCAGGTGATAGCACAAAGATGAGGGGCGTGGTGGAGCTGGAGTCTTTGAACACCACTGACAGGTTGGCTGCCTATGGGTCAGGGAGAGATGCTGGGTCCCTGGGGCTGAGGCAGGGCAGGACCAGGGCAAGGCAGAAGGTCCTGGAGCTTCTAGAGAGCTCTCAGAGAGGCTTCCTGGTGAGGCCTGCAAACTCCCAGAGCCTTTGGAGGGTATGACTAGGAGCTCCAGCCTGACCAAGGTTGTAAAATGGTCTGTCCAGGTGCAGCCAGGCCCCTGGGACCCATAGGTGGGGATTAGTCTGGGCACTGGCTGAATGGCACTTGCCTGGGGCTCAATGAAGCGTGGCTCCAGATTGGTGGCCACAAAATCTTGCATGGCATTGGTAACCTTGTCTCCACGCAGGCAGCGGAGAACCAGCAGCTTCTGGAACTGGTCCAGGTACTCATTCCAGATGCCAGGCAAGGGTTCCCTGCAACAGGCCCATGTGTCCCTGAGAGCTGACCTGTGGGAAGGCACTGGGCCCAGGGACTCTGCTGGCTGGATGACCGGGGAGAGTAGAGTGCCTAGAGGGTACACAGCCGGGGCACAGAACAGATGTGGCCACAGCTGCAGGACAACCCTGGGTGGCTCCTCAGACAAACCTCCTGTGCAGGCCTGTTCCTGGGGTCTTACCTCTCCACATGACCACCCTTGCTATGCCCTGGGGTGCAGCTCACCGGTGGGGTTCAAGGCTGTCAAAGATGGATTGGAATTCTGAGAGGTGCTTTGTGAAGTCTTGGGCGAAGGAGGAGAAGGCTGGGAGGTTTGAGAGTGCGAGGATGTCTCTCCAGGCCCGGTCTGACAGCCAGTCGGGCGCTGGGTTCTCAGTCATGAGCTGGATGGAACCTCCGGACAGGAGGTAGCGCCACTCACCCTGGCAGGGGACAGGGGGAGGCTAGTGCCCACCCAGCAATGCCTCCCCTACCACCCTCAGCCAGAGAAATGGGGTCCTCCCTGGGGGTGGCAGTCAGACAGATAAGTCTGGGTTAGTGTCCCCGCTCCACATTTTCCTGGCTGTGTGTCTTAGGCAAAGGATGTGACCTCTCTGAGCCTCAGTCTCTTCATTTTGTAAAGTAGGAAGAGTGGGAATTTAAGTTGCTTCCCAAGGGTTTTGTTAGCCTGGCACCTAGACACGGCGAAGGCTTGGGCTGTTAATGCTCACTGTCTCGGCAGTGATTTCCAACACACAGCAAAACACCGGGGCTCATGAGAGCCTGAGCTAGGGGGTTCAGGACTGTATCTGCTCACCAGCACACTTGGCTCTGAGAAGGCTGTGCTCACAGGACAGCTTGGGCCACAATGAACCCTGGGTATCCAGACTGTTTTAAGCAAGGAACTGTTTCCTAGAGCCTCTGTCCCTTTACTCTTGCTGTACCCTCCTGCCTGGCCTTCTCTTTCCTTCCCAGGCCTGGCAACAGGGCACTTCCTCAGGCCATCTGTCCTGGGTCACCGGCCCAGCTGGCTGCCCCTTTGCTCATGCACCTGGTCGATCTTGTCCTCATTCATCATGATACGGACACACAGCAGGAAGGCAAACATCAGCTTGTGCTTCTCAAAGAGGCTGCGGCACACGTTGCTATAGAGGTTGTAGGTCAGGTAGCGGTTGATGTTGGCGATGCGCTTCTTCAGGTTGTCTGTGGGGCAGGGAGGTGATGGCAGTGCGTGAGGAGAGGTGAGGGATAGCAAGAGCCCCTGGGTTCAGTCCAGCCCAGTGGGTCGGCCCCACAGCCATGAGGGCAGTCTGGGCATCCCCTGGGGGCCTGTGAAATTCCCAGCAAAGGGGCTCTAAGGCGGTTGGGAGGGGCGTGTGTGCTGTTATGTCTAATATGAGAGTATGTGCAAGTGAACACAGGTAAGAGTTTACACATACGTGTCTGTTGTGGAGATGTGTCCAACTGTGTCACATCTGTGCCAGAGTGGGAGCCCATGCGTCAATGAGTACATGCATGCCAGGCCTACCTGCCCTCTCCGAGTTGGCGATGCCTGAGCGGAAGATGTTGAGAAACCACTCCAGGGAGTACTGGTACATGGGGTCCACGTTGGCCAGGTCAGATACACAGAAAAAAAGGATTTGGGTGCGGACAGCCACAGGGATGTACTCCATGCGCGTGAGGTCAATGTCCCTCTCCGTCTGCTCTGCGATCCTGACTTTGGCCTGGAGGGGCAGCAGGGTAGTGGTGGTCAGGCGCAGGCCAGCTGGCAAAGAGCAGGAGGCAGACATAGGCGGGGACAGGGGTCAGGCCTGGGGTAGGTGGGGAGAGGCAGGAGTTGCAGGCAGGGACAGGCAGTTGCTGACCTGGATCTCGGCAGCCTTCATCTTGGAAGCCTCCAGCACCTTGATGAGCTCCATGTCATCCACGGGGTTGCCTTCGGAGGAACTGAGCCTGTACAGGATCTGGTCTTCGATGTCCTTCAGCTCCTGGCGCATCTTGGCATTACTAACAATCAGCTGATTCTTAGCTTCCTCCAGGTCTGGCCGCTCCTCAGCCACTACCTGGCCCAGTAACTGGTCCTCTAGGCCACTGCCAGGGGAAGGGGACACCATGTCTGTAACACTGGGAGGCTCCAGAGGGCCAGTCTTGAGCCTGCTCATCTATCTACCTGTGCCTCCAGGCTCCAAGAACCCAGCATCCCTGCCAGTATCATCCGGGGAGGCCTAGCCTCTTTCTTGGCTGCAGGGCTAATGCAGAGCCTGCCTGCAAAGTGACCAGTTCTCAGTGAGATGCCAGGTGGCAACCTGGAATCCCAGGATGGGTCAGGTGGTTGGATACATGAGTTGCTGGGATCGTTGAAAAACATCCTCTTGGCAAGAGGGGGCTAGGTGACTGGTAGGGACAGGCCTTTCACCACCTCATCCATACGAGGTTAATAGTGGCCACTAACATAGAGGCCAGAGCATGGAGCAGGTTTGTGGGCTCTGTGCAGGTGACCAGCAAAAGCCATAGTGCCTGGGCTCATGGCAGCAAGGCAGGAAATGGGGTTTGGGTACAGGGAGCCAGAGTGTGCCGGACTCAGGCTCCAGGGCAGCTCTGGGGGCAAGTGCACAAGGGGCTGGCAAGGGCTGAGCTGTGGGGAAGGGTACTTGGACAAGATGGGGCTAGCGCTGACCAGGGAGGCTGAGGGGCCCTGCCCAGTGATCAAGCGCTCTTGATCTTCGGGGTGGGGGTTCTTATTTGGAAATGGTGGCAAGTAAGGGGAGCTGGAGGAGGTGCTAGAAAGGCCTGGAGGGCCAGATTGCCTTGGAAGAAGCTGCTGGAGCCTCTGGGAAAGCCAGGGAGTCTTGGCCCAGGGGTGGGAGAGGGGAAGCCAGGAAGAGCTCACGCTCTGGGTCTGGGGCCTGGAGGCTTACCTGGGTGACAGGGTGAAGTTGATGAGGGTGAGTTTAGTGGAGATCTCAGGTGTGTAGTGTGGGTTGGGCAGCTTAGTGGTGATATACATCCTGAAGTCCTCGTGGTAGGGGATCACCGTGTCCCCCAGCTTCAGCACTGTGTTCCCCTGCTGTTTGTATGTCTACGGTAGGAGGGATGGGCAAGCACTGTGGCCTGGGCTTCGCCAGTGAGGCAGTGAGTGGGGCTGCCCTTTCCCCCTGGTGCTGCAGGCCTACCTGCTTGAGCAGCACGGGCTCCAGGGCCGGGTCCAGCTCCTCGCCCACATTCTCCAGAAGGCAGGGCTTGCCAAAGCGGATAGCATTCTCCATGCTACGCAGGAAGTCCCGGTCACTCAGCTTGAACACATCCAGCCCATTATCCTTCTCCTGTGGGCATAGGGGCAAGTGGGGTCTGTGAGAGCTGATGGCCAGCTCAAGGCTCAGCTACTGCCCCTGTACCTGCTAAGCCCAGCTGCGTGGGGGTGGCAGCACCAGGCAGATGGGCTCACCATGTTCTTGATCCATTTGTTGGCCTGGCCCTGAGGGTCAATGAAGTGGGTCCAGCGCTGGGAGAACTGGTTGATGACCCCGTTCTCCACTGACAGTGTGTCATTGGGGAGGCCAGCAATCTGTGGGGGCATCAGGTGCCAGACCAGGTCAGGGCTGTCCCACAAGCGGGGTCAGCTGGGGTGACAGCTACTCCAGCTTCATGCTCCGCTATCTCTTCCCTCTCCTAATTGTGTGCCTTTGGAGGGAGGGGCAGACGGCAGTGTGCACAGGTGTCAGCCCACAGGACCCCCTACTCTCTCCTGCTCCCAGGCTGGATCCCAACACCCTCCTTCTCTGGGCCTGTCTGCCATTTTGCCTACTGAGTCCTCACTCACTCAGACCGTCTCCCAGAACCCACAGGCCACCTATACCCTGGCCTATACTCTCCCTTGGCCTCTGCCAACAGCCTCTTGGTTTTCTCCCTGGGCCAACTTTATCTATCCTTCAGCGTCTAGCTCAGATCTGACTTCCTAACCTCACCATGGATGCAGCTATCCTACCCCGACCCACTCTGGCAAGCCCCCCTTGAATTCTCTGCCCACAGTTAGCTAGATCCGTGTCACACTGTGTTCAGCTTTCTCCTCTCCCACCCACAGCTTCTTGTTGGGCCCAGGCAGGTTCAGGGAAGGCATCTCTGAGCAGGCTGAGGACTGAGGAAAGAGGGTGGGAGGGAAGCAGGGGGCTCCTGGCTTAGCCTAGTCACTCCAGCACCCCCCAGACAGGCACCTGCCATGAGCGGATATTCACAGGGTTCCCGAGTGTCCCGATGAGCGTGGGCTCAGAAGTGTGTGGGACCTTGTGTCTCTTGAGCTGCTTGACCCACTGGTTGTAGAGCACCGTGCGGTACTGGCCCTGGGGAGATGCCAGGCTCAGGGCCGCCCACCACGACATGTGTGATGCCCTCCTACCTCGCCTGCCCCCCAGCACCCAGGAGTTGTACACAGAGGTGGAGTTCAGCAGTGGAGGAAGACGTTTGCACTCAGGCCCCACTTTGGGTGACCCCTTTGGCCTCTGTAAACCTCAGCCCCTCATCTCTAAAACAGGGCTAATGACAACAAGGCCCACCTGTCAGGGAGGCTGTGAGGACTGAATGAGAGGTACCCAGCAAGCATAGAAGTGCGAGCTCAGGTTCCTACTAGAAAGCCGGCCCTGCCAGCTTTCCTGCACTGCCTTATCCCCCATGCCTGGAACAGCACAGGGTTCAGATAGGGCACCTGAGAAGCACTTGCCGAATGAGTGAGCGAGGGGAGAGCCACCCTGTAGGGGGCCCCTCATGGCCGTGAGAGTGTCCCAGGGAGGGCTGAAAGGCTCCTTACTGTGAAAGGGCCCAGGTAGGCCACGAAGCCAGCAGCCGCCAGCACGTCACCAGAGATGTTACCAAGCATATGTTCCAGGTTCTCCACCGTCTCCTGCCAGCGCACCTTCTCATCCGACAGCCCGTTGATGAGCTGCAGAGGTATCCCCGTGGGATGGGCTGTGCTTGGCCAGGCCAGGGGATGGAGAAGGGGTGCAGGACCTGCCCGCCACCCCCACCTCCCAACCTGCCAGACCCTCCCAGCCCATAGGCCCTCCGTGCAGGGATGTGTGGACCTTGTCTGCCCGGCCCAGCCGCTGCTCGCACTGCTCGCACTTCAGCTCCAGCTCCTCTTTCTTGGTGATGCATTCCCGGTACTTGGTCTGCATCGTGGTGATGCCATCCTCCACCTCACGCAGGCGCTGCTTGGCCTCCTCCAGGATCCTCTGGGTCACCTCCAGGTCATCCTGGGCTTCCCGCAGGGCTTGCTGCAGGCAGAGGGCTCAGGGCTAGCTTTCCAAGGGGCCCTGGGACAGCCCTCAGCTTCCTCCCTCCTCTCCCCCAGCGGTACCCAGTACTCACCCGCTTGGGCTCCACCGCCTTGGCCACAAAGTGGTACTTGTGCATGGCACGCACCCACTGGCAGATGGAGGTGCAGGCCTTGGACACCTTGGCGATTGCAGCTGGCTGGAACTCCTCATTGTCAATGTATGGCTGGATGGCTTTGATCACTGCCTCCCCAATGTTGTCCTGGGGAGGGGAGGCATGGGCACTGGGGGTGGGGGCTGCTTCCCGGGGAGGAAGGGGTGGTGGGGTTTGCTAAGGAACACTGATGCCCTGTGTAGGCTTCAGCACAGGTATCTTCCTTAGGGAATAAACAGTCCAGAGGGGCTTGCTGGAAGAGGAACTTCTGTGTCCCAGATTTCAGATAATACTATCAGAGACTTCAGCCACAAGAAACCATGTAGTCTCAAGGTCTGGTAATATGCAGGCCCCATGTAAAATTTGTTTAGCGACAAGGGCTGTTCGTAGCAGGTGTGGAGAACAGCAAGTGACTCTGATGCCCAACCAGGCTCATGTTCAAGAGTATTAATCCTCACCCCGAGAGCTCATCACACTCCCAGGGTTCCTGTCCCACCCTGTGAGAGTCCAACACTATAGTTCAGAATGAGCCCAGGAATCCGTATTGTTCATGAATTCCCAGAGTTTAGAGCCTGGGAACAGGGAGCCTGAGCACTGGCCATGAGCACTCCTGATTCGGGCTGAATTAGGCTTGTGCGGCTTCTGGTTTCTAGACTGATGGAAGTGGAGGAGGAAGAATGGGGAAGTCTCTAGGGGTCCAGCTGCCTATGGGCCATTATCTCCACCCCCTCAGTGCAGCCTGGGGTACTTGGGGCCTGATACTGACTCATGGTGATGGTGGGGGCCAGGTGCACAGGCAACTATCCCCTACCCACTTTCTGGGCTGAAGAAGGTCCCCTAAGAGGAGGGTGGGATCCAGGCTGACCTAAGCATGAAGCAGCCCCTGGGGGAGGACATGGCCATGGATACTGAGAGCCCCAGATAGACAGCAGACAGAGAAACCCAGGGACAGATGGGAGAAGCTGAACCTCAGCTGAGGCCAAGGGAAAGGCGATGGTTACACAGACAGTGAAAGTCTAGGCCAAGGCCATGGCAGTTTTCAGGGAGGAAAGGGCATGAGAGGGGTTCTTTAGGCTGCAGAGCTTTGGAGTGACAGTCACTCCATCAGCCAGAGAGCTCCTGGGGGGCCAGGATATGGTCCCAGTCAGCTCTGTGGCCACAGGGCTGCCCATGGTCAGGCAAAGGGAGACTGAACAAAGAGCCCTGCACTGGGGGGTGGGGGAGGCAGGCTCCTTTGCTCACTTCCTGGGCTTACTCACGGGCCTGCCCGCTCTGTGCCTGGCACGCTCACCTTGTCAAACTTGAAGAGGCTGTCAAGGAAGCGGCCAGGGTCCTGCAGCAGCCCCTTGCCGGGCTCCCAGTAGTCATCCACTTTGGAGCCGGGCTTCTCTCCGGGCACCTTCTTGGGCTTGATGCCCTTCATGATGCACACAGCCTCTATGACCAACTTCACGCCTGGGGGTGGCCGCTGCATGGCCCGGACCTGTGGGTCAGGCCAGGGGAGATTCATCATTGCCTGGGTACCCCTGGCGGGGACAGCCATCAGATGGGTAGATCCCACAGACCCAGTTCCTACTACCACAGACAAAGGGCATGCCTGGGTATCCCCCCACGTCTGCCCCGACCTGTGGTTCCTTCTGCTCCACCATACACCCAGGCCTGACCACAAGGTCCTAGATGCTCAGACCCCAAGCCCTCTTCATGTGCCTGCCTGGGTCCTGAGGGCAGGTTCAAGGAGGTGAGGACAGGCAGCTGGGTTTGAGGCCTGGTTCTATCCATACCTCTCAGCACATGACCCTTAAGGCATGTGGAGTCAGGGGGTCTGGGGTCCCCAGACACTGGGACAGATGCCAGGGGAGCTTTGGGAGCCGCCTGGCCACTCACCTCGGTCACATCATTCTTGTTGAGGTTGCGCAGGCTGGCCAGGGCTGCATCCAGGGCAGGCAGTGCCTCATCAAGATCCTTCTGGGCATCGTCAGCAATAGCTTGTGCCTTCCTGGCCTTCTCATTGGCCTTGATCTCCTCTGCTTGCACTGAATTCCGGGTCTCCTGGGCAATGGTTGTGTCCACCTGGGGACCAAAGGCAGGGAGGGCGCAGCTGGTGGCATGTCAGGGACAGATGTTCCCCCTCCCTTCTCTCCCCTCTTACCTTTCAGTCTCCCCAGGCAAAGAGAAATGAGGGCAGGGATGTCCCCATCCTCCAAGAGCCATCTCGGAGCTCTGGGAATGTGAGAAGCCTGTTCCAAGTGCTTCTGGTGGGCCTGGCATGGGGCTCAGGGCTTTGCGTGCTTGAGCACAACTGCCCTCCAGGAAAGGACCCCCTAAGCCCTCAGGGCATCACCATGCAAGACAGAGAAAGGCAGTCCCCCACATCATGTTCTTTCTATCTGCTGGAAACATTTTTAATACACTGACTTTGCAGAGCAGGTGTGACTGCTTCTACCAGAAAGCTGTCATAATGAACTTGCGAATCTGAGATGTCAGCTATGAAGGACCTGGCCCTAGAATTTGAGGATCTCGTGAAGACTCAGGAGACTTGGGCTGCACAGCTGCCAGAAGTGACCTGCCACTCAGTCCATGTTGTGATGATCAGGGTTTGGATTGCCTGTCTTGCTCTTCACTGCATCCCCTGCCCAGGGCAGGGCGTGGTAGAGAATAGGTTCCAAGCAAACACTTGTTGAATGAACAAATGACTACTGACTGAAGAAAACAGGAACCGAGGGGCTAAGCAACCTGCAGAAGTCAGGCATCCAGCCATCTCGTGGTTGCATGGGGACACCGAGCATCCTCAGACATGGTCAGACATCAGGGATGAGGGCCCGGGAGCATAGCTGACCTTGATCTGCTCCATGGTGAGCACGGTGTCCTTGGCAGCCTCTTCCAGCAGGGGTCGCATCATCTCCAGCTCCTCCTGCATCTTGGCCACGTCCTCGGAAGTACGCAGCAGCTGGTGGATGGGGGACACAGAGAGGAAATCTGGTGTGACAGGGTACCAGAAAGAGAGCTGGGCCTGGAGGGGGCTGGGGAGAGTGTCCTGCATGCAGGGTCACCCGCCCTAATTTATAAGTGACAGGTTATGGCTGGTTGCCCAGTGAGCCCTAGAGGAAAGGAGCAGTCCTCTGAGAATCTGTGGGGTTGACCTGCTTTGGCCTTGACCTTGTTCAGCTGGTAAGGGAGGAAGCTACCCATTTAAACACTGCAGGCTGCTGACTGAGAGGGTGGGCTGGGCCTCCCTGGGGCAGGTCTAAGCCACAGCAAGCAGTACCATGGGCGGCTAGCCATTATTCACAAAGTCCCACCCTGGCCCACCTTGTCAAGGCCACTCTTCATGCGATTCTTGGCAGTTTTCAGCTCCTGTTTCTTCTGCCCAGTTAGGATGGAGAATATATTAAGCAGTTCCAGGTAGCTCTTGGGGGTCACGTAGTTGTGGCGGGCCAGCTCGGCCAGGTACTCCACACATTTCCTGGCCACCGACTGGTGGATATACACGCAAACTTGAATCTGTGGATAGGAGACCACTGATGCCAGCCTTGTAGAGCCTCCAACAAAGACAGGGCACCAGGGTACCCTTGAAGCCACTGCAGTTGGATCCCAAGGAGGGGGCCACATGTAGGAAGCTCAGTGCCTCTCACACTCACTGTCTCCCATGATCCTTATAACCTCTAGATCAAGGTCATTCATTCTGCAGAAGAAAAACCCATGACCCAGAGAAGTCAAGGGGCTCGTTTTGGTTCACACAATTGTCAAAGGCAGAGCTGCCTTTGAACACGGACCCAGGTGTCTCCCAGATCTTGGCCCAGTGCCCTTGTCACAGCTCCCAAGACCTGCCTCGGAGAGTCCTAAGGTGGGACACCCCGCCTCCCTAACCACCCCATGGAGGCTAGATCTGTGATAACAGAGGATCCAAGGACCTCAGCATAGCTGGAGAGGGAAACAGTCTCACTATAGTTCTTGGCCCTGAGGTGACCATCACTCTCTTGGGTTGGACCAGACAAATCTAGCCCCCTATCTGTGGTCTTCAGTTGTTATTAGGAGGCTCTTTGAAGAAAACTGCCACAAAGCCCTCAGGGAATGAAAGAAATAGTGACTGTGTAACATGTGTCCAACCTTCTATATCCCTGTGACAAACTTGTGGCAGTCTCATGATACACATGAGGGAACAGGCTTAGAATGGATAAAGCTGTCTGCCCCAATGCCCCTCAGTATTGGGCCTGGGACTCTCAGCTGGGCCGCAGTGACCCTAAGCCCAAACCTAAACGCTGACAGCTTGCTCCTCACCAAAACACCTACCAGTCCTTTAATTACTTCAGAGGTGGCTTCCAGTTCTGGGATCTCATTCAGGAACATGGTGGCCACAGACTCCAGGGCCTCTGCTGGCCACTCGTTAAACCAGTCAATGGTACAGCAGTTGACAAGGGAGGGGAACTGCCTCAAGCGGGCTCGGAATACCTCTCCAATGGGGCTAGGGGACCAAGAGTCCAAATGAGACACTGACTCACGCCCCTAGGAGCCCAAGACCCTCCTCATGGCAGGCCCAGGTGCATCCCTGCCCAGCCCCGCAGTCCCTGCATGGCCACAATGGCTGCCCATACCTCATACACAGCACCATGTGGATATGGCTGCGCACACGCCCAGTGTAGGCAGCCATGAGGTTGGCCTTGGTGGGCTGCAGGCCTTGCTCCTGGATATAGGGCCGCATGGTATTGACAATCTGGTCCTGCTCATCTGAGGTATAGAGGTTGGGAATATCACCTGAGTTCAGAACATTGTTGATGTCCTCCAGGAAAGACTCATTCTTGATCTGGAGAGAGATGAGAGTACAAAAGCTAAGGCTTGATAATGGCCCCTGGGTGCAGGTCTCCCTGGACCTTCACAGCAGACCATGCCACTGAGGCTCAGAGAAGCTCAGGGTCATACAAGTGACCTGGTAAGTCATGGTGTAGGACTCATACCCAGGCCTGCCCTACAGCAGAGACTCTGAACATCACCACTGAGCTGTGGAAGGGTCCCAGGCCCTGGGTGAGAGATATGGTACCTTACTCTCACTTTCCAGCCCTCTCTATGCCTCAGCTTCCTCATAGAAGGAAAGCAGGCCATAGGCAGAAAGAAGTCATTGCTAGGAGGTAGGGGCAGGGCTAGGAACGGGGGGGACCCTACACAGAGTGGAAAGCATGCCAGGGCTCCTGTCTCGGCCCAATTCCGCCTACCAACCAGGTTTAAGTGCTACTCTGTTTGTTCTGAGACCCCGGAGCTACAACCTCACTTCCTCTTAGAGACCTAGGGACAGGCCTCATGTCTGGGGAGCCCTAGAGGCAGCAGCCCCCAAGAGGGCCACCAGGGGCACAGTGCTTCAGGCATAAGTCCTGCAGTCTTTGAGGTGGGAAGCCTTTGGCCAGTGAAGGTGGTGTCACCTGTGGTCAGCCATGGTGCCAGGGACCTTCTTTACTTTTGGGGTATAGTAGTGATCTAGGTCTCCCTAACTCTGACAGGCTAGGTTTGGCCCCCCACCCTGCATCCCAGCCATCCTTCTAAACGTCCACCCCACCAGACAGGGACCTGGGCAAGAAGGACTGACCACTTTCCAGGATGCCACACCAGGACGGGGTTGTATCCAGCCCACCCTGGACCCTGCCCACTGTCCGTGGCAGCGGCACCTGAGTGTCGGAGAACAGGAAGGTGATGGGCAGGCTGTGCAGGCCAGCCTTGAGCAAGACCTTCTTGACATCTTCACGCCACTCGGTCATGCCGTAGTTCTTGGATAGCTCAATCTGGAAGCACTCGTACTCGGCCCTGGAGACATACCAGAGCTCGAGGCCAAGTGCTGAGTGGGGGATAGCCAGACCCCACCCCCAGCCATCTGGAGTCTGGCTCCCAGCCTGGGCAGATCTGCACACTCTCCAGGCCCTGAACCTTCTCTCTTTCCTCCAGACCTTTGCTTAAGCTATTCCCATAGCCTGGAATGTACTTCTCCATCCTCCCAGCTCTGATCCTGAGGGGAGGCCTGTGGCCACCTGACCTAGGAATTCCTCCTGGATGTCTGCAGCCATGCCTCCCACCCTAGAGCACCACGGGGCACTGTTATTGCCTCTCCTTGGAGCCCAGCTCCCCTTTCCAGGGCATTCAGTAGCGTGTGGCTGGATGACCTGGCCCAGCATGGTCCCAACTCCACCAGAAGAACGGAAATGGAAGCAACAGCCTGCCACCGGCCACCGGCCGCCCGCTACCCAGCATGCCCAGGGGTCCTCACATGTGCGAGGCCAGCCGTGTGAGGGAGCTGCGGCCGCTGCCACCCACGCCCAGCAGGAGCGCGTTGCCCAGTGCCTGGCGCAGGGTACGGCTGATGCGGCAGATGTGGCTCATGGCATCCATGAATAGGACCAGCTTCAGCTTGGCTGTGTTGATCTGGTTGTAGTCCTCCATGTACTCCTCAATCACCTGCATCATCTGGGGCCAGGGAGGATGGGGAAATCTGGGCCCTCTCTCCATCCCCCATGCACTAGGGGATGCCCCCCTCCCATGGTCAGCCCCGCTCCTCTGTGCATGGAGGGGCATTGAGCCTTCAATGTAGGATACACACAGGGGCCTGAGGGGCGGGCTTGGAGCCCTGCCTGTTTCCTCCAGGTCTCACCTGGTGTACTGACCTGGGGCCCTCATGGGAGCTCCTGGGAACTAGGAGGGGATGTGTGTGGAGGGAAACCACTGGGGGGGCCACTGCAGCCACACAGCTCCGAGGCCTCTGACGAGGTCTCTTCCGTGCCTCCCTGAGGTCCTGACTCAGGGGTCCTCCCCTCCATGGGCAGCATGAGAGCCCCTCCAACAGGCCAGCATGTCCATGTTTACAGAGCCTGTCTTAGGTGAACTACAGGCTTGTCATCAGAGGTGGGCCAAGCAGGGCCCGTTGTGCCCTTTTGCAAAGTGAGGCAATGGGACCTAGAGTGGCAAGGGCTGGCCCTTATAGTCCTGACCCTCTAGTCATAGTGTGGTGGTCTGTTCGTAGTGCTGTGGAGGGCCCAGGGCACAGGGGGCAGAGCGAAGGGGCCCCTTACCTTCTTCTCACTGGTGATGAGCTCATAGGACTTGACGTCAGAGCCTGGAGACATGAAGTCCCCATAGAGGATGGGCTGGAAGGGACAGATGTCGGCAAAGGCCACCTCCCAGCGCTCCATGTGGCTCTCCAGTAGTTTGTCAAACCAGCCTCGGTCCTCCTCACTCACCAGGCGGTCTCGGAACACGCGGCAACTCTCGTGGTACCACAGACGCAGCAGCTGGACCTTGTCCTGCAGCCACCCCACGTTAGTGCTGGCCCCTGCCCTCGAGACCTGGCTGGGGCAGTGTGCAGGGGCAGCAGCCAACCGAGCACCCCACCTTGTGCCGTGCTGTCCCCTCCCTCAGCTCCAGGCCCAGGTGAGATCCAGCTGCATTAGCTGCTCATCAGCTTCTCCACTCTCAGGGCCCCCATGGCTCCTCAAACCCCAAACCCAGGAGGGATGACTGTTCTCCTTACACCTTCCCAACGCCCCACATCCAGCCACTTGGTGAGCTCCTCTGACTCTGCTCCCATCTCCAAGTCTGCTGCCACCTCCATCCCAGCTCTCCACCTCCCCCTGGGTGAATGGATGGCCCTCCAGAAGCCCCCAGGCCCTTATCTCTACTTATTTGACCCTAGCTTGGCAAGGTCAGGGCTGGCATCCGTCCTGTTCACCAAGTCTCCCTGGTCCCAGGCTCTGTACACACTGACCCATCCACCCCCACTGCAAGTGCAAATCTGCCCCCCTTCACCCCATGGTTCCCATCGCCTTCAGGCCCTATGGCCCCCACAGCTGACAGTCTGCTCCAGCCCACCCGGCACACTGACAGCCTACTCCCTGCTGCAGTTCTGTGCCTTCCACCTGGGCATCTCTGGTTCCTGGGATGCATCCTACTCATACTTCCTTCCAGAGCTTCTGCACAGGGCCTCCATTAGGAACCCTCGCTCTCCCTTGCCTTGCCCTGGGTCCTTTTGTGTGATCCCCATGACCACTGCCATTCTAGGCATGGATTTGACATGCAAGACATGGCTCAGCTGTAGGAAAGGGGGCCTGGAGCCCAGCGTACCCCCAGCCCTGCTCAAGGCCTGGCCAGGTGAAGGCTGGGCAGAGTTTGAGCAGTTAGG
The DNA here is from genome assembly GCF_003254725.2 of Canis lupus dingo. NCBI lineage: Eukaryota > Metazoa > Chordata > Mammalia > Carnivora > Canidae > Canis > Canis lupus. The sequence goes on from NC_064262.1 coordinate 37,650,878, forward strand.
CCAAAATCAAGGGGCTGGAGAGGACTATGAGGGCACTGTGTGCTCTCCTCCACTGAACACTGGAAGGAACCCTGCTAGATAGATCCTTACCTCAACCTTCGCCGGGTCGGCCATGAGCATGCCCTGGAAGACCTTGGAGAGGTCCCTCAGGTTAAAGGTGTAGTGGGACTTGGCTGGAGTGGGCAGCAGCTGGGAGGTGATAGTGGAGTACACCATGATAGTGGCTTCCACGAGGGGATCCGTGAAGTGGGCGATGGTGGGGGCCCCAGCTGTGGGAACAGGAAGGTGGGCCTGGGTCACACAGGCAGGGGATCCCTGTGGATCCTAATCTCCTGCCTTTGCCAGTGCTGTGTTCTCTCCCAGATGCCCTTTCCCCAGCCTGGGGGCCTGGGTTCTGCGCATCCTTCAGCCCCTCTTGGATGCCATCTTCCCCACAAGCTCTTCCTGGTACCCCCCAGCTTGGGGTGAGGAATCTCCTGCTCTGAGCTCTGCCCTCCTTTACAGCCTCATTACCAACACAGTCTGTTGCCCACTGGGGCACTGGGACACATCCACAGAACTGGGGGTACGAATGGGGTCAGTGCTGGGCAGGGACCCTACTGTCTTGCCCTGTGGGGCTCTGAGCCCAGCAGGGGAGGGTCACATGGCCAACAGTGGCTTCAGGAGTGCAAATGGTGGATGTGAGGGGCCTGGAGCTCAGCCATGACCTGCGTGGCTTACCAGCCCCCCGGAGCTGCTGCAACCACCAGCCTGCATTTTCCTTACTAATGTAACTGAGGTTCTTGGTTCTTTAAAAACTATTCAATTCTTTGCTGGGAACCAAAATTCTGTCAGTGGGAACCTGGGGCAGAGGGAATCCCCTGAAGTGGAAAACAAGAAGGGGCAAGAGGGCTCATGAGCCCCAAAGACGGGTTCCTCCGTTTGTTATCACAGGCACTGTCCTCAGTCCTGGGCACAGAGGGTGGTCCCAGCCGACACACTCCTCACCCTTCAGCTGCTGCCTGCAGGGAGCCAGGCAGCCAATGGATCTGCAGCAGAGCCAACAGTAAAGGGCTACAGAGAGGCCAGCCGCAGCAGAGTATCAGGGGGGCCAGGGTTGGAGGCATTTGATGTAATCTTGGTCAGGGGCGGGAGGGCTCAGGAGGAGGGGCACTAGAGCGGAGAGCTGGACAGCGGACATGTGAGTGGACCCAGGACCAGAGCAAGTGTTCCGAGGACTGCAGTGTTAAGAACCGATTGGGGGGTGGGGCGGTGAGAGCAGAGAGGGGACAAGGGGCTGGGGTAGCCCTGCCTACCACTGTTGGGACTTGGGCTCTTGCCTGTAGTTGAGCAGAGGAAGAATGTGACCCAAATGAACATGGAAATGGGTCCCTTGGCTACAGGTGGAGATGGATAGACGGCTGGATGGGAGGTTGGGATGAGGAATGGGGGTGACCTGACCTGAGAGGAAGGGCTACCCTCCAGCAACAGTAAGAGCCCAGGAACATTAGGACTGAGAGCTGACCTTTGATCTGGCCACACAAAGCCACCATGACAAGGGCACTCTCCAGGGAGTGAGACACAGGGGAAAGTGGGAAGGGTGGCTGGTGCCAGCATGAAGGGACAATGCTCTGGAGCTGTGCTGTCAACATGAGTGGAGAAACGGAAAGATGGCCAGGGTGAACGGGAAGGGGCCCAGAGTGGCTGTGTTAGTTTTGTTGTTAAGACGGGAAATCAGGACATGTTTGCCTGCTGGCAAGAATGGCCCCAGAGAGATGGGCCACACACATCCAGTGTCTTGGGACGTGGAGCCACATCCTCCAGCAGACACTCTGCGGTGGGATTCAGGCTTCAGAGAAGGGCTCTTTGGCTATACCCAGGAGAAAGCTAGTCCTTTCCAAGCAACAGGAGAGAAGACAGGGCTGAGGGAGGCCCGGGTACAGGTGAGTGGTAGACCTGGAAGTCTAAGGAGGGCGCTGTCTTCTGATGGCCTCCTTCAGCTGAGGTGGGACTTGAGCCAGGGCTGGAGGTCTGAAGGGGTTGGTTATTCTGCTGCAATGACCACCAGATCTGCCCTGTGTGAGGCTGCTATAGCAGAGATGCCCACTCACAGCAGAGATGCCCACCCTTTGAATAGGGCCAGCCTCTTTGGAGCCTCTGCTTCTCTACACAGGGTAAGAATTTGTTGGGTTTCTTTATTAATCCATTTAACTCACATTGACTTTGCTTTTACTATGGGTTGAACACCACCCAGGCACTGAAGGATGACTGCTATAGGAATGGTCGAGTGAGCCTCTGAAAGTGTTTGCTGTGGCAGTAGCTCAGCGTCCCGATATGAGCCTGAGGATGGTTCTCTGTGGCCACTGGGACTCAGCCTAGGCCACACCCAACTGGAACCCAGGGCTCACCCTGGAACCAGTGTCCTACCCCATACAGGCCCTGTCCAGGCCTGTACTTACGCACAGGCTCCCGGTAACTTCTCTCCCCGAGGAGTCCATCTAGAGAGTTGAGGGAAAGACATGGGGCTCAGAGTTAGGTAGGTCCCTCGCTGCCCACCTTGGCCAGCCTCCAGAGCAGCCACCTACCAGCCACCCTCCTCAGCAATGTGGTCCCCACCCCTAGCCCAGCCTGTAGGCAGGTTCTGGCCTATCACCACTGGGGCAGGGCAGGCCAGGCCAGAGGAGGGAAGGCTGACGCCCATCACCCACCACCTGGGACAGTGCCAAGGGGAGTTCAAAGGTCAGAGTGTATGTTAGACAGGAGGTGGGCTGGTGGGGAAAACCTCATCTTGATGTAGACTTTTCCCCAAACCCCATGGAAGGTGAGGGCCTCTTTGTCTATTCTATATTGGTTCCTTTCCCTGAATTATAAAAGTAACATCCTTCCACCGGCTTTTCTGAGCAAGTACTAACATAAGTGTGGACTTATGCAGGTGAATACACAAGTGTGCGTGTGTATAAATCATATATTCAGCAATCACCATGCACCAGGCTTCATGCTAGATGCTACATGCAATGTCTATTTAACCTTCTTGACTTGGGATGGTGGACACTAGTATCATCACCCATCATACAGATGGAGAAACTGAGGCTCAGAGAGGTTCATGAATTGGTAACATAGCTGAGTAAAGGGTGAAGCCAGGGCTGAGGTCGCTGCCTCCACCGTTCCACCCTTTCCAGCCGTCCTAGGAGTAGCTTACCTGGCCTGGGCTTCTGCCTTTGCCCAGGGCCTCCCCAACTTCCACCCAGTGCTCACCCATCCAACTGCCCAGGATGGTGGAGAAGATGTGCTTCTTGCTGACCTCGTCCATCTCAGCAAAGGACAGGTAGTTGAAGTGGCGTGTCAGCCGTGGGGTGATGGCATTCCTGCCTCCGCCAGGGGGGCCCATGGCACAGATAAAGTTGATGTCCACCAGGTTCTTGAAGGATCCTGGAGTGGAGGCAGGAGGTCAGGAGGGAGCCCTACCTGGGGCTGAATTATGACTTTTGTGGGCCCTAAGCACTTGGCCTTCAGGGGCCTCCTCCTCTATAAAGACATTAAAAATTATAATTTATAACAGTATTGGACTAAAGATAAATATATTAGTAGAATACATTAAACATTAAAAACATTCTTTGACCTAGAACTTCATTTTCCTGGTGATTTTAAAAGAAATCAGAACATTTCTGTGGACCCTCTAAAAGTACTGTGGGCACTAGGCCCTCTGCCTACCCTGCCTAACAGGAGAGGCCCCCAGCCCTGCCCAGCACACCCAGCCTGCACCCCGCTGGGCCAGCCAGCACGCACCAATGACCTTGCGGTCATACCAGCCGCCATGGTCCATCCACTGGCGCAACAGCTCGATAGGTGGTTGGGCGCCATATGTCTCCAAGGCCGGCATATTCAGGTCATCGATGAAGAAAATGAAGTTGCGTCCCAGGGGCGGCCCAAACACACCCTTTCGCCTGTGGGGAGGGGCTGTGTGAGCCCAGTACCCACTGGTACCAGGTCCTCTGGGAATCAAGGGGTGGCAGGATAGCAACTGCTTTCAGCCTCCTCTGAATTGTTAGACTTCTTGAACAGCCTCTTGTTCCCCTCTGAACATCCTGGGACATCACACTTGGCCGCCTTGAGTCTGGGCTCCCTTCAGGCTGAGTCCCGCCTTGCAGGCAGGCCCATATCAAGCCCCACTCGAGTACGCAACCCAGGGTGGGTACCCATGGCTTGGGATTTCTGATGGATGATGGCTCCAGAGCAGTCTGCAAGACAGCCCAGGGCCCTCCAGGAAGTTTTTGGCAAACCCGAGAGCATAATTCGGTAAGGAGCTGAGAGAGTGGCTGGTTGAGCCAGGCTTGGAAGGACACTAGGTGTAGAAAGGAACAGAGTGCATGCCTCTTGTCCAGCTTGCTGTCAATGAGGTCCTGGGTCTGGTTGGCCGAAGTCCGGGCTGAGAAGGTGAGGAAGTGGCTGATGTACTCTAGCGGCAGGTTCTTGAGGAGCTTGTCAGAGATGGTGAGGGTCTTCCCCGTGCCTGTTGGCCCAATGCATAGCACCTAGGAGAACCAGGGTCATGTGTTTAAAACTCTTACAAGGTCTGGCACACAGTAGGAGCTGTCCACCCTGTCAATATGGGAGCCATCCTCCCTTGCCCCCACTGCCTTTTGGGCCTTGGTGTGGGTGAGGCAGGGCATGGCAGGGGCACTCACAGGCTTATGGTTGATGAGTAGCATGTCCAGCAGGTAGGACATCTGCACCGTGTCCATAGTAGGCACAATGATGTTACAGTAGTTGGTATCTGGCATCATAGTGAATGGAGTGGAGGAGTCCATCCACTTCACCCAGGCAATCTGGAACCATAGGTAGCTTAGGGCTGAGCCTGGAACTCCACCCCACCATGCTCTGGCCAAGTGCACCAGGAGGGTCAAGGAACTGCACTGCCAGACCCTGGCAGGAGAACCTAGGAGAGGGGCTGCTTCTGACTGAAATAGAGAGCCCCATGTCTGAATCTCTGCACAGAGTGGGAAATCCCAGGATGAACCCCTGGGAGTGGGGGACTCTCTGCACAAGCTGCCCAGGTTGAGGGCTTCCTAGGGACTGCCAGACCCTGAATCTCTGCATCAGGGAGATGTTCTGGAAACTGGATGGCCCAGAAGCCAAAGGCTTTTGCTGTTTCATCTCAGGCTACCCGAGGGTATGGAGCCAAAACCAGAGGAGTTGGCATCACTGGGACAATGAGAGATCCCCTGCCTGGTCTCCCCCAACCACCCCTACCTGCATGAATTCCTTCACCCACAGCCTCCACCCAGCTGGCCAACTTCCCCTGATGAGGGTGTTCATTATGGTCAAACCACAGGTCACACTGGGGACAGTTCTGACTGTAGACTCAAATGTGCCCTGTGAGATCCCTAGCAGGAGCGTGCAGTGGCCATCTCTACAGACGCTCTCTGCCCCCTCCTCCTCCTGGGCTGGGTCCTGATCCTGGAAGCACAGTAGGCTCTCGGAGCCATCACTGGCTGATAGGAAGGATAGGACACCAAGGCAAGCCAGGAGGGCTTGCTGCCCAGCCCCAAGGACATCCAGTTCCTAGGAAAATGGGACTTTTAGATAGAATTAAGCAACCATCCCTGGGAGCAGCATCAACATTGAGGAGGCAATGCATATGGTTGGGAAAGGAGGAATGCTAACATTTCCTGGTCCCAGGAAAAGTCTAGTTCTGACGCCCACTGGCTGGGTATGACTGTCCTGAGCCTCAATTTATTTGTCTGGAAAGTGGATACAATAAGAACTACACTGTGTATCTGTGAGGATCCATGACATAATGCAAATAACCCCCACCTGAGACCTGTGGCCATCAGCATGGTCTCCTCCCTGTAATCATTTTTCATTGAGGAGGACAGCCACCATCCAGTGGGGCCCTTCCTGTCCTGCCCCCTAGGCACAAGCCTGTGTTCACCTGCTTGCCCTCCTCATCTTCATCCTCATCGTCATTGGTGTTGCTGATGCCTGCGTCCTCCAGCCTGTAATCGAACACCAGCCCCTCCTCTGGGAAGTGCATGGTCAGCTGCCAGGGGACGGAGGAAAACCAGGCTGTGAGGCCCAGGAGTTTGTGTGTCTGCTTGTCCCTGGGGGCCGGGCCCCAAGGATGGCCCTGGGACACCCAGCCTTGGGAGCCCAGCCCGGAGTCTGCCGCCGCTCACGTTTTCTATCTTCATCTTGATCCTGAGCCAGTGGCTGAAGCTGAGGCGGCTGGCGCTGTCCCCCGTGGCGCCCACACTCCAGATCAAGGAGAAGATGAACCAGGGCTCAATCAGCTCTGGGATGCGGCTCAGCTTTTCAGGGGGTATTTTCTTGAGGCCCTGGGGACAGTGGGGACAACATCAGGCCCAGGCAAGAACAGTGCTGAGTAGCCTGAGGAAGCGGGGCTTCGGGGGCCACCTGGGGCCTCCACTGCATGGTCTGGCATCTCCACAGCAGACCGGAATGGGTAACCCATGACCCAATCTGAATCTCCCTTCCGGGATGCTGGGTGTGGGGCTCAGGGCCCTCGGGTGCCCAGGCATAGGGAGCAGGGGCAGGAAGAGCAGGCACCCAGCCCCATTGCTCGGAGCTGTACCTCTTTAGGCAGAAATGGCTTGAAGAAGCAATCTAGCAGCTTGAGGAGGCTCATGGTCAGATTGCTGTTGGTTGAGGCGATCACCTCCTTTACCGAGTGCCGGACGAAAGTGATAGATCCCTACAGCAGATGAGCACCCAGCTCCTGTGGCTGGTGGCCATAGCTCCCTGCTACCCCACCTGGGCTGGGCACACTGTGGCTTCGCTTACCTCCAGGAAGCCGACAAACAGGGCCTTGAACTTCTCCTCATGGGGCTTGAATAAGGCAGGGAGCCTCCTCAGCCAGCACTCGACAAAAGGCATGAGCCCCAGGATGCTGGGCTCCAGGTACACCATGCCACAGCGGGACACGGTGGCCGGGGAGGCCACTGCCAGGTCCTGAACCTCAAACATCATGGTCATCGCCTGGCACCAAGGTGAACTGTGTGAGTGAGTGGTCACCAGTTCCAAGGGCCGGGGAAAGGGCTGCACAACCACGGGGAGGGGCTGCCCATCCTGCAGCTGTGGGAGGCCATGGGGCAGGCTGTGGACCAGGAGCAGTGTTGGGGTAGAGGAACCCCTTGGTCCTCAGCTGCTAACAGAGCTCTCCCTGGAGTCTCGAGGAGAACCACAGTTAGGAGATTCCTGATTGCTCTCTGGGCAGCCTAGGACCAGGGTATTTTGGGGTCCCTGGAGCCCTAGAGGAGTCTGATGGGAGCTGTATGCTATGCTCCAGAACTTCCAGGTGTTCTCAGAAGGGTTCAAGAGATCAGCTCAGTGTAGCTACCATGAACTGCTCTTCTACCTCCTTTTCTGAGCCCTCCTTTTCTGAGAACTGCACCTCATATACCAGGCAGGTGGCTGTGCGGCCAGGTGTGTACCACCCGTCTCCCAGATTCCTGGCATGTTGCTAAGATGTCTGTCATAGTTGCAAGGGGGCCTAGGAGGCACAAGTTAGAGTCAACCAGAGAGCAGTGGGAGGTCATCCTGGACCTGGGCCCAGAGCATCACAGAATGTGGTCTGCAGAAGGGCAGCCTTGGACAGCTGCACCCGACATGGCTGAGCTGTGGGGGCTTGAGATGGGGAGGGACACCAAAGGGATGTGTGGTTGGCCTGGGATATAGCCTTGGCACTGAGAGGAAAGGGGGATGAGGTGGGCGAGCATACTGTGGCCTCAGGGCCACCCAGTGGCAGAGGAGAGCTGGGAAAGCAGACAGGTAGGCATACTTCTGTGAGCTTGATGATCTCCCCAGAACTGAGGCACAGCTTCTTGTTGTCGTCCAGCACCGTGTTCATGTTCTCTATCCAGACGGCGTCTACCGGCCCATCAAACATGTACCACTTCTTGTTGCTGTCAGAGGCGATGGCCCCCACCCGGATGAGGGAGGGGAAAATCCCGTCTGTCCTGCAGCCACCAGGAGGAGAGGGTCATAGGCACCCAGAGACAGAGCAGCAAGCACCACTGGCTCTCGGGGAAAGCTGGACCTGGTCTGACCCCCAGGACCCCCACTTACCCATGCAAGAGTTTGGGTGTGCATGAAACCCTTCACCAGAAACAGGGAAGCAGGCCAGACTCCCATTGGGAAAGATGAATGACTGCCCCTTCTCCAGCGCCCACCCCACACGGGGCTCCCAGAACACTGGAGCCAAGCAGAAACCCCCAGCAGAGACTGGAGATTTCTCCAGAGAAAAGGCTCCTACATGCTGATGTTCGGAGGATCTCCACCTAGCTGCCTTTCTCCAGCTCCATGCACTTCCCCTGATATGCATGCACATGTCTGCCTGAGAGGGGCGGCCAGCCCTCTGGGGTCATGACAGCAGGCAACATTTATTGAGAACTTGGTACGTGCCATGCTGTCTGGACATCTTCCCTATGTCAAGCTCATTTTCTCCTCATCATAATCATGGTGCCATTATAATCCCCACTCTGTGGATGATGGCACCAAGACCCTGCGGTGGGGAAGGCCACTCAGCAAGGAAGTGCAGTGGTGAGTAGAGTCCGAGGTACTTGGGCTCCAGAGCCTGAGCTCCTAACCTCCCAATGGGATAAGGGAGGGAGGCCCATAGCCCACAGCCCCCAGAGGTCTGGGCTCAGGGTAGTCACTGGAGAGGGGTTGGAATCACTCACCACTCATGGGTGAGCAGATCAAATTCTCCATACAACTGGCCCATCGTGATGGACTTGGGGTTCAGCACGTAGTAGTTGACAGCCTCATACACACCACCACTGATGGATGGCTGTCCTTTCAGTGATGTCATGGCAGCTGCCAGGACTCTGTAACACTAGAGAGACAGTCACTCAAGAGTGAGCCTCCTGGCTCCCCAGAGCACAGGGCTGGAGTGGGCTGCAGGCTGCAGGGGTCAGGAGGGGTATTCTAGAGGCCACAGAGGTACAAATGGGGGCCAAGACCCCTGCCAAACCCCCCACCTCAGGCCTCTGTCTGGGTACTGAATTGCCTGGCTTGGCTCCACTCACGTTGCTCTTGCCAGAACCTGCAGGCCCAACGAGCATGAGGCCGTGCCGCACCACGGTGGTCTCATAGAGCTGGATGCACTTGGTCAGGAAACCTGGAGGGACATAGCAATGGAGTCCAGGGGGCAGAGCATGGCTTGGGTCCTGGCTCTGCTACTAGCTTGCTGTCCAACCTCAGGTGGGTCATCCTGAGCCTGTTTCCTCATCTATAAAATGCAGCTGGCGATAGTACCTACCCCATAGGTGGGGTTAGGGGAAGCCCTAAGTCCAGAGCCTGGCACAAAGTAGGAACTCTCTGCTAATGGCAGCCATGATTTCCACCATGACTATTATTCTCTAACATCCGTTGGTCAGGTGTCCAGCTGGCATGGGCCTGCTCAGTGTCAGCTGTCATGGGGTCAGCGTAATCTGGATGGCCAGGTATGACTTCCTGGAGGAGCATCCTCCCACTCCACAAAGGTGGAGGACAGGAAAGTTCAGCCAGGCTAGGGGACAGTGGAACCAGAGCTCAAGTTGCATGTCCGTGCAGTGGCTGCATTGAGACCCCCACCTTCTATCAGGGAAGAGGGTCGGGGTCAGAGGGAGACTGAGGGTGGCACCCCCAGAGCTCTTCCATCTGAGTGGTGGCCTTTGTAAGAAGCTGGTTCAAGAAAAGCCCAAACACTCTTTAGACTAATGACACCAGGGTTGCATTCCACGAGGAATGTGAGCAAGTCCTGAAGGTGGGAGCAATGTGCTTTGCTCCAAAAGACAACAGTATGGGTTGGGGTGTGGTAGGGCAGGCCACAGCTCACCATTCCCCCCAGGGATGGCATCAAACCCCATCATTGCCCCAGGCAGGTAAGGATGGGGTGGAGGAGAGCCTCTACCGGGGAGGAACAAGGCCCAAGAGGGGCCCAAGTGCTGTGACTGTTCTGCACAAGGGGAGGGGGGCTAAGCAAGAGATCCGGGGGAGGTGATAGGATTTGCTTCCCCACTGTAAAATAATCAGCAAAATGTACTTTGGTCTCTGCCCCCAGTTCCTGATGCAGAGCTCCTCAAACTGTTGTAAACAGGATGCTAGGAGAAGCTTCTTTTCGAACTTCGTCTTTGACCCTGGTTCCTGACACAGAATTCCTAAGACCTTTGTCATTTGCTGAGTGCTAAGAGTGTCTTCTGTTCTAATGAGGCACATCTTGGTGGTGGGCTCCTAGGAGCAACTGGTCACCAGGAAGACCAAACCAAGGTTGGACACTTAAAACTTTCAGGCTCACTTCCCCATTCTCCAGAGAAGGGAGAGGGCCTAGAAGTAGATAATAATGGATAATAATAATTTATCATGCATACATGATGAAGGCTCCATAAAAATCTCCAAAGCATGGAATTCAGAGACCTTCCTGGTGAGTGAACACATCCTTGTGCTGGGCGGGTGATCCACCCCAAACTCCAAGAGGGCAGACCTCATCCTACGTACCTCTTTATCTGGCTGTTTGTCTGTACCCTTTCTCATATCCTTTATTACATAATAAGTAGTAAACATGTTTCCCCAAGTTCTGTGAGCTGTTCTAGCGAATGATCAAACCTAAGGAGGGGTTGTAGGGTCCTCTGATTGGCAGCCAAGCTGCAGAAAAATTGTGGGTAACCTGGGGACTCACTACTTGACTACTTGTGACTTGTGACTCTGATGTCAGAACTGAGCTGAATCGTGGGGTAGCCAGTGGAGAACTGGTGTCAGAGAATTGGTTGGTGTGGCAAAAGTCCCACATCTGGTGACAGAAGCATGAGTGAGAGAGAGGACTTTCTCCTAGACCTCTGTCACCTGCCCTACCTTGGGGACTGCTGGGCAGAGAATCCTGGTCTGCCACACACTTGGCCAGGGATGAGCGAGCCTGAGGCCACGTTGCCCCATCCTGGAGCCCCTGCCCTTGGCCCCAGGGTGGCCGCTCCAGCACTGCGAGGCCAGGGGCCAGGGGCTCACCGTCCACATCCTTAAGGTTGCTCTTCTCACAGGCCTTGCGAATGGCCTTGTCCAGGATGCCATAGTCAGTGTCCTCCTCCTTGATGGTGGGGAACAGGTCTGATACGATCCCAGAGAAGAGCTTGAGGTCCTCCTGCAGGAACTTGGGCACGTTCACGTCCCGGATGGCCCGGAGGCATATCAGCTCCTGCAGCAGAAGCCAGTGGAGCTTTCAGGGGGCCCGGTCAGACACGTCTCCAACCCTTCTGGAGCCCTCCTGGAGCCCCGTTCCCCGAGCTCCTCTAGATTGAGCTTACCTCATCCATGCTAGGATTTTCTCGCTTGAGGTTCCCAGCAGCCGAGATCACAGTCTTCACAGCTCTCATCCCAAAGTCATAGTGATCCTGTCATGGCCGCACAGGAGGAGTAGATGGGCACTGTGCTTTGGGGGCTGCTGCCTGGAACCCTCTGCCTCCCGCCTGGTACCTGGCCCCCAGCCAGCTGGAAGATGCAAGGTCACAGCCCCTGCAAGTTGTCTGCAGCACCCCAGCCAGAGCCAGGTGCCCTCATTTGGATTCCTCTGGCATCTTCCACTCACCATCCCAGTGGCACTCTCCCTTCACTGGCTTACCTATTCTGCATCCCCTACTTGACTCTTGGCCCCTGAGGGTGAGGACTCCATGTGGGTCTGACCCGAGCAAAGTCCTACAGTCCCAGCACTGCACCAGGTACAAGGAGGCGCTTGGGTTTACTCCGAAGGTGAAAGAAGTTCCCATCGGTGCCACAGAAGGGTTGGCCCCATGGGCCTTTGAGCTTCCTTCTAATGTTGCCTCTTAATGTCTCTCTCTGGACCTACCCTTTCAGCCACACTACTGTGGCTTTTCTCTTCTTTGCTTCTGGTTCTGTTTCTCTCCATTATTAGGCAGGTATGTTTGAAATAGCTACATTTTTATCATTTCTTCCCCATGGGGCCAGACCATAGGAGCTACATCTGGACCTGACCCAGAGACCAGCACACTTCCCAGAAGTCTTAGACTCGGAGCAGGATGAAGTGACTGGGCTAGACTGACTTTGAGTCATTGCCACATGAGAAGGGTTGACTGCATTTCCAGAACCATGTGGGTACAGTCAGTCTAATGGGAGAGCAGTGTTTTTGAAAGTGGATGGTTAAAAAGAAGGTGTGTGGAGGTGCTGGGCATCCAGGCTGCACTGTGGTGGGCAGCTGCTGTTTTTCCCAGTGATAGACCACATCTCCTCCAGTCTGTGGGTTTGGAGGTACCATGGTTCCCCCTGGCCACAGAGGTTACTGTTCATGCATGAGCAGGTCACCTAGGGAGGGCCCATTAGGATGACACCAAGGACTTTTTCTAGAACTATTAAGAAAGAGAAACTGGGACACCTGGGTGGCTCAGTGGTTGAGCATCTGTCTTCAGCTTGGGGCATGATCCCGGAGTCCCAGGATCGAGTCCCGCATTGGGCTCCCTGCATGGAGCCTGCTTCTCCCTCTGCCTATGTCTCTGCCTTTCTTTCTCTGTCTCTCATGAATAAATAAATAAAATCGTTAAAAAAAGGAAAAAAAAAAAGGAAAGAGAAACTAAGCTGGTAGCGTATAAGCCCAGAGCCGGTCTCCTCTCTGCCACTGCAAAGGGGGAGCCTGCCTGAGAAGAGAGCCAAACAGGGAAGCTTAGCCAGCAGTGCTGGTGTCTGGACCAATGACAGCTGCCCCCAGAAGCTGGGCTCAGCACACTGAGTGGAAGGTCCCTGGTGCCAGAGGGCTGCTGTCCTGCTCTGGTCCCACAAGACCCGGCATACTCGCTCCTCAGCTTTGGGTGCGTGGCTCTGGGTGTCTTAATGCTTGACCCAACTAGCCCTCAGCTGAGAGGTGGGTGTGTAATTCCTATCTCATGGGGGTCACGGAAGGCAGACCGAGGCTCTCACACTTTGGAAGCTGGTGGGGACAGGACCTCACCTGCGAGCTGAGCTGCTCAGAAGACAGCTTGAAGGTGGTTGTGATTTTCTTGGCCAGCACATTGGCCTCATTGAAACCAAAGGAGTAGAGGGAGATCTCCGCGATCATGGCGTAATCCGGAACCATCATGGCCACCGGCCGGAAGAGCGCCTGGGGCATGGGGGCGTTGTGAACGTAGGAGCAGGCCTCCTCCCCCAGAGGCCCACCTGCTCTCTGGACCTCCTGGTCCTAGAAGGCAGGCTCACTGCCCCCCTGCGCTCGGATGCCTGGATTCCCCCGCGCACCTTGCCCGCCATAGCTGAGGCCTGCCGTCCCCTGCGCGGGACCACTCTGCCATTAGTCCTTTGTGTTGACCTGAACTGGCTCCCTGACTTCTCCCAAGCCCGAGGACAAGCCTGGAGCCTCCTCTCCAGGGCTAGGGGTGGGTCTCAGGACCCCCGGGGCAGGAGGGTTGCCCTGGGGAATCATAGTCCCTGACGTCCAACGACTGTCATGTCCCCCACATCTGAGGCCACCGCTCCCGTGCTTTCCAGTGTCCTGGGAAGCCTCTTGGGCCTCCCTGTGCCTGAACTCACCTTCAGGTTATCGGGCAGCTCCGTGCGGCCAGCATATCCCGGGTTCATGGTGATAAACACCGCGCAGGATGGCACAAGTGGGATCTCAACGCCTTCAAACATGAAGCGTTCCACCTACAGGGGGGTAGGGGCTGACTCATCCGCCTCCTCTCTGGATGGGACCCCTTGTCTCTGTATATGCCCCATCCTGGCTATAGCTGCTCAGCCCCAGGAAAGAGGGCTGACTCCTCTCTCAGCATCTAGCCTCAGACCTCCAGCCCTGGTGGGTACCAGTGGCCTCCCAGGTGCCGGCTCCCTGAGGTCTTCATGCATCCCTTGCTACTCACACCCTCCCCCCAGTTCTTGACACTGGTTCTCCTAGACTTGGGCAAGCTTAGTTCTGACTAGGACCCAGAGCCCCACTAGGGTGGGGTTGGGCACCTGCTGGCTTCCTAGTTCTTGTTGCCAGGAGGAGACTCCTGGCCACTCTGATGGAGGTTAGAAAAAGGACAAGTGGCTGGGGCTTTCCATAAGGGTCAGGATGTTGGAGGGACCACTTCATCTACCACAGCTAGAGTGGGACAAGGACGTGGGGCTCCCTGACTGGCTACAAAAGCCCCTCAGGGACAGTTCCACAAGGGGGAGTGGGATAGCTCTGTGAGATGAGAGAGGCTGGCCTCAGGGCAGGCCTTAATTCCCCGGCTTTTGACAGTCACCAGTATGGGGAGCCTGTGGCAGCATGGGCGTTCTGGGGACAGTTGAAGTGATGTGGTGGTAACTGTGAGGAGCTGCAGGGTGGTGGTAGAACCCCAGATGCTCACCCGCTGCTGCTGAGCCTTCTGGATAGTGGTGATCTGCTGTGCCACCACAGATAGCACCTCAATATCAATGCGGTTGAACTCATCGAAGCAGGCCCAGGCCCCAGCACTTAGTGAGGTAAGAACAATGGGTAGATAGGAGTTCAGAGCCCTCCTGACACCTTCAAGGGCCCCCTGTGACTCCGCTGGGAGGAAGCCTCCAATGGCTATCTTGGCCAGCTCAGCCATATTCCCACCACCCACTGCCCCATGCCAGTGCCCATCAGGGGCTGAGCCTTTAATTCTTATTATTCCATCCTGTCTCCTTCACCATCCTGTGAGGCTCCTCTCAGGCAGTATCCCTGGGAAAGGTCAGCCTTCCTGTCCTATCCTGTACCACCCTCATGCCCAACCTCACCTGGCCAGGCCCTTGAAGAACTTGCCCATGGCCATGAAGTCGAGCTGGTCCGAGCAATTGAACACCACGGTCTGGATGGCCAAGGCCTTGCCCAGGTCTTTGGTGGTCTCAGTTTTTCCTGTGCCAGCTGGGCCAGCTGGGGCACCCCCAAACTTGAGGTGCAGGGCTCCGGTCAGAGTCAGGTAGCACCTGCAGGAGTGAGAGGAGGTAGGCATGGGCCACACTCCTCCCTCAGGATTCCCAGAGACAAGGAGAGAGTGTCTTCCTGAGTTGGGCCCCGTGGGTGGTGATGGCTCTTGGTCCTCCCTCCTGTTAGGGCCCCAGGTGTGCCCAGCTTTGGCTGCTGGGGTCAGGATGGGAGCCCTTAGCCACCTGCCCAGGGGAGGCCCCCGCCCTGCCCTGTGGCCCTGTAGATCTTTGCTCAGGGACCAGTCGGGATGGCCGACCTACGACCACGCTTCACTTTCCTTCCTCAAATCCCAATTTTAAAATTCAGCTGATGCTGAATACAAGTGGCCAGAGGAAATGAGTGATTATTTTAGTGATTATCACTTTATAAAGGGATTACCTGTTCTTCCTCCTAAGATCAGTTCCTCTGGTACATTGAAAGGAGGCTTTGACTGATGAAATTAGTAAAGCTCACACCCATTACATGCTTACTGACTGCCATGCACGTGCTAAAAGCTTTACATTTCAGCCCATGAAATTCTCATGACACCCAGAGGTGTCATGAGAGGGGCAGAGAGATGCAGAGAGAATCAGGGAATGAAGGGTCCAGTCACCTGTCCAAGGTTACCCAGCCTATAAAGGGCAGAACTGGTTTTGAACTGGAAGCCTGTACTCCAAACCTGCACTGTTTTAATGAACTGATGCATCACGGACTCACTGGGCCTTGTGGTCCCCGGACTTCTGGGCCAGCCAGAGCTGGAAGGGGGGCACCAGGGTGGGGAGGGGGGTGCTCACCTGTCAGTCAGGGGTGTGATCACAAGCCTCCCGCTGTTGCCCAGGTACTCATAGCCGTAGATGAACTCGGCATTCACAGCCCGGATGTACAGATCGTCATTTGTCCAATAGTACCTGGCATTGCAGGGAGATAGGTTCCTGGGCCATGGGCACCATGGGCTACTAGGGAGGGTATGTGGCCGAGGAGAGATGGGGATGAGGGTTTGTCCCAGGGCCCACTGTCAACTGGCTCTCTACCCTGCCCTGGCCCCGTGGGCATGGCCAGGCCAGGGACCCCAGGCTTCTCACCTCAGCTGCGAGATCCACTCAAAGTCGTTCACACTGACTATGTTCTCCTGGATCAGCTTGCTTACCACATCCTTGGCATGAACCTCAATGACAATTAGTGCTGACAGCACGGCCCGTTGCATGCGGGACAGCTTCCCCCGCACTAGGGCCACCAGGTCACTGAGCTATGGGAGCAGGGGGACATAGTCAGATATTGATCTGCAGGTAGGCTTCCTCTCCTGTGCACAGATGGTGGGTTTCTGTTGGGAAGAATCTCTCTATCCTGGGGGGCTCTTGGTGGTCTAGGGTGGGAAGGGGTGCAGAACTGGGCAGGAGGGTGGGCAGGGCATTGGTCACATGGGAAGTCTGGCAGGAAAGCATGCATGGCATCTGCCTCCCTATAGCATATGGAGACTTGTGAGCCTTTGGAGGCCACGTGGTGGAGCCTGGCAAGGAGCTTGAGGGAGGAGTGTGGTGAGGAGCCGGGCCCCAGAACAAGGAGAGCCCATTAGACAGTGCAGGAGGGCCCCAGATCGTGGCTCCCTCACTGACCACTCGGAGAGGGGCACCTGTCTGGCCTCAGAGCTCTCCTCCTACGGGTGGTGGGTTGTGAGGCACTCATTTCAGGGCTGTCTGACCTATTGCTCTTTGGATCTCCAAGCCCCTTCCAGGATCAATATAGGAAAGCCCCCCAGAGGGAGAAGTTTCTCCCAGGGTGTGGGGTATAAGGGGGAGCAGATGGTGACTCCCTGGACTCCCACCTGCTGGGCCAATTGGGGGAACAGCTGGTTACTGAGGTTACCGATCCCCAGAGCTTCTGCCACCTCCATGGTCCAGTAAGTCTGGCACCCAGCGATGGTCACCTGGCCAGGCCACTTTAGAACCCACTGGGTCCTGGGCATCTAGAAAAATAACGCAAGTGGGGCTGATTGAGGCAGTGGCGAGTCCTGACCACATATACTCCTTTTCGATTAAGCTTGGTCTGTGCTTCTAGGCCCAAGTAGTTAATTCCACCTCAGAAGCAGAGAGCCCATTAAGCTCTGGGCCTCTTGGGTTTGAGCAGAGACATCTCTTCCTCAGCAGAGGAGACTTTGAAGCAGAGGGATGGGAGCCTAGGATGAGGAAACACAGTCCTGATTCAAATCCTTATTGCCACTTTCAAATCACATGCCTTCGGGCAGAAAACATCTCTGAACTGACTCTGTAGGATAAGAGATCACAGGTGAACTGCTGACCATGGACTGAGAGAAATAATGTTGGGGAGGCCCAGGGCTGGCCCAGGCTCACAGTGAGTGCTTCAAACCCAACCACAGCAGCTGGTCATTATCAGGGGCACATTTTAAGATTCCTCCTCCAGCAGCCGCAAGGACCACCTGCCCCCAGAGATCCTCTGGCTGAGGGAGCAGAGTCTGAGGGTGAGAGGCAGGCAGGCAGCCCTGTGATGAAGCAGGGTGTCACCAAGGCAGTGCTGGGATGGGAGGCATGGCTCACTGTGGGGTAGGCCTTGATGGCTCTCTCGATGATGTCCCGCACGCTGGTCTTCATGCTTCGCTCTACCTCCCGCAGCCAATCCTCCACGTTGTTGGATGGGTAGATGGAGAAGGACAGCTGCACCTCTTCACCCTCGGCTGAGTACATGTGTGTGATCGCAAGGTCCTCCTGGAACATCAGCTGTGGGCAGGAGTGGAGCAAGAACAGCCTTACCCTATGCGTGCCCAGAGGCCTCAACCACCTCGGTCTCAGGGCTGGCCCTGACCCCGCCCACTACTCCCTGTGCCCCCAAACCACATGGGGGCCACATGGGTCTGTCTTGTCCCCAGCTGTGGCCCAGCCCACTTGGGGAGGAGGCTAAGCCTGCCCTACGTGTCCCCCATTCCCACAGTCCTGTGTGGCCTCCCTTATAGGTGCAGACAAGGAGGAGGTGATTCAGGAGCCTCTGCTCCATGGGTTTCTCAGTCCAACCAGCACCTCAGTGCACAGGGAGGGGTGGGCATGACCCGGCTGAGCTGGGGGCTCTACAGCTGCCCTTCCTCCCATAGGCCCTAGCTGTCTCCAAGGGCCAGGAATCTCATGAACCACCACCTCAGTTCCTGCTAAAAGGACTTGAGGCCAGGGCAGCCAGGGTGGCGCAGCGGTTTAGCGCCGCCTGCAGCCCAGGGCGTGATCCTGGAGATCTGGGATCGAGTCCCACATCAGGCTCCCTGCATGGAGCCTGCTTCTCCCTCTGTCTGTGTCTCTGCCTCTCTCTCTCTCCTGCTCTGTATCTCTCATGATTAAAAATAAAATAAAATCTTAAAAAAAAAAAAAAAAAGGACTTGAGGCCAGAGGAGAGCTGTCCTCCCTGGAACAGTGCTCCAGAGCTCCTGGGCCTGAACCCCAGGCCCAGCTACCCACCCGGGCGATGTTCTCGAAGCACTTGCGCAGGTGAGGCTGCACGGCTGTGGGGTCCTTCGTCTGGGACAGAATCTCAAGTAGTTCATCATCTGACAGGAAGTAGAATCTGCCAGCAGAACAGGGGTGAGGGAGCAGGTCAGGCAGCCTGTGTGCCCCAGCCCCGTGGGCAGACACCGACAGAGTAGGCACGGGCCAGGTGGGGCCCACCTGGGGAAGGCACCCCGCTTAGTCTCCAAGTACTCGCTCAGGCCCTTCTGCACCATGTCCAGCAGCTTGTTGCAGTCCCGCAGGCTGTCCAGCAGCCTCTGGTCAGAGCACACATTGATTACCTGCATAGCCCGGGCCAGAAAGCAGAAGTGAGCATGGTCAAACTGGGAGATGGCAAGGCAGGGTCAGAGGGCACCCATGCTGGCCAGAGACCCCAATAGGTACTGAGAAGGAGGGAGGGCAGGAAAATGACCCTGACCCAGGGCCCACATCCATCACTCCTGCCAACCCACAGGAAACAGTCTATGGCCAAAAACATCAGGGTTAGGGGCACCTGGGTGGCTCAGTTGGTTAAGCAACTGCCTTCGGCTCAGGTCGTGATTCCAGGGTCCTGAGATCGAGTTCTGAGCTGGGCTCCCTGCTTAGTAGGGAGTCTACTTCTCCCTCTGACCTTCCCCCTGCTTATATTTCTCTCTCTCTCTCTCTCTAATAAATAAAATCTTTTTAAAAATTAGGATTAAACAAAACCAAGGAGTTTGATTTGTTGTGGGACTTGTTAGAGCCTTTAAAATCCTCATATAGAGGTGCCTGGATGGCTCAGTCAATTGCACATCCAACTCTTAGTTTTAGCTCAGGTCATGATCTTGGGGTCCTGAGATCAAGACCTGCTTCAGCTTCCATGCTCAGCATGGAGTCTGCTTCAGATTCTCTTTTCCCCTCTCCCCTCTGTCCCTCCCTGGCCCCTGCCCCCCTCACATTCTCTTTCTCTATATATATAATAAAATAAACAAATAAAATCCCTAAAATCCTAATGTAGGGGGCACCTGGGCAGCTCAGTTGGTTAAGCATTGGACTCTTAGTTTCAGCTTAGGTCATGATCTCAGGGTTATGGGATCAAGTCCCATGTCTGGCTCCGCACTCAGCGCAGAGTCTGCTCATCCCTCTCCTTCCCCCTCTGCTCCTCCCTTCGTTCACATTCTCTCTCTCTCTCAAATAAATAAATACACACACACATATATATTAGGATATATAGATATAGATATCCTAATGTAGACTGCAAATCTTCAAGGGGAAAACCAACTATCCCATTTCTGAGGAATATCTCTCAAGAGTGGGGAGTCGGGCAGCCTGGGTGGCTCCGTGGTTTAGCGCCACCTTCAGCCCCGGGTATGATCCTGGAGACCCGGGATCGAGTCCCACATTGGGTTCCCTGCATGGAGCCTGTTTCTCCTCCTGCCTGTGTCTCTGCCTCTCTCTCTCTCTCTCTCTCTCTCTCTCTCATAAATAAAATCTTAAAAAAAAAAAAGACTGGGGAGTCCACTCAGAGGGACAACAGGCCTTCCATCTGTCTCGTTCAGAGGGAGAAGAGGCAAGGGTCCTCAGTGGTCCCAGTGCTCCCCCCCACTCCAGTCCCCATGAGCTCGCCTCACGGTTCTCGTAGGCATTCTTCATGATCTTCCTCCAGATCCGCTCCATCGTCTGGTAGCGCTTGCTCTCCACAGGCAACTGCCGATTGATGTCCTCGGAGCTGAAGATGGGCTCCAAGTAGAGCCAGGCCCGTTGACAGTTCAGCCACTCCTCCAGCACCTCCTGGACAGGGCACAGACCATCAGGGCCTGGGGTTCACGTTAGGTCCTGTCCCCGCTGACCTGGGGATCTCACCCGACCAGAATGCTGGGCAGAGCACTGGACATCAGAGCGAGCATCCTCGGGGGTTTTTCCGGGTGACACTGCCAGCCACAGTGCTCCAGGGAGCCAAGGCTGCACAGAGGCCCCAGCCTCCAGAGAAACTCCAAGTGCCCCCACAGGACACCCAAGTCTGTTCCAACACAGCCAGGGGAGCCTCTCTTCCCTACAAGAGAACCACACTCACACCAGTGAGCCCTGTAGTCACAGAGGAGAGAGCCCGGTGCATGGAAGACCAAACCAGTCTCCTTTCTTGGGAGGAAATTTGGGTCTATGACTCTAGGATTCTCTGAGGTGTCCTGGAATTTGAGCCTGAGATCTCTAAAATACTCTCTGAAACCTCAGTCTGAGAGGAAGACACCTCCAAAATAAGCCACTTTATCTTCTACATTCAAATTCCTCTCTATGGGGATCCCTGGGTGGCGCAGCGGTTTAGCGCCTGCCTTTGGCCCAGGGCGCGATCCTGGAGACCCGGGATCAAATCCCACGTCGGGCTCCTGGTGCATGGAGCCTGCTTCTCCCTCTGCCTGTGTCTCTGCCTCTCTCTCTGTGTGTGTGTGACTATCATAAATAAATAAAAATTTAAAAAACAAAACAAAACAAAAAAACAAATTTCTCTCTATGGAGGGCACCTGGGTGACTTAATTGGTAACTGTCTGCCTTCAGCTCAGGTCATGATCCCAGGGTCCTGAGATTGAGCCCTGCGTTGGTCTCCCTGCTCAGTAGGGAAGGAGTCTGGCTTCTCCCTCTCCTTCTGGCTCTCTCTCAAATAAATAAATAAATAAATAAATAATAAAATAAAATAAATAAAAACCGAATTCCTCTCTATGGATTTATCTCTTTTCCTATCAATGCAAACTTATTCATTCATTTATTAACTCATTCATTCCCTTCCTCTGGAGATGTGTGCTTTGACCAGTTCTGTGCCAGGTCTGTGCCACGCCCACATGGGCATCAGAAGGAAAAGAGGGAAACAGGATGTGGTCCCTGCAGTTGAGGCCCCCACAACCCATGAAACAGCCAGTTCTGCCTCTGAATCACCAGGGGCCCAACATGTGTGATGGTCTTTGTAAGAGGCACCAAGGGCTACCTTGCCAGTGAATGCAGGGCAATCAGTGAATGCTGTGGATGCTGAGCTTTGGAGGAGGTGGCAGGGAGGGATAGAGCTCCAGGTGAAGGGGGCAGTGTGAGCAAAAGAGGGAGATCTGGGGACAATGCTGACCAACTCAGACATCTTTGGGTGATCCAAGGAGCATACAGATATAGCTTCTGGCCATCACTGGAGGCTCCTGAGCAGCTCCCATGAAGGGCCCAGGGAAGGGACTATAAGAATCACACCAGTAGGCCTAACCCTAGGACAGTCCTCCAAGGCTCAGCAGATAGCCCTTGCTCTGGCCTTGAGAGCCCTACAGAAGGGTCCTCCTCAGTGCTCTGACCCCTTCACCCCAAGTCAGCTTCAATGAGATAGGAATGGGAGGCACAAAGCAGAGCAGACAGGACATTGAGGAGCCTCAGGCCTTGTGATGTCCAGCCCAGAAAGTTCTGAGACTGGAGGTCCTAGTGATCTCAAGACCAGGTATCTCATGTCCCGCCCCAGCCACTGCACTGGACCAAACACTGGCTCCACCCTCACATCCTGACTCGCCTCCTCTGGTAGTCACACCTCAGAGATAGCGGGCCTCCTACTAGGTGCTCTGCCCTGAATGAGAGGCCTGTTAGAGACCAGGGGCAGGCCGACCTAGATAAGGCACTCTACTCCTTTGAGCCCCACCCAGATGCCAGGCTGGGCTGCCTCTGTGAGGGCTGGAAGGAGTAAGTGAGGACAGGGAGGGCCCACCTGGGTCAGCTTCAGCTTGTTCTCCCAGGAGTTGATGCGTTGCTCAAAGGGTTTCTTGTAGGGCGAGAAGGACATACTCTGGGTCATGACAATATGGTCGTCCAGCAGCTGTGAGGCCTCATCCGGGCTCTTGAGGATATAGGTCTCTGTCTCCTTGTATGGCAGCACATTGAACAGGATGGTTGACCACTCCTTCTCCATCTTGTCCAGTGCCTGGTGTGGGGAGTAAGCCAAGGCTGGGTCCTGCCCGGGAGGGAGCTGGCCCACATGCTGCACTGGACAGGGAAGAGCAGGCTCTGCCCAGCCATGACCTTGGCCATCTGGCAAGTACTCTCCATTGGGCTGGTCACCAAATCCCCAGGGGGACCTTGTCTGAATTCAAGGTCAGCTGGTACTCACATAGGTGCTGCACATGCACAGCATATACACCTATGCTAGGAGGCAACTAAGGTGCTGATTAGAAGCTCTGGCCCCAGTTCTAGCCTTTACTGACTCTGTCACCCCAGACAGTTGCTGAACCTATCAAAGCCTTAATTTACTCATCTGTTAAATGAGGGTAATACTATCAGCTCCTTCCTGGGTCAAGAAGTATTTGAGAGGAGTGACTAAGTAATAATAGGGATGGTGAACACTGCGCCAAGCACTTTACATACATGATTAACCTATTGAATAGAAGATACCTCAAACCTCTGAACCTGGTGAGTGACCCCAGGGATGGGGCCCAGTAGTGTCATTCTTGCATGCCCTGGGGCAGGACCTGGGTGGGGCCAGGTGGGCCTCGTGGTGGCCACCCACCTGCTCAATGGCATACTCCTTGCCAGCCACCTCAGCCACCTTGCTGATGCTCTCGATGTGGTCCTGCAGGTTCATCTCGAGGCAGCGCGCGAAGGTCAGATTGGCCTTGGGCCGGACATTAATGTTGATCTCATTGGACAGCACCTCCCAGTGCCGGTTCCGCATTCCAGGGTTGCGTAGCCCCTGGATCAGCGGGATGTATGGCTTGAATTCCTCGATGCGGGCTCTGATGTCTAAGGCCACGTCCTGACAGGCTGCCAGGCAGGACAGACAGGTGTGAGAGGCAGCCAGCACAGGCAGGGAAAGAGGGGACAGGCTGGCTTGGCTGCCTACCTGGTATGTCCTTGAACTGCTTCACACACTTGTGCATGGTCTTAAAGGACTCGATGACATTCTTCTCCAGCTGCTCAGCATCAATGGCTGACAGGGGGTCATTCATCCAGCTCTCAGACCAGCGCAGCCAGTCGGAGGCTGTGGTCCAGAGGTCCAGGTAGGGCTGGAACTCCTTCACCATCCTGGTGAGCTTGTCGTACTGCAGGGGCACATGAACCAAAGCTGTCTTGGGGTGCTTCCCGGTCTCTCTCCACACTGTCCCTTCTTGGGATAGGTCCTTGCCCCTTCCTTGTTCCTGGCCACTGTCCCTGATCCTGTCCCCATGAGCCCTGGCCTGGCCTCCCTTCTTCCTGCCGCCTATAGGCTCTGGGCTCTGAGTGGCTCAGCAAGGCCTCCTGCCTGATTCCAGCCAATGTCCTTGCACCGAAGGCCAGGGCCAGGTTACTTCTCTGCAGCCTGCTCAGTCCTACCCGCCAAGTGTCAGGGCTTTGCCACCCAGGAGCTGGGTTCAGATATGGCCACAAATGCCATGCGCTCTTCCTCAAGCCCTAGGGTTTAGGAGACAGCATGCCCTCAGGAGGCCTACATTGGTGATGGGCAAGCCGAAGATGCGCTCTCGGTTATTATACAGCATCGCCAGCTGCTGGCAATCCTTCAGCTGCTTCTTGACCCGCCGCACCTCATTGGCGATCTCGTGTGCTCGTGCAATCTCCACATGGGTGGAGAAGCCAGCTACCACCAGCTGTGGGCCAAAGAGCAAGGGGTCAGAGGCCTCTGGGACCCCAACCATGTCCATGTATCCCCACACACACCCAGGGGCCCGAGGTCTCCAGGCATCAATGCCTCCCAGTTCTGAGGGTGCTTTCTTCTCCCTGAGTAAGCAGGTTCCTGGCCCATCACAAGCAGTCTGACACAAGCAAGGTGAAGGAGACCTAGTTCCCTGAACAGTGTTCATTGTTTTGCCCACTGAGGCTTGGAGGACACAACAGAGGAATTTGGCCTCTTTGCAGCCTTGAATTTTCTGGAGCTTGCTGGCCGAGCATCCCTCCAGCCATTTGTTCTTTCACCTGCCAGTTCACCCACCATGCACACAGGAGGCCAGGCCTGGCCCTGAAGTGCATGCCTGGGGTGAGGAGTAAGGTACAGCAGAGCCCTGAATCAGCCCCACCTGCAGCCCCTCCAGCTTCTCCTGGAAGTTGTTCTGATCCATGATCTGGATTTTGTGGAACTTTTCCTCATCTTCTATGTGCTGCTGCCGTACCATCTCTATCTGTCCAAGGATCTTAGAAGGCCAATTGCTAGCAGCCCACCTGGAGAGGACAAGGGTGGGCACTGGGGGAAAGGTCACAGCTGAAATCTTGGGTGCCCAGGCCAGGCAGGGGCATCCAGGGTAAAGGGGGTGATGGGGGAATCCAGGTAGCAGCTGAGCCAGCCAGGGCCGAGCAACCAGGAAGTGCAAGTGAGCTGGAGGCAGCCACTGCCACCATCAGGGTCAGGGTGTGGGCCTACCTGGCAGGACAGGCAGTGCCTACCCTGCAACTGTGGTCTGGGAACTGTGGTGGGCACCCAGAGAGATGCAGGTCCAAGATGCCCAGGGCAGTGATGGGGCAAGAGGGAGAACAGTGTCGGGAACAAGAGAGGTGATGCTGGGCTCCCCCTTCACTTTCCAGGGTCTTGAGGGGCCTCACCTCCCATGAGGCAAAGCAGCAACCTCTAGTCTGCATTTTGTTAGTGACCAACCAGGGCCAGCTTCCTTCATATCGGACCAACGACCTTGGCCTGGCTGAAGTGGCGGGGGGGGGCTCTAGAATTCAGGGCTTCTGCCTGCATCTGGCCTAGGACTGCTGACCCTGGGGGAGGGCCACACTGAGTACCAGGCTGCCCTGTAAAGTGGGTGCCTTGGGGCTCTTGGGAGAGCTCCAGGAAACAGTGCCAACTTCTTCCAGGCCCTGACATCCTGAAGGCACCTCCAGTCTGTGAGACAGGGAGGGCAAGGGGTTCTGGGTAAGGCCAGAGAACCAACCTGGGTAAGGTTCTTGGTAAGGCCATCCCAACCTAAGGCTATTTCCCATAAGGCTCTTGAGCTGAGTAGGGACAAATGCTTCTCCCTAAGGACTGACCACCAGACTGGCTTTGCCATGTCTCAGCACTCCCAAGGATCCCAAAAGGCCTCCCACAATCAAGGGGATCCCAGACCTGTGTGAACACGTGTGGGTCAGGCTGACAATAATATAGAGAATGGAGACAGGGTGAATGGGCAGCAGGGTCCCTGGGCCAAGAGGGTCAAATGATTTCCTGCTGCACTATTGGCCACCTGGCCCTGGCTCATGTGGAGCCATGGTCTCAGACATCATGGCTGGCGTTTCTGGTGTGACCACACAGCCTGTGGCTACAGGGATATTTGAGAGCCATGTGTCTTAGCACCTCTTTTCTCATCCTCTGGGATGGGGACTAAGTTCCCACTCACTTGTCATTGAAGTCCTCTGTACTGAGATTGTAAAGGAATTCATCCATGACCTTGTAGTCATTCATGACCTTCACAATCCGCTCCTGCACGGATAGGTGGTAATGAGAATTGCATGTGCGGGACCCCAAAGTGGTCGAGCACTAAGGAAAGGCTGCTGTCTTCCAGAGAGGGGAGGATGGGGGCTAAGGAGGAGGTGCAGGGTGCATGGTCAGCATGGGGCTCAGGGCTCCAAAGGCCATGGCCACCACACCTCCCACTCCCAGCCCCTATCCCATACATTCCACCCTCCTGGCCTCCCAGATAGCATGACTTCGTACCTCCACCATGCACCCTACCGCAGAACCTCCCAAACCCCTATCCTCTATGTCTACCTCACCTCCGGCCTCAGGCTCCTCGTCTCCCAGCTCCCAGCCCCCCTTATGCCCACCTCACCTCTAGCCCCACCAGCTTCTCGGGGATGCCCTTCATCCACTCGCGAAGCTCAGCCAGCTCCTCAATGCTGTTGGGTTTCTCATAGATCTTGCGGCTGATGCTGCGAAACTCCTCACAGATCTGGCGGTAGGCAGAGGGCAATAGGCATGATGGCCTTTCCTGGGGCTGCTACTCCTACTTGGATCCCAGTGTCTCCTGACAGGGAACTGCTCCCACTCCTCCATATCCTGCAGCTAACTCGCTGGGGAGCTGAAGCCTCCCTAGACTCCTGTGCCCAGCCAACATACGCATGGGACTTCTGAGGCCACTTGCACACCCTCAGCTCCATGGAATGGCCCATCTTTTGGAGAGGTTCCCAGGTCTTCCCAAGTCTAGGAAAAGAGGTAGCAGTCCCCATTTCCTGGGACCTTCCATATGGGACAGCAACTCGCAGGCAGACTGCGGGTCAAGGCAGGGTGACTTCCAGATCCTTCCATTGGCCTGGGCATCTGCAGACACTCCTCACCTGCCTAGGGACACCTTATTCATGGAAGCTCATCATGAATGTGAGAGTGAATGTGCTGTCGCAGTCAAAACACCCATTGGGGCCAGGTGGCTGGGCACTTACATCGTCCACTTCCTTGTGAAGGTTCTTGGCCAGGATGTCCAGCATGGAAGTGGCCAGGGCTTTGCATTTCTTGGACAGGCTCTGTTTGACATTGTCAATGTTGATGTAAAAGGGCCCAATGATGACACTGCTGGGCAGTGAGCTGTCCAGGATCTCTTTTTCCCGTAGGTGGGTGAGCACCACCTCCCGAACTTCCTCAGCAGATGGGCAATGCATCTGGTAGGCCCTGTGGACAGTGGGCGTACACGAAGGGCAGAAGGTGGTAAGTGACTGGGAGTCACACCGACACACAGATACCCTCAGATGTATGCACGCACTTGAGGAAGGTGGCGATATCATTGTTATTCAGCTCCAAATACTTTTGGTATTCCCTGGCATAAGCCTGCAGTGGGATCATGGCCTTGCGCACAGCGTTGGTGATGATGGCCCGCAGTTCTTCCACCAGTGGTTCGTGGAGCCCCACAGACTCCAGCAGGGGGTCGCCGCTGATAAAGATGTCCTCCATCACCAGCTGCAGAGCCAAAGGCAGGGGCAGAAAGCTGGATGAGCCATGGGGCAGGCAGGCAGAGGG
Organism: Canis lupus dingo; assembly: GCF_003254725.2. Classification (NCBI taxonomy): domain Eukaryota; kingdom Metazoa; phylum Chordata; class Mammalia; order Carnivora; family Canidae; genus Canis; species Canis lupus. The sequence continues at coordinate 37,678,134 of NC_064262.1, forward strand.
GTTGGAGATGGGATCTGAAGCCAGAGTGGGCAGCACTGTGGCCAATCACAGACAGCATGGTGGGGGTCAGAGAGAGGGCTTGGTGTGGCATCTCTGAGAAATGCTGTGGACTAATTAATATAGGGCTCCAAGCCCCATGAGCTAAGAAGGGGCAGCGTCTTCCTCTGTTGGGCCTGACTCAGTCCAGTGTCCAGGAAAGGAGCAGGCAAAGCCATCAGGTCACTGGGGGCTCTGGCTAACCAGCAAGGGAGACAAGAGGGGCGTGGAGCTCCAGAAGATCTTGGGCCAGGAGGAGTGAGATGTACACAGACATGGTGACGAGTGGGGACTTCTGACAAGGGGTCCTGAGTGTGGAGGTCAGTCTGAGTCCACATCTTAGCTGAAGAGAGGGGCCAGGAGCTGGGTGGGTTCAAGAGAGTGGAATCTGGCCCAGAACAGCTGTGGCAGTGGTGGGTGAATGAGCTGCGGGTAGAGTTGCAGGTCTGACACACTGTCACTTTGTGCCCTTATGCTAGATTTCTCAACTCTCATGACAAAATGGGGATGCTAATGGTTCCCAGGGCAGCTTCTGGTGAGGATTAAGTGAGCTATTCTAGAATTGAAGGTCTGAGCACACTGCTGGGAGCCCCGAAATAAAGTTGAACTGCTCTAATACAGTGAGTCTGTGGCTCGGGTAGCCACTAGCAGCCAGGCCAGTAGGTGCCCTGGGCCTCAAACCTCGGTCATACCTTCTCCAGCTGGGGCACCGCATGCGTGGCCAAGATGCCCTTGTCAAAGAGGTTGAGCAGAGATGTCTCGAAATGCTCTAGTGGTGTGCTGTAGTGCACTCCCGAGCCATCCAGCACCAGGTCCACGATAAACAGGGGGTTCTTCCGGGGCCTGTGGAGTAAGAGTTGGGCTGACCATGAGCAGGGGCCTGAGGAGGCCTGTGTGCAGCAGATCCAGCCCTCTGCCCTTCCTGCCAGCACCATGGCTCTTGAGTTTCTGTGAGAATTGCCTCCTCCCTCCTTCCAGAAACTTCTAAGTTACCAGAAAAATGCAGACCAGCCAAAGATTACTCCATTTCTGCCACTTGCCCAGGGGTCCACGGGGAGTAGGGAGAGGGAGGACCCCCATGCAGTCCTGAGGTCATCAGGACAGGTTAGCCAGACCCTGGGCATTTGCAACACCTACGCTCTCCCTGGGAGGTCACCATCCTTGGCTTCAGATACCTACTACAAGCCAACAACCCTCTGGCTTAGATCCCTTAGATGCCTGGCCTCCCTGCTGCACTCTGGATTGCCATCCACCACCCATCTGGACCTTTATCTTTTTTTTTTTTTAAGATTTTTATTTATTTACTCATGAGAGACAGAGAGAGAGAGAGAGAGGCAGAGACACAGGAAGAGGGAGGAGAAGCAGGCTCCATGCTGGGAACCTGACATGGGACTCAATCCCTGGTCTCCAGGATCACACCCTGGGCCAACGGCGGCGCTAAACCCCTGCCCCCATCTGGACCTTTAATGGGCATCTCAAACATTCTGTGTCCCCTGACTCCCGCCAGCATCCCTCAGGGCTCGGTGCTAGCGACGGACCACGGGAGTCAGCTCGTCTTCCCCCTGCCCCACACTGAACATCTTCCCACAGCCAGGTCCATAGCACTGCCACCCAGGCATGGCCCCAAACCTGCCCCACTCCTCCCAAGTCCCAGTCACATCATCCCTTGCCTAGACAATGGCAGGAGTCTTGAGCATTTTTGAGTCAGATGAGAACTCCCCTCCGATGGCTGCTGACCACACTTAGAATAAACCCAGCCCCTGACGGTGAGCCCAGGAGGCTCTGCAATCTGGCCGGTCCCTGCAACCCCTCCCACATCTTGCCCAGCCCTCTGCACTCCAGCCATAGCTGCCAGCCTTTCCTGCCCTGATTGCCCCCAAGGTCTTTCTCCCCTCCTAGCCTCTGCACATACTGGTCTCTCCACCTGGTGCCCCTCCTTCACATCTCCTCAGCCACTTCCCCCTCAGGCTCAGTCTCAGTCTCACATCTTGACTCAGATGACCCTGCCTGCCCCCCCAGAAGAGTCCCCTGCCCCACCCAGAGATGTGCAAGCCTGAGCTGGTGGGACATTCCCTGCCACCAGGGCCATCTGGGACCTGGCAGTGCTGGGCACCCTGGTCCTGGCTGTCCTGCTCCCTCCACTTTGTGCCGGCCCAGCTACTGGGGCATAGCAAGGAGTAATGGTGGTGTCACCCGGCACCTGCACTCAGCCAGCCCCCACCTGTAGGGGCTGTTTATCAAGTCCTCGACCCAGACCATGTCATCAGGGCAGTCCAGTACATTGCAGCAAGCGTCACTGATGAACTGCGAGAAGCTGGCCAGCGAGTCCTGCACCAGGAATCGCAGTGTGTCCTGCAGCATGTACTTGAGCAACTCCATCAGCTTGCGCAGCTTTGACATGAGGTACACCTCCCAGTTGGTCTCATAGAGGTTGTACCAGCCCTTGCTCATGTCACGCAGGCTGCTCCGCATGGCCACCTTGAGAGTGCTGATCCAGCTGTCCTTTAGGAACATCTGTACCTAGAGTAGCCACAGGTAGCATCAGGCATCGCCCTCCCCCAGGAACCTGCTCCACACAGGCTCCCCACAGGCATCACACTCGGGGACTGTAGGCACCAGGGTGTCGGGGCAGCCTCAGGATCCAGATGACCAGGGAAGGATCTCCCCCCACCCCAACTTACTGCCCAGCCCTACCAACCAATACCCTCCTGTAACCCTGGAGACCAGGGCTCCTCTGGGGGAAGGAGGGTTGGGAGCAGCAGAAGCAGGACTTTCTCTCCAGCTAAGGGAGAGACAGAGAGACAGAATGGAGCAGGGTCACCTGGTGATGGTCCCCCACAAGGTTGCACCCTTCCTTCACACCCCAATCCTTAGTGGGTATGTGCAGTTCCTGCTCTCTATCCCACACAGGGGGTCTGCTTCAGAGGCCACCGGGGTTGGATGGCAAGTGACTGGAAAGGGAGCCTGCCCTAGGTCTCCTCTCCTCTCTGAGATGAGCCATCACCCTGGGTACCCTCAGCCTCCCACAAGGTCTAGGTTTTAAGGAGAACAGAGGCTCCTGGCCTCACCATTGGCCAGTCAGCTCCAAGGCTCCAGCCTGAGTGGGGCCCTTCAAGCCCCAGATGTCCACACACCTGTGAGAAGGTCTGGGACTGAATCTGCTCGAACTCTTCCAGGCGGCTGTACTTGGAGAGGTTTGAGTGGAACAGGGACATGGCAGTCACCTTGTTGCACTCAGCGCGCACCTTGCTGAGGGCCGTGATGACTTCTGGCCGTGTAAGCAGGGACACAAAGGTGAAGTCCTCCTTCTGCTCCTGGAAGGGGTACTTGGGGACGCTCACCAGCCCTGCAGGGGTGGGGGTGGAGGGCCAGTGTCAGATTGGCCTGGGACACACCAGGGGTTAGGATGGATCTGCAGGGTGGTGATGGAGGGATACAAGTCCCATCTTGTATCCTAAAAAGACACCCACATCCTCAGAACCTCTCTCTTCCCACGGCCTGCCAGAGTGGTCCTGCAGCTTCTCAGTGAGCTGCCCACTCTGGGGTGAGTAAATGGATCCCCTCCAGGCCCCTCTGGGTCACTGACCCATTTGAAGTGGATGAGAACCACAGACCCTTGCCCCCTTCACTCCTGCCCACTCTGCACATAACCCAGCACCAAGCAAGGGAGATGTGCGCATCAGGACCTCCGAGCGCCCGCTGTCCACGCCCCACTCCAACTTCCTAGACACTTCCCACACGTGGCAGCTGGATCCAGGAAACAAAATTCACAGGCATCAGGGAAGTCAAAGCAAGAACTTGGGGGAACTGGTGTCCTACTCTGAGACTCAGTCTGTCACAGGTCAGAAGGGGCTGCAGCAAAACCACCTGCTCCTGCTGCTGGAGGTAAGGTGGGCTACATGTCCCTCAGACCATCAGAGCCCTTCCACCCACTTCTGAACAGTTGCTATCCTAATATACACATTACCTGCTTCCTTCTGTGCTACTCAAGACTACTGGGGTGTGTTTGTTTATGAGAGAGGAGTATGGAGAGGGGGGAGAGGGAGAAAGAGAATTTTAAGCAGGCTCCATGCCCAGCACAGACCTGAATGTGGGGCTGGATCTCACCACCCTGGGATTATGACCTGAGCTGAGATCAAGAGTCAGATGCTTAACCAGCGGTACTACTCAGGTACCCCAAGACTACTGGTTTTTAAAAGAGCTTTCATGGACCCATGAAAGCTCTGGCTGGGTGGGTGGGCTGGGACCCATGAAAGCTCTGGCTGGGTGGGCTCTGGCTGGGTGGGTGGCCATCGGCTCCCCTTTGTCCAGCTTCCCTCACCTTGCCTGGGCACCTTCTCCTCCTCCTTCTTAGGCAGGGTCACGTAGGAGAACGTGTCAGGCTTGGAGGACACAATCTGGTCAAAGTTGATTTTGTTCATACTGCGCTCATAGTCCAGGTTTACCTCTTTGGAGAGACTGTTGAGGTGCTCCAGAACCCTGCCAATGGGAAAGGGGGACAGGGGAGTCAGGGGGCTCCACACACCGCATCACACCCATGCTCTGGGATCGACCTCTGGGCATGTGTTTGGGGCTTCCTCTCCAGATTCATGGGCACACCTCCTACCCGGCCCCCAGCCACTAACCTCCATCACCCTTGTCCCTTGCCTCTTTTGTGTCACATCCCCCTCCTGCCATCATGCCAGTCCAAGACTGCCTATTTTGCTTCTCAATTCTCAGTGTCATCCCAACAAGGCACCTCCCAGCCTGGTCCCCTCACTTCCACTCCTGCCCATTCCAATCTGCTCCTCACAAAACTCAAATCTGAGCACATCCTTCTCTTGCTAAAAGTCCATCCTAGACCCCCACATCCTAGGATAAAGCCAAACCTCTTCTTGGACCCTAGAGGACCAAGAGGTCCTCTGGCTGGCCCTGGCCCCTCCCTGTTCTCCTCTCTGGTCACTTTCTTGTCCCCTACCCCTTCCCACACATGGCACCCCTCACCGCTACCCCAGCTCCAGCCAGGCAGCCCCTCTGGGTTCCTGGAGGTACTCTGAGCTCTTTGCATCCACCGCCCCTCTGGTGGCCACAGTCTGGTTGATCCAGCCACTATTTCAGCCCCACCCACCCAGACTCCTCCCATGCGGTTTCTATCCCAGACATGCTTTGCCATCCTGGATGAGGGCAGCCTCATTTGTGCCCCCAAGTTCTTTCTCTGTCTCAACAATCCAGACCCCTTGAGGGAATTTTTTCCTTCATTCACTGTTGTTCCCCCAGACAGAACCCTCTTCTCTTCACTGCTGCACCCTGTGCCTGGCACAAGAGGGAGACTTGCCACAGAGCTGCTTGCCTGCCTGACCTCCACTTCCTCCTAATTATACCTTACTGTCATTCTAGGACTCTCTCCTTTCTCACTTCACTTAGGAGAAGTTGACATTTCTCAGCTTTGAGGTCATCTCACCTGTCTGTCTAAGCAGGTCGTGGTGGAGTTTGACCTGACTACTAATTGGCTTAAGAGTGGGAACATGATCCAGTTATAATCAACAACTGATACAGAGCTATAAAATCAAGCCCCCTTGTCCCATCTTCTTCAGGACAAATTCTGAGGGGGGTTAGCTCATGCTCCAGTGTTCCCTGTGAGATCAGAGGCTGTACTTCTCCTAAAACCACATCTCTGCTCAGCTGCTTCCTCCATTATATCTTGCCACCTTCACTCCCTTAGAGATGGACTTAATCAATAAATCAATTATACAAGAATCCCCCAAACAGGCTTGGCTTCAAGAGAATCCAATCTACGGCAGAGCTCACTAGACTCTGGGCTTTGTGCTTCTAAAACTGTTGCTGCCATTCACCTGGAGATGAAGCCAGCACACACTGGAGACAGAGCCCTGATGCACTGAGCCTGGCACATTTTGCATCCAATTTCCAGTTATAGGTAAAGCAGTGCATTTTCCCTGTCATCTAAGCCAATCTGAGTCCATCATATTTGTTATAAAGAGCCAAAAATAGGGACCCCTGAGTGGCGCCTGCCTTTGGCCCAGGGCACGATCCGGGATCGAATCCCATGTTGGGCTCCCGGTGCATGGAGCCTGCTTCTCCCTCTGCCTATGTCTCTGCCTCTCTCTCTCTCTGTGTGTGTGACTATCATAAATAAATAAAAATTTTAAAAAAAGAGCCAAAAATATTCTCAATGATATAAAACTCAAGAAATGGAATTCTGGACAACCAAGGTAATGGTGGCTACATCAATGTGGATCTTTCCACACGCTCTCAAAAGACAGAGGAAAGAGAAAAAAAGAAAAGCTGGGACAAATAACACTACCAAAACCCATGCTGTTAGTATACCCAAAATAAATAAAATGCCCAAACTTCATGTTATCTTTTTTTTTAGTTTTTTAAAAGAATTTATTTATTTATTCATGAGAGAGAGAGAGAGAGAGAGGCACAGACACAGGCAGAGGGAGAAACAGGCTCCATGCAGGAAGCCTGACATGGGACTCGATCCTGGGTCTCTAGGATCATGCCCTGGGCTGAAGGCAGCACTAAACTGCTGAGCCACCAGGGTTACCCAACATTATCTTTTTTTTTTTTTAAGATTTTATTTATTTATTCATAAGAGACAGTGGGAGAGAGAGAGGGAGAGATATAGGCAAAGGGAGAAGCAGGCTCCATGCAGAGAGCCCAATGCGGGACTTGACCTCAAGACCCCAGGGTCACACCCCGGGGTTGAAGGCAGGTGCTAAACTACTGAGCCACCCAGGGATCTCCCACATTATCTTTAAGTAGAAAAATAATCATCAGTTCCCAATAAGCTACAGCTCCCCCTCCTGCTGCCAGCCTGCATGGAGAAGGAGAGGAGTCTGAGGAAAACTGTGCATGCAGAAGAGGGGAGCCATGGTAGCTCAAGCGTGGTCTACAGTTTTGCCAGAAAGAGAGAGAGTCCACTCTAACTGCAAAAACACTGACTGTGAGTCCTGGAGAATCAGAGCACTTAAGGCAAGGAAGGAACTTGCATGCATTCATTCAACGTAGCATTCTTTGAAAGGTATTATGAAATATGAGGGGGAAGGTAAAAGAAAAGGAGGACTTTGGAGATTAAAGGGTGATGGAAAAGGAAGCAAAAGTGAAAAATTCAGAGTCCTGAAAAATAAGCGAAAACAATGGGAAGGACAACCCCAACACACACACAGCCATCCATATTGAAAAAGAAAAAAAAAAACCTGGTTTGCTATTCTAACAGAAGAGGGCGCCCGTGAACTAGGAATCTTGTAAATCATCCCAAATCCAAGAATGCAATAGGTGAAAGTAGATGCCCCTAACATAATGCTACTGAAAGAGCACCCACCTTACTGATGAAAATTCTTGTCCATCCCTCAAAGAAAAAAAACAAAGACAAAGCAGAAAACTACCTCAGCACTTCAAACTGAACTAAATATCTTCAAACAAGTGGTTGTTCATATGAAAAACACCTTGAATCAGAATTTCACAACTAAAACAGAAATGGGCAAAGAGCAGGAAGAAATAGAAAGCTATTTCACTGAATTCAGAGGGGAAAAAATGGAAGAAACAAAATTATCTCTGGAGGGAAGGGAAAATTAGGAAATTAGGAGGTGCCTAAGTAAGAATAGAGTCAAATAAAAAATATAATGACATACACTGAAGACCAGAATATAACCAAGAAAATGAAAATGAGGGGGAAAAAAGAACTAAAAAGAGATAGAAAATGGTTAAATTAGAAATAGGTAAAGAAGCAAGATAGATGATAGATGATATAGATGATAGATGGATAAATAGAGATGAGGTAATCTGATAAAGAAAAATAGGATAATGGAACAGAACTAATATTTAAAACTAAAATCCGGGATCCCTGGGTGGCACAGCGGTTTGGCGCCTGCCTTTGGCCCAGGGCGCGATCCTAGAGACCCGGGATCGAGTCCCACGTCGGGCTCCCGGTGCATGGAGCCTGCTTCTCCCTCTGCCTGTGTCTCTGCCTGTATCTATCTCTCTCTCTCTCACTGTGACTATCATAAATAAAATTTAAAAAAAATTAAAAAATAAAAATAAAAAATAAAAACAAATAAAAATAAATAAATAAAACTAAAATCCAAGAGAAATTTCCAGAAATAAAGAATGTCTGAACCTGTGTATTTAAAAGGCCTGTTTTGTACTTAGGAAAACTGACCCAGAATGATCAACTCTGAGATATACTCTAGTAAAATTATTAGACTTCAAAGATTAAAAAAAAACAACAAACCCCTGAGGCCTCCAAGCCAAAAATCAGACAACTTACAAAGAAAGGGGAGTTAGACTGGCATCAGACCTCTCAAAATCAACATTCAAAGCAAGGCAACAAAAGAGCAACATTTAAAAAGAACCAATAAATGAATGAATGAATGAGTAAATAAATCCAAAAACCCAAGCAATGACAGCATGAAACAAGAATTTTATATTGAATCAAGTTGTCCATCAGCTTTTAAACATGCAAGAACTCCAAACTATATCCTTGAGCCCTTTATGAGGAATCTACTAGAAGAGGAACTTCATACAACCAAGATATTAATGGGGTCTAGGATACACTAGACCCTGGCACTCTGGCCTATTGAATATTTTAAGCTGAAGTAATTTGACAAACAGCCTTCTCCTGAAGCAAGTCGTAAGATCCTCATGTGAAAAGTGACCTCCTTATAACCAGAGGAAAGGGCATCCTTAGCTCCAAGATGGAATGACACCAAGAGGAATCCTAATGAGAGGTCTCGTTAAGTTTTCCTCAGTTTACCACTCTTAGCTCATATCTTTTTGTCTTGCCACAATTTCCACAGCCTTCCACTCTTCATCAAACCTAGCATAGGTTTAACCTGTTCAGGTCTTCATTTCCTTATGAAGGGAAGGAAGGAAACATAAATTTGTAAACTGTTCTCTTGCTAATCTGTGTTACAGAGCCCCAGCCAAGAACCTAGAAGGGTATAAAGAAAGAGGACTGTTCTTTTGTCCCCTGCAAGATGATAGGAAGAACTTTGGGAAAAAAAGTCTGATATACTTAATCAACTTAATTGTATATTTAAGACTAAAAAAAGATGGGGTGCCTGGTTAGTTCAGTCAGTGGAGTGTATAACTCTTGATCTTGGGGTTGTGAGTTTGAGCACCATGTTGGGCATAGAGCATACAGTCAGTCAATCACTAAAATTTATTTTTAAAAATAGAAACAAAGCAAAGATAGAGATGAAAGTGGAAGAATATTATGTTAAAATAGTAAGGAGGAAAAAAGCAACTAAAAATGGAAGGAGATGGGCGCCTGGGTGGCTTAGCCAGTTGAGCCTCTGACTCTTGGTTTCTGCTCAGGTCATGATCTCAGGGTCCTGGGATAGAGCCCCTAACAGGTTCTGCACTCAATGGGGAGGCTGCTTCTCTCCTCTTCCGGTCCCTCTACCCCTCCCCTGCTCATGCAATCTCTCTAAAATAAATAAATAAATATATTTTTTTAAATAGGAGGAGAAAGGAATGAGGGAAGTAGAATAAAGTCAAGATTGTTACAAAGGAAATAGAAGGGAGTCAAAGGATACCATTAAAAACAAACAAAGCAGATATTAACCAGTTGAATAAGAAAGCAGAGGACATGGGGCACTATAAAAGGCTTAACTACAAAAGAAACCACTAAAATAAGGTATAAATCTTCCCAAATACCAAAAGAAATTTAAAAAGTGAGGGGCACCTGGAAGGCTCAGTTAGTTGAGCATGCAACTCTTGATCTTGAGGTTATGAGTTAGAGTCCAAAGTTGGGTGCAGAGATTATTTAAAAATAAAATCTTAAAAAAAGAAATTAAAAAGTGAAAGAACAAAGAAAATACAACACATAAAGAAGGAAACACAGAACTGAGATCAAACATAGCAGTTTAACGATAAATGTGAATGGGTTTAACTCACTTATTACAAGAAAAAGATTTTTAATTTGACTCACAAAGTAAGACCTGATTATATGCTGATAATGAGACCTACCTAAAACAAACTAATTTAAAAAAGCTAAAAATAAAGGGATGAGAAAAAATGTATCAGAAAAATGGAAACAACAAAAAGTCAGGTTACAATTCTGATAATCAAACAAAGTAAAATTCTGGTCAAAAAGCATTTGACCTGATTGCGGACACATTTTAATTCTGAAAGCTGCAATTAATAATGATAAAATAACACAGTACCCTCTGTGGACAAAAGACATATAGAAGATGTAAACAACATAATCAATAAAATAGATTTTTCTGGAATACATGTATATATAAACTCTGATACCCTAACTATAGGGATGTACCTCTTCTCATGTGCAAACGGAGCATTCAGCAAAAAATTGATTATACATTAGGTCCACAGAGAAAACACCACCAAGTTCTGTAGAGTAGTAATATTATAAATAATACTCTGATCTCAATGCAATACAAGTAGAATTTATAACAACAAATTTTACTAAGTCCTTTTCATATGGAAAATTATAAAAACCTGACATTAAACAATTATTTAATGAAATCGGAAATACAAATTTTGGAACTAAAAAAATAAAATACTATATATCAGAATCTGTGGACTATTTTATTTATTTATTTATTTATTTATTTACAAACTAGGAGGTTTTTTTTTTTAAGATTTTATTTATTTATTCATAGACACACTGAGAGAGTCAGAGACACAGGCAGAGGGAGAAGCAGGCTCCATGCAGGGAGCCCAATGTGGGACTTGATCCCAAGTCTGCAGGATCACACCCCAGGCTGCAGGCAGCGCCAAACCGCTGCGCCACCTGGGCTGCCCCTGTGGACTATTTTTAAAGCAGGTATCAGAAGAAAGTTCATTAGTCTTAAACGCATTTATCAATAAGAACATAAATAAGTGAACTAAACTCCTCTTGTGCACACACACACATATACACACTATAAACATAACAAAACATAAGCCAAAAGAAGGCACAAGAAAGGAAATAATAAAAAGTAGAAATGGGGGTGCCTGGGTGACTCAGTCAGTTAAGTGTCCGACTTCAGCTGAGATCATAATTTTAAGGTCCTTGGATTGATCCCTGTGTCAGGCTCCACACTCAGTGGGGAGTCTACTTGTCTCTCTACCTCCCCCACCTCAGTTCATATTCTCCTTCTCAAATAAATAAAATATTTTTTAAAAAGCAGAATGGGGCAGCCCCTGTGGCTCAGTGGTTTAGCGCTGCCTTCAGCCCAGGGCATGATCCTGGAGACCAAGGATCGAGTCCCACGTCGGGCCCCCTGCCTGGGGCCTGCTTCTCCCTCTGCCTGTGTCTCTGCCTCTCTCTCTGTGTCTCTCATGAATAAATAAATAAGATCTTTAAAAAAAAAAAAAAAGTAAAAAGCAGAATGAATGAGGTAGATGTAGAAAACAAATTAATAAATCCAAGTGCTCATTTTAAAAAATTAACATATCAAACAAACCACTAAGTAACTTAATACAGCAAAAAAAGAGGGGATGCCTGGGTGGCTCAGTCAGTCCAGGATCACATAGCAACCCCTGCTCATTGGGGAGCCTGCTTCTCCCTCTCCTGTTCCCCCTGCTTGTGTGTTCTCTCTCTTTCCTGTCAAATGGATAAATAAAATCTTTGAAAAAAAAAAAGGGAAGAGAGCATAACTCTATAAAATAAGAAGTTACCAAGGGAAGTCAACATTGAAACAGAAAAAAGTTTTAAATCATTAAAGACCACTTCGCAAAAGTCTATGCAAATATATTTTAAAATCTAGAAAACATGGATAATTTTTTAGAGAAACAAAGTATACGAAAATTGACCTCCAAATTGGAAATACAAAGCTTAAATAGACCAATTCTTATAGAGAATTATAGAAGAACTTCTTACACAAGTTATAGAGGAACTCTCCTACCAAAAAGCACCATGTCCAAATGGTTTCAGAAAGGAATAACCAGATAACCTCAGTACAACACAAATTGTTCCAGAGTACTGAAAATGAAGGAAAAACGTCAATATTCTTCTTATGAAGCAAATATAACTTACTTCAAACCTGATAATGACAGTATAAAAAACATTATGAACCAACATCACTTATATTGATACAAAATTTCTAGAAAGCATACTAACCAACAGAATCCAATACCACATTAAAAAAAAAAAAGATATGCCATAGCTAGGTTCATGGGATTTATTAAAGAAATCCAAAGTTGTTTCAATATTAGGAAATCAGTTAATATGATACACCATGTTAATGATATAGGAGACAAATCATATTATCTCCGTAAGTATTTTAAAAGCCTGTGACAAATAAACGCTTAAGAAAACAGAAGTTTCAATGGATATGTTATTAAATAAAGTCCTAAAGCTAGCATTTTCTTAAGGGGAAAACTTAAGAAAGGGGAGGTACTTCCACTAACATTAGAAACAATGTAAGGATCCCTACTATCTCCACTACTATTCAATATTGTACTAGAAGTATTAGAAAATGCAATTAGGAAAGAGAAAGTGATTAGAGGAATAAGAATTGGAAAGAATAAGTAAAATTATCTCTATTTACAGGTAATGTGTACTTAGAAAGCCTTGGAGAATCAATGATAAAACGCATCAAACAATTCAGTAAGGATTGTTTATAACAGGATATAAAATTAGCATATGCAAATCAGTAGACACAATAATAGAGAAAATCCATTTATAATAGCAACAAAGAAGATAAAATACTTAATAAATATGCAAAACCTTCTGGGAAATCATAAAGCATCCCTTAAAGACAGAAAAGTAGTCTTGAACAAATGAGTAAACATTCTTTGTCCTTAGGTAGAACAGTTTAAGATCCTAAAGATGTCAGCTATACCTAAGGTAATTTAAAAATATAAGGCAATCTCATTAAAAATAAAAGTGGGGGGGCGGGGATCCCTGGGTGGCTCAGCAGTTTAGCGCCTGCCTTTGGCCCAGGGCGCGATCCTGGAGTCCCGGGATCGAGTCCCGCGTCGGGCTCCCTGCATGGAGCCTGCTTTTCCCTCCTCCTGTGTCTCTGCCTCTCTCTCTCTCTCTATCATAAATAAATAAAATTAAAAAAAAATACAAAGTGGGTTTTTTCATTTTATTTATTTATTTTTTATTTTTTATTTTTTTAAAAGATTTATTTATTTATTCATTCAGAGAGAGCGAAGAGAGAGGCAGAGACACAGGCAGAGGGAGAAGCAGGCTCCATGCAGGAAGCCCGATGTGGGACTCGATCCTGGGTCTCCAGGATCACACCCCGGGCCGCAGGCGGCGCTAAACCGCTGTGCCACCGGGGCTGCCCTATTTATTTATTTTTTAAAGATTTTATTTATTTATTCATGAGAGACACAGAGAGAGGAAGAGGGAGAGGCAGGCTCCCCACAGAAAGCAGAGGGAAAGGCAGGCTCCCCACAGAAAGCCTGATGTGGAACTCTGTCCCAAGACCTCAGGATTATGACCTGAGCCAAAGACAGACATTCAACTACTGAGCCACCCAGGCACCCCAAAGTGTTTTTTTTTTTTAAAGAGACAGATAGCACAAGCTGTTGGAGGGGCAGAGGGTGAAGGAGAGAAAGAATCCCAAGCAGGCCTCAGTTTTAGGGCAGAGCCCGAGTAGGGGCTCAATCCCATGACCCTGAGATCATGACCTAAGCCAAAATCAAAAGTCAGATGCCCAACCAACCAAGCCACCCAGGTACCCCCAAAATACAAAATGTTTTTAAAATAGAACAAGAGGAGTTGATACAATGCTCATGGGAAAATAAGCATGCAAATTGCCATCAAAACCCTAACAATGACAACAACAAAATCTCAACATCTTTTGCAAAAATAGAAAAATCCATCCTAAAATTTCCTAAAATTCATATGGAACCTCAAGGGACCTAATTAACCAAAACAATCTTGAAAAAGAACAAAGTGGGAGGACTCACACTTCCTGGTTTCAAAACTTACTGTAAAGCTGCAGTAATCAAAACAGTGTGGTACTGGCATAAAGATACATAGACCAAAGAAAGGGAACAAAGAATCCAGAAATGAACTCTCAAATACATATAGGTCAAATGATTTTCGACAAGGGTGCCAAGATCATTCAATGGGGGAAAGAACATTCTTTTCAACATACTGTGCTAGGAAAACTGGATCTCCACATGCAGAAGAATAAAACTGGACCCTTACCTAGCCCCATATATAAAAATTAACTCAAAATGGATCAAAGATGGGGATCCCTGGGTGGCTCAGGGGTTTGGCACCTGCCTTCAGCCCAGGACGAGATCCTGGAGGCCTGGGATCGAGTCTGGCGTCAGGCTCCCTGCATGGAGCCTGCTTCTCCCTCTGCCTGTGTCTCTGCCTCTCTCTCTCTCTCTCTCTCATGAATAAATAAATAAAATCTTTAAAAAAAATGGATCAAAGATCTAATGTGAGAGCTAAAATATAAAACTCATAGAACAGATGGGGGAAAGCTTCATGACATTGGATTTGGAAATCATATCCTGGCTATGACACTAAACGTGCAGGCAACAAAAGAAAAAATAGAAAAATTAGAATTCATCAAAATGAAAAACCTTGTGTTCTAGTAACATAAAACACACTATCAACAGAATAAAAAGGCAAACCATGAGATGGGAGATAGTACCATATTCTGATGAAGGATTAATAACCAGAATATATAGACAACTCATAAAGCTCAACAACAAAAACCTAACAATTGGATTCAAATACAGGCAAAGAATTTTAATAGACATTTCTCCAAAGAAGGACCTACTAATGGCCAATAAGCACATGAAAAGATGTCAACATCACTACTAATCATTAGGGAAATGCAAATAAACACCACAATGAAATACCACTTTACATCCATTAGGATAATTATTGTAAAGGGGGAAAAAAACCCAAAGAAACGTTGGTGAGGACATGAAGAAATTAGAACCCTGGTGCCCCATCGATGGGAATATAAAACAGAACAGCTGCTAAGGCAGCTGAATAATGGCATCTCAAAAATTATAAACAGGGTTTTGCAGATGCCGCTGACACCACCTGGAGCTGCCCTGTGCCACCCTGCCAAGGTCAACTCCATGATATTCTTAGATATTGAACCCTTGGACCATGTATCCTTCAAATCATTTGCAAAGTTCCAAAGATAGTGAAAAACTGAGGACTAGAGAGAAAAGATTTGGTTATAAACGTTCCTGATTTGACACACTTATTCCAGGATTTATGTACCAGGGTGGAAGCTTCACACACCATAATGGCACTGGTGGTGAGTCCATCTAGAGGGAGAAATCTGATGATGAGAATTTCATCCTGAAGCACGAGACCTGGCTTCTTGTCCGTGGCTAATGCGGGATCCAACACAAATGTTACTGGTTTTTCATCCATACTACCAAGACTGAGTGTTTGGGTGGCAAGCATGTGGTCTTTGGCAAGGTGAAAGAGGGCATGGGTACCATGGAAAACATGGAGTGCTCTGGGTCCAGAAAAGGCAAGAGCAGCAAGAAGCTCACGATTGCCAACTGTGGACAGCTCTAATAAATTTGATGTGTGTTTTATCTTAACTACCAGACGGTTCCTTCTCCCACCTGTTGATAATAGCCTATAACCTATGCTTTCACTGCAATCCTTTGGGTTCCATGTTTTCCTTACCCCCTTCAAGTCCAGATAGATTGCAGAGGTAAGTTTATGAAATAAAAACTAAACGACAACAACAAACAGAACTACCATATGACCTATCAACTCCACTTCTGGGTATACACCCAAAAGAATAGAAAGCAGGGACACAAAGAGAGATTTGTACACCCATGTTCACAGCAGCCTAAGTGTCCATCCACAGATAAGTGGATAAACAAGATGTGGTATATGCATATAATGGAATATGAAAAGGAAAAAAATGGAAGGAAATCCCCACACCTGCTACAACATGCAAGAACCTAGAAGATGTTACGCTCTGTGAATTAAGCCAGGCACAAAAGGACAAAGCCTGTATGATTCGGGGCGGGGGGGGGTGGGGGATGAGAATGGGGAGTTACTGTTTCATGAGTACAGTTTCACAAAGTTCTATAGATGGACAGTAGTGATCGTTGCACAACTTTGAATGCACTTAATTCCACTGAGCTGTACACTTAAAAATGGTTAAAATAGTAAATTTTCTGTTATGTATATCTTGCCACAGTCTTGAAAAATAACTAATTAAAACAAACAAACATGCAAGAAGAGCCAGAAAAACACTGAAAGGGAAGAGCTACAAAGGGGGCTGGCCCCTACAAGACATGAAAACATTCTGTGAAACATCTATAGTTAAACTCTAGTGCAAGTGCATAAATAGACAAACAGAACAATGGAATAGAACAGAAAATCCAAACAAAGATCTGAATGCACATGAAAATTAGTGTATGATAAAGGTGGCATCTTGAACCACTGAGCAAAATATGGAGGTTTTAATAAATGCTGATGGCATTTAATAAACTATTTAATAAATGCTGGTCATTTGACAAAAGATGTAGCTGGATCCATACCATACATTGTACATAAGGATGGAACAAGGATATGAAACCATGCAAGTACAGGAAAAAATCCTCAGTATGAGGAAAGGCCCTCTATGACTCAAAACCCAGATGTAATAGAAGAAATTATTAATAACATTGTTTAGATAAATATTTTAAGAGTTATATTGCAAAAATTACCATAAGCAAAGTCAAACTACAACTAATAAACCAGGAGAAAATATTTATAGCATAAATCACAAAGGAAGGACCAATATCCCTAATATATAATGAACACTTAAAATCAGAGAGAGAAAAAAAGCTCAAAAGCCTGAGGGGGAAAAATGGGCAGAAGACAATGAATAGGTGAGTCATAAAAATATATAAAACTTGCCCTTAATCATGTGAAAAGATGGAAAAAATTGCTCAGCCTCACTTATAACACTTCGGACTTACTTACCTTGCTCATATACTTATCTTCCAGACTGGCAAAAAAAATCACATAGCATGACAACACACTCTCAGCAAAGCTGTGGGGAAACGGGCACTCACACTGCTGGTAAGTATACAAAACCCTAGGGCACAACCCTAGCAGAGGGAATTTGGCAACAGCAAACCAAACTACATATGTGCTTATCTTTTCACCTAGCAATCCCATTTCTCAGCTACCCTTAAAGCTACCCCTCCATCACTAGGAATATATAAATGCACAAGGTTATTCATGGTAGCACTGTTTATGATTGCAACATACTGGAAATGACCTACATGCCTATATAGTAGGGAACAGTCAAATAAACCACAGTACATGTGGTTCGTTCACACACTAGACAGCTATGCGGCTATGAAAAAGGAGGAAGGAAATCTCAATGAACTTGTATGGGTTGATTTCCAGGATGTTTCCCCCCGGGGCAAAGAGAAAAAGAAAACTGAATGTGTATCAAAGTCTACTTAGTAAGGTCTTTCTTTTTAAAGAGTATGAATTAGCATTTGAACGACTTTCTGTGTATTTTAGGACTGAGCAAACAAATACACCATGAACAATGAATGGGAGTTGGTTTTCTTCTGGAGACAGAAGTAACAAATATGTGTAAGTGAGAAGAAGCCATGTGATGTTGGGGTGGGTTTGAAGGTATCATTAGGAACCCATGTTTTTTAATGGATAGATCGATAGAGACAGACATGGGTGTGTGTGAAGGTTATACATAATAATAATGAAAGGTCATAACATGCAGATTCCCTAGATTTGACTGGTCTAAGAGCTTCACAGCAATGATTTTCTAGTAACAATGAGCATATCTGATGCCCAGATCTTGGCTTCTAAATACTACTCCCCACTGAAAGGAATCAGGGCTCCTTGGAGACATAGCTGATTTCAAGGCTAGGTCTGGGGAAGTGCAAGATGAGCCCAGAACTTCTTGCTATGCCCAAAAGTACAGACGTGTTCAAAGAACAATAGGAACACATTAGAAGGACACAGAAATCAGCTTGAAGAGGCTCCCTCTGGCCAAATCTGGGACAATTTAGGCATCGAAATATAAAATAGTAGTAACAGATTATAAAATAACAACCCATGAGTCAACATTGGTCATGAGAGATCTGGAGACAAACAAGACACTGCTTGGAGTCTAAGAAGTCCACAGTGCAGTGGGCAAAGTGGCCTACAGATGAGCGCTGAGGGAGCACTGCCCCCTAGGCTCCTGGAGGAAGTGACATTCGGGGATGGAAAGGTCTGCTGGGGACTCACGAGGACCCTTTGCGCATCCGGGGTGTGCTCATGGCCCACTGCTTGATCTTGTTCAGGCTCTGCTCACTGATGAGCTGGCGGCCCTCGGAGGGCATGCAGTCCACGTACAGATTGTACAGCAGCAGAGCCTCTGTGTTCTTGCGCAGGGCATTGGCTTGGACCACGCGTTGCGTGAACACACGGGGGTCCTCAGCGCAGAAGAGAAGCTGGATCCGAGGCACCCAGTACTGGCAGGTGAGGAGGGGGGGCCTTCCTGGGGCCGGGTGGGAGGGAGAAGGGAACACACAGCACAGTCAGACTCTCAGGGTTGGAACACTGGGTTCCAGCCTTGCTCTGCTGCCGATGCTTGGTGGCCCTAAGCGAGTGGTTTCCCCTCTCTGACACCCTGTCACATCTGTCAAATGGGCACAACAACACTCCTTGGCCCTGTACACTGTGCAGTTTGCCATGGGTAGATGTGAAAAGTGCTTTGTAAACTGTAAAGAGCTGTGCACAGAGCCCCACAGGGGTGGCATCCATGGTACCACTCCTCACTGCCACACCTGGGGCAATGATGGGCCTTGGATGCCTTCTCTGCATCATGTTGGAAGTGACCCTGTCAGTGGCTCAGAGTGAGCATATCCAATAATGGCCATTTGCCCTTCCTGGGGTCTCTGAGTGATGAGCCCTCTGGTTTTCACTGGTCAGGGGACAGACAGCCACAGGACAAACAGCAAGGAAGAATTCAGGCCTGGTGTGGCTGTCTGTACTGTGGGGCAGGGATTGGCCTCAGTCACAGGCCTGTGTGGGGGTGTGCAGGGGGTGGGGCAGAGAGCTCATACCTTCAGCGGTGATGCCTCCATTCAGGATGGGCTTCCCCATCTCATCTCTCACCAAGCCTCTCTGCTCTGTCTTATGCACCAGGTACAGCTTCTTCTCCTTGTCATAGTCCAGGACACCCACACTGCACCATTCATACTTCAGCTTCTGACTTTTGGGGTCCTCTGAAACAGGAGGGGAACCCACTAGTGCTCCATGCCATAGGGCCAAGAGGGGCCTCTGAGTGTGAGCAGCAGGCGCTAGGGAACAAGTCTCAGTGGCTACCAGTCTGGCCTCCCTCTCTCTAAGATAGACCCCCTCTAACTCCAGCAAAGCAGGAACACTGCTTTCTTCCCAGCTGAACTGGCCTCTGAGCGACCCCTGGTGAACAGGACCCAGAAGGACCAGGCTTCTCTGTCCTCATGCTCCGCATGACCCCAGACAGAGACAAGAGGGCAGACAGAGACACAGGCCAGCAGGCCTGGGACAGGAGGTGGGAAAGCCCCTGGCACATGGAGACCTGTGGAGGGGGCAGTTGTAAAGCCCCTCGTGTATGAACTGGACCTCTTCAAGGTGACCAAAGCCAGAGTGAACCCCTTCCTGTGGCAGTTGAGACCCTAGGGCCCTTGTATCAGGACAGGTCAGGGCAATGTAGAAGATTACTGCCTTGCAGCCACCCCAAAGTGGGCCTTAGGGCCTGTTTGGTCAAGATGAGCCTCCCACACGTTTCCTGGGCTGAAAGCCTTTGCTCTATTCTCCAGCTCATCTCCTCCACTACCAGCCCTATGCATTTGCATTTCTCTCCAGCCACACTGCATGTCTGGATGTTCCCATGACTTTGGAGGTTAATTCTGCCTCAGGGCCTTTGTATGGGCTATACTGTCTGCCTGGAATAGTCTTTGCTTAGGTCACCTTATTGCTGCTTTGTTCCTTGCTCAAATGGCTTCTCCTTGGAGAGAGCATCTCTGCCTAAAAGAGCACATTTGCTCCAGGCACTCTCTGACTTGATACCCTAAATGTGTCCCTCGCAGAACCTAAAGTCACACTATGGATGCATCCTATCCTGGCTCTGGTCAGCCTCCTTATACTAGGAGCAGCTCCCCAAGGGCAGGCATGACACATGGTCACAGCTGTGTCCCCATACTTAGAATGGAAACTGGTACCTAGTCGGTTTCAATATACTTCTGTAGAAAGAAGATGCACATGGCACGGTGCCTAGAGGGAATGCCTTAAAATAAACTGATGGGTGCTACAGACTGGGTTGAGGAAAAATGGCTGGAATTTCAAGGAAATGCTACCTGCTGATTGATGCTGGAAAGATGAGTAAAGGAGCTTGTTGTGGTAAACCTCATTGGCTGTACTTCTGTTTTGCTTTTCCCTTCTTCCCTTCCCTTCCCTTCCTATAAGCTTCTTTTTTGAAAATGCTGGCCTGTCTTGGCTCAACTTAGAGAAAAAGATGTCACTGAAAGCCCCCAGCAGAACACCAGGGGTTTCTGGCAGAAATGCTTCCTGCCAGCCTCTCCCCCCACCTGTGCTACTGCCCCAAGGCAGGGCCCATGTGAAGAGGTGCCAGCAGAAGCACTTTGGGGAGGCTGGTACTTGGTACATTTAAGGTTAACGCAGCCGCACACCTTCTGGTTTTATCACCAGGAACTGGAGATCTGGGAACAATTGAGTTAAATTATTTTTGTAATTAAGTCCAAAGTAAAGGGAACATTCTGGGTTTCTTGTCTAGTTCAGAGGAATTGATTCCAGCATTAACATGTTTTTAAATCGAAACATAAACTTACAGCCTGCTCAGTGGACTTGTTGTAGGGCCCCCTGGAGGCCAAGCAGTCTTAAAATCAACCAGCATGACTCTCAGTCTTGGGCACAGTCCTCTAGGGACCCACTGCCCATCCCAAAGCAGTTTGTCCATGCCCATGGGGCAGGGAGTAGAGCAGCCCTCAGCCCTGCGCAGGGGAACAGCCACCTCCAACCTCCTAACCCAAATCTTCCTCAGATGCCTACACAAAGACCAGCCATGCAGACCAGAGTGGCAGCCAAGGAAGTTCACCCTGGCCCTGTTCCCTCCAGTAGCAAACACAGCCCCAGGACAGACATGGGGCCAGGAGAGGGGCAGACACGGACAAGGCTGAGCCACAGCTCATCTGTGCAGCAACAGTCCGGGTATGTGTGTGGGGGTGTGATAGTGGCCCTGAATGTGTGACAGTAGGCGTGTGCGTGTGTGTGGTGAAAATGGGCATGGGAGTGTAGGTGATGGCATGTGAGGACTAGGGGGAGGATGCCTTGTGAGTGTGTGATTGCAAGCAGATGTGTGAGCTTGAGGGTGTGTGCTGTCCACACAGCAGTGAGAGCTGAGAGACCACAGGTACAGCTGGAGCAAGGGTGATTTCTGGGTGGCAGGATGGAAGGGCTTGAATTATGCCCCTTATGCACATGGGAATGTTTCCAACAGGATTGTATCTTTTTAAAATCACCAATAAACCAAATACGTTTTTAAAAATTCTAAATACCATCCAGCTGTCCTTTCCCTGGCCCTTCCACAACGTCATCCCTGGTCCTTTTATTTCTTGCCTCTGTTTGACCTGCCCTTAGCCTAAACCTCAACTGGGAGGCCTCAAGAGGTGGGGGCCTCACCTCCCATGGCTACCAGCCCCCAGGGCAGCCCAGGAGTCCAGGCCTGGGCTGCTGCCAGGCAGGGATGGTGCAGACCAGGATCCTGCCCCCCACCCATGCCAGTCCTGTTCACCGTGCCCCAGGATGTCATCAGTGGGCAGAAGGGCTTTTCCAGGGACAGGTTTCCTGTCCTGAGACCCCGGCTCCAAGCCCATGTTGATCCACTCACTGGGAGTCCGGCAATCAAACTCCTCATTGTCGAACACCTGGAAGAAATGGGCTGAGGTCAGGAGGAAACAGCTCACCCCTACAGGGGCCCAATGAGCTGGGTGTACCAGACGATGAGGGTGCCTAAGTAGGGTCCTCTTCAGATGCAGGAACTACAGACTAGGGACCCGGGGGCTGGATGCCTCCTCTGCTGTTTACAGGGGTCTGTGGAGTCTGGTTCCTGTGAAACCCTGGATCCTCGTCCAACCAGTCCATCCTGATGCAGGCAGAGGGTTATCTGGGTACTCAAAGCAGGATGTGGGTGTTCTCTCCTACTGCCCAAGGGTCATCCAGCTCAGACCCAGGAGAAGAGGTAGCCCTTGGATTTTCCTGAGCACCTCACCTACACCCAGACATGAAGGAGATTCAGGGTTGTCAGGGAGGCCACCCTTAGTAGGGTGATGTGGATTCAGCTCTGCCTCCCTATAGGGACCATCAAGCAAGACATACTCAGGGTCATGGGGAGCCAAGTGAAAGCCAGAACAGACTATGCTCCCTCTTTCTCCTCCCTAGATTCAGTATCCCAAAGGGGCTACAATGATGTTCTTTCCACCTCAGTTCCCCCCCATCTCAGTGAGTCCAGAAGCAGTAGTCAGGAAGGTCTGTACACTATTCCACAGTCCAACTGTGCTGCTTCTGGTCCCTGGAGGTGGTGGGGGAGGAAGGTAGGCAGAGATCATGGACAAAACTTCCCCAGGCTCCCAAGAAGGAAGTAGAGTCAGCATCTCAGGGGTTCTGGGCCCCTTCTACCCCAGCCTAAGGTGCTCAAAACCCCTGGCAGGAGGTTCCAACTATGCTTGATAAATGAGTGCTTATGATTGCCATGGGATCCCCTTTCGGGTCCGAGCCCTCAGCCTGGCTTCTATTACCCTCCACCCATCAGCCCTCTATAGAAACTAGACTCACCTTCAGTGGGAGATAGGTGGGGAATATTGGGTCATTTCCCTGCTCAATGGTCTGGGGGTTTTGTGGGTCTGGGTGCCTGGGCATGAGCTTGTTGGAGTCAATGCCCTCCTGAGCCAGCAGCTGCTCAATGTCCAGACTCAGGTACAGCCGCTTCCTCCTGGCCAAGGGGAAAAGGGGATCTCATGACAGCTCAGGTCATGTGAGGCAGCTTCACAGACGCCAGCAAGGGCCCACAGGGTGGTGTGGCCTAGAGATACTTCCAGAACCCTCTACCCCTCTGGAGCTTATCAGGAAGTGGTGTGGCAGTGGGGCTGGCGGGCTGGGCCCCCGCTGCCCTCTGGCCTGCCTCGCAGTTCCACCACATTGATTTAAATGCCATCCTCCCCAATTCCACAGCAAGGAAAGCAATTTGTTCTATTAAGAAACCAAAGGGCTAGAAGATTTGCACAGAGACCCATTTTAGTAACCCCTGCCATGAGGTCAGTCATCTCACTGCTGTCCCTCACCCCTTGAGTTGGGTGGATACCACCTACCAGGGGACCAGCCCTCCTGCTGCCAGCTCAGCCGTACCTCTCGATCTCGATCTTGCGGGGGCACTGGCCCGGCAGCACCAGGAAAGGCACTTGTGCCTTGGGCTCATAGGCCTGCAGCGGGAAGTCAGTGTGAGTGAGCAGCTGGGTGGTGGACCCGATATGCTCCTGCTCCAGGCTTTCCTCAAAGTCCTCAGGGATCTCAAAAGTTTTGACTGTAGGCAGAAGCACAGACAGGAGTGGCTGGGGCTCAGGCCAGGACCTCGATACACCCCCAGACAGGGGTTCAGACCAGGGCCATGCACGTGTCGGGGAAAGGGAAGCTCAGAGCTTGCCTGAGGCCAGCAGTGGCAAGAAGAAGCCAGCTTTGGCACCAGGTACCCAAGAGGGTGCGAGCCTGGAGGGACAAGGGCCTCTGGAAGGTGTGTTTTGGTCCTGCTCTCCTTGCCCAGAGCCAGCGTGCTCAACCATTCTCTTCCATGCCACCCACAACCCCACCCCCCCCACACACACACTCTGCACCAGGGGACTTTGCTCAAGCCAGATGCTGAATCAAATGACCAGTGGGGATTATAACTGGACAGGAAGACGAAGTGGTAGCTCCCTGCACATCTAATGGGTCCTGCCCACGCCCACCCCAGAGGCCCTCCGAGGCATGTGAATGGTGAATCCTAGTCACCCTGTGGGAGCATTTCTAAACTCAAGGCATCCTGGATATTGTACGAGCAGGTGGTGCCATCACCCTGGCCCTGTGGGACACTCAAGACACAAAATGGTCACCCCTACTTAGACAACCAGGGCAGATAGAAGCTTCCATTCTGGGTCTGAGGGCAGGAGAGCTGGTGGAGAGAGAGCCATCAGCAGGGTGACTATTCCAGCCTGCCTGGAACTGAAGGATTCCAGGAATTGGGATGTTACATGTAAAGGAAGTCCCCAAAGTTGGGGAAACAGAGTGTGGGAAGATGCTTCAGAAGATGAGCCATCTCTTCCAGGAGCTGGGTAAGCTGGAGAAATCTCGGTGATGGCCCCCATCCAGTCTCCTGGGAGGCCTTAGTGACCCCCACTTTGGGCCTCACCACCCCTCTGGAGACAAGAGGTAGTCACACTGCAGGAGAGCCCACCTTGGGATTAGCCTCTGGGGCTCTACGGAAGACTCGGGAGGCTCAGCAGAAGTCTGCTCTCTGACCAGAGTTGTCAGGTGCTCAGGAAACCCCACAATACCAAAGAGGCAAGACTAAGAAGGCAGCTTTCAACCTCCCTTAATCATCTGCTTTGGAGCTGGGGGTCCATGACACTCTTCCACTCCCAGGACCATGGGCTTCTGGGCCCAGCCCTGCATCTTAGGGGCCACGGAGCAGCCAGGGTAAGGACAACAAAGCCTGGTCTCCAGCCCAAGCGGGCTTCTCAAGTCCTTCCCTTGACTTTCCAGCAGCAGAGTGGACTTCTGTTGCTGGATGCCACCACCTGTGGCATTTTGGGGCACTGCTTTTCCTCAGGTGGGCGGGGATGCAGAGTTGCTGAGCATCCCCACCCCACCTGCCCATGGATGGTGGGAGCACCCCCACAGCCCCTAGATTCACATTCTGTAAACATTTTTGGAGCCACTGATGTCTGTGAGGCTACAGAGCACAATAGCCTGGATCCTTAGCTCACTGTGCAAATACACGTACATGTGATATTTCCTGGGCCACTTTTGGAGCTTCCCAGACCCCATGAGACCTGTGGGCACTGAGAGGACTAATCTGAGCAGTGTCAGCAAGGAATCAGGCCTCTCCTGGAGCTGGAGAAGAGAAGCACAGCCGGGCCCTCTGGGCCTGATGGAAGGGAGTATTCTCTCTGCCAGCCAGGGGGGAGGGTCCCCAGCCAACTCTTTCCCATCACTCAGGGCCCCAACCAGCTTGCTGCCTCTCCCGGAGCCACCCTATTCTCCCCTCTGCCACTGGAGACTGCCCCACACCACACAGCCCTGTCCCAGACCTTACAAGACTCAGCGCAGAGCCTGAGATGGATGAGAGTCATTCTTCCCTCCTTCAGCAGAGATCTGGGCACCTTCCTGTGCTATGCCCTGCTCCAAGAGCTGGAGTCCCAGCAGGGACAATTCAGACACAGCCCTGGCCTCCTCCAAGCTCATGTTTCAGGGGAGGAAGAAGCAGAAGTCACACCTGTGAACACCTTAGCATCTCCAGCCAGGCAGAGAACGGATGCCCTGGTCCTCAGCAGCCCAGCTCAGCCCACCATGGTGCCCTCATCACAACTCTGCTAAGAACAGAAAGAAGCTGTGTTTCACTGAGCACTGAGCACCTTATGCCTTGTTACCCCCATTTTACAGCTGAGGAAACTGAGATCCAAGCCAGGAAGAAACCATCTCTCTAATCCCAGAGACCCTGCCTCCAAATGCCCCCACCCATCCCCCTTGCCCTTCTAGGCACTCACCTTTTGGAGTAAACTTGTCAAGGTCGGCCTGCCGAAGGAGGTCTTGGTTCATGTGGGGACCACGGCATACTTCCTAAAACCAGATCCCAGAGCTCTGAGGGGATGTAAACACCCTGGGGACAGGCAGGACCTGGGAGGGACCATCTCCCCCAAGCCTACCGGGAACACACTGGGGGCACAGGAATGGGGCAGAAGCAGTGAGTTTCCACAATTCCTCATTCAGAGGCCACAGTGGACCACAAACCACAGCCTCCTGGGACACCTCTGACTCCACCCCCTTCTGGTCCTGCATAGCTTCCCTCCTTACTCTAGAACACTCCTGCTATGTCCAGGGTCCCACAAGATGGAGGGACTACAAGGCCTGCAGGTGTCTCTGTGCATGTTTCCCCCACCAAGGGCAACTCTGGCACCTCTAAATTAGTGAGGATCAGTGGGTCCTTGCACTATCTCTCTTGATCCATCCCAGCTAAAACTTTCCTAAGGCTGTCCAGGACTACGGGGCTCTTTAAACTCTCCCCTAGTCATCCCCTCTCCATTGTCCCCCTACCCCAAGCCCTCATCTGTCCCCTTACATTCTTTCTTCCTCTTCTACACAGGCCATGGCCTCTCTCAGGGTCCCCAAGCTCCCTGCCTGAAACATGCCCCCTGCCAGCCACTCAATACACACATAGTATGACACCTTGTCCAAGGAAACCCTCCCCAACCAGAGCTGGGGGAGGACTCCCCATCAAAGCTATTGCCCCATGACAGTAGGGACATAGATGTCTTATCCTCACTGTCACCAGTGCTCAGTCCAGGGCCTGTCAAATAGGAGATACTTGGTAATGAATTGTTGAATGAACAAATAGATGGAGGGATAGATGGATGGATGACCAGAAGGATGGATGGGTGGATGGACAAATTACAGGACAGACAGATGGCTAGATGGATGAGTGAACAAGTGGGTTGATAGAGAGATAGATGGGAGGGAGGGAGGGAGGGAGGGAAGGAAACCAGAACCCACAGGAGGACTTGAACTTGGTAGGGGACAGCTGCCACACTCACCCCAATCTGATCCAAGCTTCCAGGGCTGAGGATGTCAGAGTAGAACCCACGCTGCTTCATGAGGGGATACTGCTTATCAGTGGCTGTCAGGGGCAACTTCCGGGGCTGCCCCAAGTCTGAGAGTGTGGGTGGGGATAAGGGTAAAGGCAGGGGATTGGGGTCAGCACTTGGAAGAGGCTTCTCTGACCCAAAATCTGGTCCCAGAAGAATCCTCTCCAGGTTATGCTCCAGGTCTGCATGGGTCCTCTTCAGACTACACTCTTGGCCCCCAGGAATACCACTGCACTCTGGGCTCTGAGGGGTCCTTCCTGGGCTGTGGCCTTCTCTGTTAGGCTGCTCCATGCTGCTTCTTAAGGTGCTCCTAGGAGAAGATACTGGCATCACTGGAATCTGGCAAGCTTCTGCTCAGCCCCCAGGGGCACCAGGATACAGGGATGCCTTGTCTGCATCCTGTAACAAGCCACAGCTTGTTACCCTCCCCACAGGGTTTGGGGAGGAAGAGAGTGGTCTCCTAATCTGGACAGATACATGGTGCCAGGCAGGTTCCAATTGGAGACAGCAGAGCCTTCCCTGGACATTGCATGTGAGAAATGAGCCCCTAGAGCCAGGGGCTGAGTGGGGGGAGTCAGGCAAGCTCTTCAGATGCCCCCACTCCAGTGCATCCTTCTGCATTTGCTCACTCCCTCTCCTCCATGTTAGAGAGCACCGCCTGGTTTCGCACAAAGGATACAAGGAGGGTGGCCCGGATCTCACTCAATGAAGGTCCCTGTTTGGTTTTCCCCAAAAGGACTTTCAGCAGGAGGCAGCCCTGGTGCCCCCAGCCCATCTGAACTGCCCTGTCCCTCCCCAGTGTGGGGCACTGGGCCATGCCCTGTCTCCCCCATCTATGTCTGCCCCACACCATAACCCAGGAGCCAGAGGATTAAAGGGCCTCCCCAGCTGGATACTGACCCTCCAATGACCCATAGATCCCGCTACCAGCTACAGAATGATATTCACTTGCTCTGGCTCTCAGGGTCAGCTCAGCTCATGCAGTGTATACCCTCCTGTCTCCCCATGAGGTTGCATGCACATCCCCCATTCCAGGGACAAGGGCTTACAGAATTTTTATTGTGGGATGAGCAAGCCCTTGCCAAGCCACTGTTGCTTTTGACTACCTCAAAACGTATCACTGGGGGGGAAATGCTTGGTCAGGGGAATGTTATAAGAAATTGGATGAGGGTACAGTGATGAAGAGGTTTCCGTGTAATGCAGTACAAAGTAAAAAAGGAGCGACGCCTAGGTGGCTCAGCCTTTGGCTCAGGTAGTGATCCCAGGGTCCTGAGATTGAGTCCCACATCAGGCTCCCCGCAGGGAGCCTGCTTCTCCTTCTGCCTATGTCTCTGCCTCTCTGTCTCTCATGAATAAATAAAAAAAATCTTAAAAAAGAATAAAATCAAAAAGGAGAG
Organism: Canis lupus dingo; assembly: GCF_003254725.2. Classification (NCBI taxonomy): domain Eukaryota; kingdom Metazoa; phylum Chordata; class Mammalia; order Carnivora; family Canidae; genus Canis; species Canis lupus. The sequence continues at coordinate 37,706,378 of NC_064262.1, forward strand.
AATCTATAATTAGCTCAATTAAAAAAGTCGATTAAAAAGAGAGGGTATCTGGGTTGCCTGGATGGCACAGTCTGTTAAGTGACTGCCTTCAGTTCAGGTCATGATCCCAGGGTCCTGGGATTGAGCCCCACATGGAGCCTTGCACGCTCAATGGGTAGCCCGCTTCTTCCTCTGCCCCTTGCCCTGCTCGTGTTCATACTCTCTCAAATAAACAATTTAAAAGAGAGAGAGAGAGAGAGAGAGAGGGTATCTTAACAAAAGGATACCCTGACCCAAGCAAGGCCCTCTCCCTTGGCCCCATCCCATTTCCCACCCCCTGCACACTGGGACAAAGCAGCCAGGAACTTGCGGTACAGGCTGCTCTGTTGGCGGGGATTTCCTGCTCTGTCATCTCCACTTTAGCCACCAGGTGTGCCTGGCTGGTATAGGCTTCCTGTTGGATCACTGCAGGGGAATCCTGCCTGGATTTATCTGAAAGGCAGAGTGGGCAGCCAGGACTGTCTGGATCAAAGCTACCCCAGCAGTGTTGAAGTGGCCTGCAGCTGCTAAGTCCATTTCTAAGAAGGGGGTGGGGAGTTGGCAAGGCCACTTCAGGGCCCATGACAGGCAGATGGGGCTCTGGCAGGAAGCCCCAAACTCTGAGCCCAAAGGCTGACCAGCTTCTAGCCAATCAGGCGTGGCCTACCAGTACTCAGCTCCCTGAACCCACTCTCTGGTGGTCAGCCACCTCCCGGGAGGGGTGCTGAAAACAATGTTGAGTCTGGCCTACCCTCAGTCACCAGGTTTCCCAGAGCACCCTAGGGGACAGAGGACCCGCTGGGGCTCAGCTCCATCTTGGCTGCAAACCTATAGATGTCTGTTAATCTTTGAACAAAATCACCAAACAGAGCAGTTCTTGGAGAGGACGGGGTCCCCACTCCACGGAAGGGCACCCTGCTCCCTGGTTTCCCCAGCTCTCAAATGTACTTAAACCTATTTGGCTGCTGAACTGGTGTGTTGTCAGGCTCAGCCAAGATAACAGATGCGGAAATGTCCAGGAAAGCACAATGTTTCTGGTGGTAAAAAGACACTGTGATGGGGAGGGGGCGATTCTTGTTCCTATGAGCCCTTTCCCTCTGAGCAGATTGGCAGTAGGGGACCCATCCAGGCACATCCCAAGAAGGAAGGCATGAGAGTAAGTTGCCAACGGAGAATCCTGTCTCCCCAACCATCTCTCAGCCCTTTACAAAGATCCACAGTGCCCTTCCTGTCCTACTCCAGCTCTGAGCTGGTGTGCACAAGACCTGTGACAGACAGACAGACAGACAGACATGCCTCTATCTCCTGTCAGCCCCATGCGTGATGGATGCCTCTGTGTGGGAACGAGCATGGCTGGCAAGAGCATGAGGGTGTGGTTGCCAGCAAGCCTCTGCTGGCCACTCTGGGCACTCTCCCATCTTGCATGAGGACACTGTGCACCAGGGAGCTCTGAGGTTCTGCAAAGTGAGTCCTTATGGGAGGAAGGCCTAAGCAGGAGGGCTTCAGAGCCATCCACCCAATTCAACGAAGACCCTGCATCTGTTTCACACACCAGGTTCTGGGTAAGGTATTATCTAATAAGGATCTATAACTTAAAGGATTCTTGAAGTCTCTTCCCTTGATAGGGTTGCCTGGCAAAGAATACTGTGGGTAGTAATAACCCATACAGGCTTGGGGTCCTGCCTTTTTGGTGTCCTCGCCCAATGTGAGTCCCTCTGTGTTCCTACAGCTGTCTGAGGCTCCTCCCTTCAGTGGAAATCTCCCTGTATTCTGTGTACACATCTGTCTGCCCTGCCAGGTGACCACGAGAGCTGCAAATGCAGTATTGTTGAATAACACTGATCTCCGGAACCTCAGCACCTAGGCTGGGCTTGGCACACAGTAGGTGCCTAGAAAGTGCTTGTTAAATGATTTTATGAATGAATGGAGTTAAGCAAGAAAGGAAGTTGATGTCTGACAAACTCTGTGATATAGGTATGGTGGATTTACAGATGGGGACACAGAGGACTAAGGAGACTGGGTGCAGCTGGCGGCAGGAGAGGGACTGCGTGGCTGATGAGGAGGTGGGCTCCTTCTCCGCAGAGGCCTTCCACAGTGTGTGCGCCGCTACATTCTCAGCATGCGAGGGGAGGGGCAAAAAAAAACCCATCCTCCAACCTAGTAAGTACAGGCTTATCTGCAAGGTTTAAAAGTGCGCCCCAGGGCGCCTGGGTGGCCGGTGGTTGAGCGTCTGCCTTGGGCTCAGGGCGTGATCCCCTGGTCAGGGATGGAGACCCGCATCGAGGGCCCCGCTTCTCCCTCTGCCTAGGTCTCTGCCTCTTTCTCTACGTCTTTCATGAATAAACAAATAAAGTCCTTAAATAAATAAATAAAATATTTTAAAAAACTAAGTAAAAATAAAAGTGCGCCCCACTCCTGAGGGCCAAGGCTGGGGAAACCGGGTGCGCCGACGCCCGCAGGCAGGACTGTGGACCCTGGGCGGGGAGGACGTCCACCCTCCCGGCCACTCGCCCTCTGCGCCTAGTGAGGTGCCCCCTGCCCCTTCTCGCTCGGCCCTCCCTGGGCGCCGCTCACTTACCTACCGGCTCCAACGTGCGGAGTAGGATCTGGAGCCCCGTCTCTAAGGAGGGACGCTGGGCCTGTTGCTAAGGGGCGGGACCATCCGTGCGGAGGGCGGGACTTCCGTCTGCGGAGTCCCACCCCCCACTCCGCTCCCGCGCTCCCTGCTCGGCTTCCCTCACCCCGGCCCCTGCGGGGACCACTCGCGCCCTCTAGGCTGTCAAACCCAGGCTCCATTACCCATCACCCCTCCCGGACTCTTCTAGAGTAAGAGACAAAACAGCCGAACGCAGTGCGAGGACTTTGATGGAATCTTGGTAAAAATAAATAAATAAAATTAAAATTACAGTTATGTAAATAATTTGGGGGTAATGATGGAGGAAATTCTTATCTAAGCCACAGCTGCGGGCCAGATGGTCAGGTCGCTGCAGAGAGGGTTGCTTCTGTTCTCTGGAGGCTCAGCGCACACGCACACGTGCACACACGTGCACACGCGCACACACATGCACACACGCACACACACCCCGGGCTACAACTCCTCAACCTCCTCGGGGTGGGTGGTGGGTGCTCCTGTACCCCATCCCTGGCCTCAGGCGCCCATCTGCTCCAAGGACCTGGCGTGGGTTCAGGCTTTGATCCTCCTGTCTATCCTGGATATTGAATTTTTGTTAATTCTCTTAGATATGAAAAATGGTATTGTGGTTATATAGGAGACTGTCCTTGTCTCAGCCGACGTGAGCTGAAGGATTTCAGGACAAATGTCAGGATGTCCGCTGCTGTGACTTCCTTTCAAATGGTTCAGCTAAATTTATATAGATAAGTATAGAGAGAAGATGAAGCAAAAGTGGTCCAATACTAACAATCAAGAAATGTGAAAGTTTACAGGTATTCACTATACCGGTCTTTACATTTTTTTCCTGGAAGCATTAGGAGACGGATTACAAGCCAAAAGAAAATTTAAAAACCATCCCACCTTAACCTGAAAACCCTTTCCCACAGAGCTTTCTCAGAGTTAGCCTCACTCTGTAGATGGGAATCAGATCTGAACTGGATTCTACCTTAAAATGTCTGTGGCTGAAGGGGGGAGCCAGAGCGGCCAGGCCACGAGGAGCCCGGAGGCAGAGTGTAAGCCATGGCTGCAGACAGTGACGTGGCCTTTGCACAGGCTTCGCTCCCTCTGTCCAGATCACCCCTCTCCACCAACCCCTACACCTGGCCAACTCCTGTTCATCCTTCACGACCCAATGCTGGTGCAACTTCCCCTGAGCCCAGACTGTGGTATTATTTGCTTTTCTTGTTGGCATTCACACAGTAGGTGCTCAGTGACCATTACAGAAGGAAGGAAGGAGAATGGGGTGGGGGTGTTGGAAGCAAAGGTAGCATAGCTCTTAGAGGAGACAAAGACTTCCAAAGCCCTATTTAGGGCCAGCCTGGATTCTTTGTGGGTCTGGGATAGGCTGTGTACCCTATTTGGCCTATAGAGAGGCACCTGCTTCTCAGCTTTTTCCTGGCACTCCCCACACTGGGTACAGCTGTCCAAAAACTGCGGTACCCATTCGGGTTGCCAGGGCAACATCAGCCCATGGTGGGACGTCAGGGATGACAGGGGCAGAGTGCTAATCCTGGAAAGTTGCCAAGCAACGCAGTGGGTTGATGACATCACAGGGGCCATGGCTGCCAGACAGACGGATAGGCCACCGCAGGAAGGGTCCACACTTAGAAGTTCCAGCCCACAGATCCACTCACCCCCACCATGAGACAGTCACTGCTGTGTCCCTGGGGGGTGGGGGCCAGGGGTTGCTGCCACTTCCACTTCACCCCTCTACAGGTGTGGGCAGTGGGGCATGACTGTTTCCCTTTCTCCTGGCAGGACACTGGAGTCAGTCCCTGCTCTCTTGGGTCTCAGATGTCTACCCTCTAATGCCTCCATCTCCTCCAATGGTTGGACATGGGCTCAGGCTTTGCTCTTCCTGCCCTGCCCTGGAAGCCACCACACCTACCTGTTCCCTGCGGGAGGAACAAGGGCTGAGCCATGACCCCACCCTGGGCTCCTGGCCCTTCTAAGATGGGAGGGCAGTCTTTTACCCTGTATGGGCAGGAAGGGAAGCCAGACTGCTCTTGTTGAAATAGGGAAGACTGGATTCCTGCAAGAACTTGTGAGTGGGGGCTCTCTACTCCATCTCTGGTTGGCTGCAAGCTTAGGGCTTGAGCAGACAGGTCGATTAGGGCACCTAGGCCCATGCCTTTCAGGCAAGAAGTCTGAGGGCATGGCAGGCCTGGGCTGCCCCCCTCCCTGTGCCTTATCGCTGCCAGTGCTGAGGCTGGGAGCAATGCTTCACTGGCTGCAGAGATGAAAGCCCCATGTGAATAAAAGGCAGAATGAGCCCTTCACGTGGCTGGCCAGCCGGAACAGAGGGCGACAGGCATCCAGACAGGGTGGCTGGAGCTATCTGCTCCCCACCTGCCCCCAGGCAGCCTCTTGGACCTCCCAGGATGTCCCTCTGGTTTTCTAGGCCAGGAGCCCCGAGCAGCTGCTGAGAGAAACTGAGTCACAGTCATGGGGGGCTGTCAGAGGACTAGTTGAGGTCTGAGGTTCACCCTCTCCCTAGGCCTCCTCTGATCCTCCCCCTCTCTGCCATTGGCCAGCTGGCCTCAGCAGCTCTGACCAGCACTTTCTTTGATGAATAAAAATGGAGACAAATTAATTCTCCTTTGATCCATGAGGTCAGCTTGACAGACAAGACCTTAAAAGCCCAGAGCTCAGAGAGGAAGAGGAGTTCCTGGGAGACTGGAAGATTGAGGACCCCATGAATGCTCAGTCCTCATCCTGGCCCAGACCAAAACCATTCCCACCTGAACTCATGTGCAACTTCCCAGCTGGAATTTGTTCCCTCTTTCAAGTTTTTCTACAACCTCCCATCCCATCTCAGGCTACACCTCCTCAGGAAGCCCTCCCTGATTGCCTCAGCCCACAGAACACACTTACACTCTCTTCAGGGGCCCCAGAGGATCATGGCTAGTGCCACTTGGTAGGGAACCAGACATTGGTCACTGCTGTGTCACCCCGCTGGAGGATGGGCTTGAACAACAGCGATGGTGGGGGCTGTGGTACTGCTTTGCCCAGCAGCCCTGCTGGTCCATGAGTCCTAAAAGAACCCGGAGGGGATGACTAGGAAACAGAGCAACCCACATCAGAGCCACTCCCCTGGAGATGGCCACTGATAGCAGCCCAGCTGCACACAATCCCCCTTCACTCTTTTCCCCAGCCTACCTCCCTCTGACCTGCAATTCCAGACCCTGCTCCAAAACAGGGCCCAGGATGCTGGGGCTCTGCTCTCTAGGAGCAGGGGCCAGGAGGAGGTCCAAGTGATAGGCCCCCAGATAGTAATATCTTCCACAGGACGTTTCCATGGGGCCCGGAGGACTGATACAGGGAGCCGTTTGTCATCATTAGGCTCTGAGTGCCTCTCATTTCCCCTTGGCCCCAAGGAACTCAGTGAGCACCAGCTGACTGATCTCTTGGCCAATTGGGACTGGCCTCATCATCTCGGCTCCATGACCCATTGAAGGCCCCCACCCCTCTCCTCCAGGGAACCTGAGTTTATGGAGTCTGGGAACCAGACTGCCATTCTGACCCACCCCTAGAAAGTTCTGTGAACAGGGTGGGAGGCCTGGGTTCTGCTGCCAACTCACTGGCAAGTCTCCTCCCTTGCTAGGTCTTAGTTCCTCCATCTGTACAATGGAATACACAAAACTTGCCAAGGCCCGCACCCAGGCCACCCATGCAGAATGGTCTTAGGGACACTGGGACTGTTGCTGTGCCCCAAATGCCTCCATTCCTGGCAAAGGCTTTGCCCCTGCCACACCTCTGGGACGGAGTGTGTAAGAAATTCCAGACAGGTCAGTGAGGATGGCTTGTTCAAGGGAGGGAATTCCTCATTACCAGAGAAGTGGGGGGAGCCATTGGTGGGGGCATTCAGACCGCTAGGGCAGCAGCTGAAGCTGGCAGCCTCCTTGGCAGTCTGCTCCCACACCCCAGGTGGGCAAGCTGAGGGGACAAGAAGGGGAGGGCCTTGCCCAAGTATGAAGGAACCTGGGGCTGTCCCCTAGGGCATAGGGAGCCACTAGAATGTGGGCCACAAGACAAAAACCAGTTGCCATGGGGATCGATCCCCAAATCCTTTCTGGGAGTGGTAGGGGCATTGGCAGGCATCCCACTCCTCCTGCTCCATTGTCCTTCCATTCCACCATCTGTTGGTAGGATACTAGAGAGCCAGATGCCACAGTTCCCAGGATCTCAGTTTCCCCACCTGATCTGGACTGCTGAATCACCAGAGACCCCTCAGGCCATCCTCTGGGAACATGCACCCTTCCTAGGCGGAGGGAGGGGTGTTCCTGTGTTCCCTAGTACTCCTGATAGGCCACTCAAGAACCTGTCACTGATGGGTCCCCTGCCCAGATCCCCTCTACCCCCGAGAGTCCCCTGGAAAATGTCATCTCCCCCTGCAAGCTATGCAGGAGGGCATTCAGGTCTCCAAGTGTTCTAGAAAAGGTGGCCCTGGGAGCATGACCCAAGACAATCTCTTCCCTCCACTCTTCCCAACTTCGCTGTCTACCCTGACCCAGCTCTGGTGACATCTTGGCCTCAGATCTCCTTCCAAGCAGAGGGAAACTTACTCTTGGAGGCTCTGAGGGGAGAAGTGGCTGTTCCCATTCTACAGATGAGGTGACTGAGGCCCTGCAGGAGGCCTTGCCATGGGGACACACACCACTAGTTGGGCAAAGCTGGCTTGGCAGCTGGACCCACCATCCTCACCCAGGGCTCTCCCTGTGACCCCTCCTGGTTCCACAGCCCCTCTTGGCTGGCTCTCAGAGCAGGCAGCTGGGCCTGGGGATGGGCAGGGAGTACCTTAGGAAGAATGCCTGGGCTGAGGAGCAGATGTCGGGGAGGGCAGCAGGTGCAGGATAATGGGGCCACCAGGGGAGGCCCAGGGAGCAGGTGCTGCCATAGAGGGGGTGAGGTTGCCATTGTGTGCCCGGTTCCGGTGGGCCTAGAGCAGGAGGGGGAATCCCTGTGAGCCCCTGGGCCACCCTGGCTTATGCTCAAAGGTCATCCAGATGCCTGAGCTCAGGCACACAGCCAAGCCCCTCCCCTGGGTCCCAGCAACCCTCCAGGTTGCCATGACAACCGGCACTTTCATCCCTGTCCCTTTGTCTGGTCACGGTCCAGCTTTTGTGACCAGCCATAATTAGCAGGGGGTGGAGGGGGATGCACTCAGCAGGGGTGGAGTTGTGAACCCGAGGCAGAGGGGGCTGGAGGGCAGGTTAAAGAACACTGGAGACCTGAAAGCCTGGGCTTTTCTGGCCACCAGCCCTGTGGTATGTTGCTGACCATACCCTCAGAGCTGGGTCTACAGGCCTGGGGGTGACCTGAGCCCCAGGTGCCCCTGTCCCCTCCCTGCACCTCATTTTCCCAGCTGTGCTTGGAGCTACAGACCACCTGCCCCCGCTAGTGTATTGTGAGGGCAAGCAAGAGTATAGGCCAAACCTGAGAGGGTTTGTTAACTCCCTTGTACGACTGGGGAAACTGAGGCACAGAGCAGAGCTGGGCCTTGGCCTGGATCAGGCCACAGTAAAGGAAACCTCCTGGGGGACCCAGGACCTCAAGCAGGCCCCCAAATCAAGCAAAGCAGAGCCTCAGGAGGTTAGGTAGTCCCTCCTCTGACACACCCCATAGGGAGGAGCCTGGCCACCAGGATTTGGCGGGATGCAAATAGGCTCTGCTGGCCCAGGTCCCACCTGCTACATGACTTTGGGGAAGCCCCTTCTCCTCTTGGAGCCCCAGTCTATAAAAACAAGGAGGGGTCTACAGTAACAGGGGACCCTCCCTCCTATAACCTGGGTAAGAACGAACAAGACCTACTCTGCAGCTCCTCGATGGCCCCACAAATGCCCCACAACCTTCTGCGCCCCCAGCCTCACCCCTGGCACCCCCTGCATCCACCCTTCCTTACTGCTCTGGGCCCTCACAGCCTTGGTTCCTCCTCAGACAGGAATCCAGAGGTCCTGGGTCACCAGGAGTCGGTAAGCATGATCACTGCAGTCTTAAATCTCAAGGAGTCCCCTTAAGACAAAAGTGATTTTCAACAGGGAACTGCCCCCTGAGCTGAAGCAGAGAGCCCTGGGGCAGGGGCCAGCTGTGAACACCATTCCTGGAACAGGACAGCACAGAAGGAGGGTCACAGGATGGCTTTAGCATCACTTGTCCTTCCTTCCTGGGCTGGCTTTTCTGATTCCTGAGGGGGTCAGGGATTCCTCCCCAGGCTCAGCACACTGCAGTCTCATGGGACGAGGCTGGGTGCCCTGAAGATGATCCGCACAACTGTGCCTATGTGGAGCAAGCTTCTGTAGGAACTGCTGCCACCCTCCACGGGATCCAGGGCTCTGCTGGTATCTCCGTCCCAGGAAAGACCCCCTCCACCAGGACAGCACCACACATATGACAAGGCCTAGCGATGTGCCCCAGAGACACCTGTTGGCAGATACCTTAGTCAAGGAAGGCCTGCATCCCTCCTTCTCAGCCACCACTGGTTCCCCTGAATGAGAGACCTCAGGAGAAGGGGATGGGAGAGGAGGGGGTCGGTCAAGGCTGCTCCTGCAGCTGGAGTGAATGATGATCAGAGAACCAATTCAAACCAGTAGGGCAGGCGCATATCTCAGCACCACTTGGCCATCTTGGGAAAATATTACTTCCTCTTCCCCGTGAACATCTTCCTCTGGGACTAGCTCTGTGACTGGGCTGGATGTGAGAGGGACACAGCAGAGCTTGCTACCTGAGGCCAATAGGTGAGTTCAGGGGCCTAGCCAGAGGTGACATCTCTGGGCAGCCCGTGCAAGGAGGAAGACAGTGTCCACCTGTATAGTCACTCATGGTTATTCAGAGCGAGTGTCCATTATTGAGGAATTAGCACATGTCCTGGGGATTACTCACATCATGTCATCAATCCTCACACCAGCCCTAGAAGGTGGTGACTAGGATTGCTTCCCTTTTTACAGGTGGGGATACTAAGGCTCAGAGAGGTTAAGCTGCCTTGGGGAAGGGGATCAGTAGACCCACCAGAGGGATAAGAAAGAGTCAGAGGCAGAGCTGAGGGCGCTGCTAGATAGAAGACACTGCAAGGCTCAGGGTTTTTGAGCTCGAGGTAAAACATTTTTTTTTTTAAGTAGGCTCCATGCCCTGTGTGGAGCCCATTGTGGGGCTCAAACTCACAACCCTGAGATCAAGACCTGAGCTGAGATCCAGAGTTGGATGCTTGACTGACTAAGCCACTCATGTGCCATGGTAAAACATTTTTTATAATGGCTAGAGCCAAGGGTGCCTAGGTGGCAGGGAGCTGTCAGCCAGGAGAGGCATGCAGGAAGAAGCCGGGTGGAGTACCTGTCACTGGGCATCAGAATGGAAATGGAATAATGTCCAGAGCATGTCAGACCCTAAGGTGTCATTCCCAGCCCCACCCAGCCGGAGAAGGCAGCACTTCCTAAGTAGGGATTAAAGGACAGAGGGGGACTCTCTGTTCAGAATTATCCCCTTTGCCCCATCACTAGGGGTGGCTTCCATTTTGTTAGTAAGAAATTTCAGAGGACCAGGGACAGGGCACAGATGGGGACACAAGGCTGGGAGTGAATGCCCCCAATTATGCATCCTAGGCACTTAACTCGTCTCACCCTAGTCCCAGCTCTGTGGGGTCTCAGAACCCAACTCCACTTCCAAAGCCCCTCCCCTGGGGGCATCAGGCTCTACTTTCCCCTGACAGCCAACCACTGCCCCAAGTCCCACCCTTTTACCCCTACACATCCCCCAAATCCAGTTACTCTTCTCTGGCCTCCCCCGGCCACCAGCCAGCAGTTACCAGTTTCTTTCCTACCCAGCAGCCCTGCTTAGACCCTTCCCCGGCCCCCCTGGACCCTCCCAGATCTGGCCCCTCATTCTCTGCACTCCCTCTGAGCAGAAGGAGCCCCTTTTCATTTCTGGCACACACAGGTGCCTGACCCCCTCCTCACCTGGATCACATTCTTTGCTGCTCAGACAGCTTTCCTCCCAGGTCTGGGATGAGCACCCCTGTGCTCCACCAGCCATGACAATACTGTGTGGCCAGGGCCATCAGGAGATCTGCCTTCTCAGACAGACCAAAAGTGCCATGGGACACAGTCCAACCTGCCTCAGCCAGCTTTGTGTCCCAGTTGGCCAGCACAGAGGAGAGGCCTAGGGAGCCACAGCCAATGGATGAGTGAACGGGATGTGACCACAGCTGGGAGGACCGTCCTGAAGCTGTGGCAGGATGTGGATTTGGGGAGACATCTGGTCAGAAGGCCAAGGAAGCCTTGCAGATCCTCTGCAGGGGCCCAGACTTGTGTGGCCCCACTCCTGCCCTGAACCATAAAAAAGAGGGCATGTCTAAGAGCCACACACCTGCAGGACAAAGGAACAGGAGTTAGGGGTTCAAGCCAAACGGAGAGGGTGATTTAGGTGGATTCCTCTGACTCACACATTCCCCTTCAGCGAAGCCATTTGACGATCTTCCTGGGGACCACCGTGGGGCATGAGGGAATCCAAAGGACAAGCCACAGCACACCCCTCGACCAGAGGGGAGGATGCCTGTTGGTGACTTTGCGCATCCCCCACCCGCACTCCTCCAGCCCCAAGCACCCCTGCGGGAGGAGAGTTGGCAAGTTTGATAGTGTGCAGGTTTCCCTGGCCTGGCTGACCTTGAACCTCCATCGACTGCTCTCTGTGGGTGGTCCAGGTCTGCTTGGCTTCACACCACCCTGCTCAGTGACAGCCTCCCAACTCCCTGGCGGGCTTCCAGGCCTCAGAGGAAGCCATCGCCTTTGCTGCCACCATCACTGCCACCACTGCCGCTTCGAAAATGCAATTACAGCAAACAGCCGCCGCCTCACTTGAGCCTCGCCATCCACACCTGGAACTAATTAACTTAATTAGGCCTTAATGAGCTACACTGGTCGGAAGGCCTATTTTTACTTAATTATCTCCTAATGTGCTTGGCATGGAGGAGCGAGGGACCCGGAGGATGGCTTTGGCGGCGGCGGCCACTTCCTCGCCCTGCAGAAGGGATACCCGGGAGTGATGCCCGTCTGCCAGGAGCGGGCCCCACGGCGGAACTGAGATGCTGGGCGTGGGAGTGAGGCCAGGCTGCAGGCCACAGCTGTGGGGACAGCATCCCTCCTCACTGCCCCATCGGACTGTCTTCCCTGCCTCAGCAGGGGCTGAAGGGAATTACTCCTCCAAATGCCTCCAATGGGGAGGCTGATGCCCAGAGAGGTCAGGGGCTTACCTGAGGACACACAGCCCACTCATGGTGGTAGGGAGTAGTCCCAGACACTCAAAGGAGCATTTTAAGCCATGGTGGGGTCCTGTGAAAGTAGGCTATAGCCTCTCCCGCACCAGGCCTGGTTAGGGTGGGCAGAGGATTACCTGGACAGCTGGCCTCCAGGGTTTCCATGGCAACACCTTTAGCCCATTTGGGCCTTGGCTCAGGAAAGCCAAGTTTGTGGAATCAGCTTATTTGTCCAGCTTCGGGGTGGGGTGAGGTGGTCTTGACTCACCGGGCAGATATGGGGGAGGCATTGAGAGTAGGGTCCTTCCCAACTGGCCTCTGCTTTGACCCTTCTAGGGGCCTCCAGATGATTGGTTCATTTGAACCTCTGGGCTCCTGGAGCTGAAGGGGGACCTTAGGTCTTGTGTCTCTGCTAAAAATGAATGAGCTCCCCCTCTCTCTGCAGCAGCACTGTCTCTGGAACTCCAAACTTAAACCTGACAACCATTTCCTTGGTGTCCCCAGCCCTGGAGCTCCTGGCCACCAGCCAGGTCTTCTTAGTATTCCCCTCTTCTGAAAATGGCCACACCATTGGCTCATGTGCCCAAGCCAGGAACTGGGAAGCTGCCCTGACAACCCTCCCTTACACCCCATACCCAACACTCAGGAGTCCTGTTGGTCCTGCTCCAAACCACATCCCAGATGCTGTTGCCCAGTGTTCCCAGCAAGCACCCTAGTCTTAGCCGCCATCCTCTCTCATCTGGACAGCTCTGCCGTGGTCTTTCCCCTCCATACCACCACCACAGTCAATTTTAAAAATCACTCCCCAGTCTAAAACCCTTTAATGACTTCCTGTCACATACAGAATAAAGTCCATGGGCCTCAACCTCACCAGTAGGTGCCTGCCTGTCTCCCTGGTCTCATCCTCCATTTCATCTCCTTTCTCCTCTTTTCCTTGCCCCAGTCACATGAGCTGTCCTTCAGTGCCTCAGGGCCTTGCGCGTGTTGCTCCTTCTGCCTGGAATGCTCTTCTCCCAGTTTCTGGATCCCTCAGATCTTGGCATAAATATCACTGCAGCCTCCTATGAACCCAAAGCCTGACATGTCCCCCAGTCTTGGCACCTCACTATTAGGCTCTTCTGCATCACACCTGCATGATACTGTTCTTGTTTTCCTGTCTCTTGCAACTAGAGGATAGTCTCCATGAGGGCAGGGATTGCATCTGTCTTGGTCCCTACTGGATGCCCAACCTAGAACACCATATGCCTAACACATGAAAGGGACTTTTTGTTGAATGGATGTTGAGGGAGTGCCTTGAGCCTCCCACAAACAGCCAGGGCCCCCAGCCCCTTCCTCAAGGTCCCCAGAGCCCACCCAAATACCTCATGCCTGGGGATGGCATTCCCACATCCTCCTCTGGCCTCCCAGCCTCTGCTTACACTGGTACCACCTGAAGTCCGTCCTCGTCCTCAGGGACTGAGAGCCTTGCCTCCCCCAGGCGCAGCAGGTGCTGCTTTTCCACCAGTGAGGGAGAAGTTCAGACCTCTCTACTCGGTGTGGCCCCTAATCTTGGATCTTTCTGGCACTTATCTTGCTTCCCCTTTGGATGGCACTCCTTACACCTAGATCCGCCTGTACTCTGAGGTCAGGAGCCCCTGGAGATATTTACCCTCACCTCTGCCTGCCCATCACTTCCCATCCCTGCCCCAGTAACCAGGCCCAAGGTGCTTAGGCCACGGTCAGCAATTAGTAAGCACGCCGGCCTCACCCTGACCACAGTAGCTGTGGAGAAGCTCAGATAACAACAGAATCTACACATCCGAAGGGATCGTCTATAGGATGGGGCACCATTGAGTGGGAGAGTCTAAGATGGCCCCAGGGCCCAGGCCTCCCAGATAGGAGACAGGGATTCCCCAGTTCCAGAGGGCAGGGGGCCCAGCCTGAAACAGAACTGCCAGTTGGAACTGTCACCCCAGGGGCCCTGACTGCCTGGCAGGGCACAGGTGGGACATAAAGGGGTGGGGCAGCTGTGATGATATAATTTAGAGGGAGGTTAAATAGATGTCAGGGTAGGTGCCACCCCTCCAGCGGCTCTGGACAGTCCCAGGATGTCTGACTGTGGATCATAGACTCTCTTCTTTCATACAGGGAAACAGGCCTGAGGAAGAGGATAGCCCAGGTGACTCAGCCAGGCAGGGAGGAGGTTTGCAGAGGCCTGATTTCGGTTCTCACAGCAGCTCTTGGAGGTCCCAGAGCCTCATTTTCCCCATTGGCACAACAGTGGCCCTGCTTCCCATCTTCTCTCACTTCCCGGTTCCCACCATCCAGGAAAGCTACAGATGGTCTTGGGAGGGTCAGGGCCCTGCCTCCCAATCTTGTGGAAGGGAGGGGAGGCCGGGGTCTAGAGACTGCCTGCCTCAGTGATCCCCTGCCCCTCCCAGGAAAGGAGCCTACCTGGCAGGAGACCTCCCTGAGACTGAGGGTGACCTGCCTGGGCTCGAGAAGTCTCCAGCCACATTGGGCTGCCTCTTAGGGTCAGCACTGCCATGATATATGTTTGCTCTGAGCCTGTTTCCCTACTAGTCCAATGAGAATAACAATAGTCCTTCCAGTCTGTGGCCTTACAGGGCCGCTGTGAACCACCACCAGGCCAGTGGGTAAGAGAAGGTGGCTCTCATGAGCCACAAAGCCCTGTAGATAGGACAGATCCCACTAACAGTGGCATCTCAGGCAGACAACTTGGGGCAAAGGGGCCTGTAGTCCTCAGGGCTCCAATCTCAGTCACCCCAGCCAAGCCAAGGGCCCTGCTGTGCCCTGGGGTTGTGGGGGTAGCAGCATCCATAAGGGATGGGGGTGGGGGGTGTCAGGGACTCCCTCTGCCCTGGAAACTGCCTTTCTGCCCCTGCTGACTCCCCTGTCCTATGCTGTCCATGGCTGCCTGCAGTTACCAGCAAATACACAGAGCAAGTGAAGCAAAATAGTAATAATTGAATATAACTAAAGGGTATATAAGTATCTTAGATTATTCTTACTTTGACAACTTTTCTGTAAGTTTGAAATTATTTCTAAATAAAAAGTGGAAGAAGGGAAGCCTACCCACAGGGCGGCTGCTGCCTGCCTCCCTCCCAAGCATAGGCAGCTGCTCCGGCCTCCATGCTGGAACCAAAATGGAATGAGCGTTTCCACAATGTCGCCTCCCGCTGACGGCTCATAATTGCATGTTGAAGCCATGCGATGGAGCCCAACTTACACTAATTATGTCATTACCCTAATTAAGTAAATACTGTATGTGCTAATTGGCAGAAATCACTTTGGGGGATGGGCAGGGGAAGAGGAGGCCTGTGTACCCTGGGCTCTCACATGGGGGAGCTTGGGGTAACAGATGCAGGGATGCGTTCCTCCCTCAGATCCATCACTGAAATGGGGTTTGGAGAGAACTCTCAGCCTCCACCCTGGACAGGCTCACAAGGTGCTGAATGGTGGTCAGAGACGCAAGCTGGAGGCCTGCCTTTGCCCTGACAGACCAGTGGTATTGAACAAGACCCTTTCTTCTCTTGGGTGGGTCCCCCTGCCTAATCCCCACCACCACTTCAGCACCCCCAGAGCCTGTGGACTCTTGGGGGGCACAGGGGCATCAGAGAGAATGTCCTAGCAGGACTAACCAAGCCACTGGCATCAATCTATGGGACATCAGTCATATGACTGGCCTAGGGCAGCAGGAGGGAGAAAGGCTGATGGCAGAGCAAAGCTGTAAGCCCTAACATAGCACAATGTGAACCAGCAAAGGAATAAACAGAGCTGGCATTTCCCAGAAGCCATGTGAGGTAGGAAGATCTGAGGAAGTCTAGAGGGCTTCCTGGAGGAAGAGGAATTCAACTACAAGGAAAAGAAAGCAGAGCTTCAGAACTCAGATCATCTTTCACCATGCGATTTTGTTCCCCAAACATTTAAGTTTACTATTATGACTCATTTGATACAGGACGTTTTAGTTGTTTTTTTGTTTGTTTGTTTGTTTGTTTTTTAAGTAAGCTCTATGGACTAGAACTCATGACCCCAAGATCAAGAGTCGCATGTTCCACCAACTGAGCCAGCCAGGCACCCCTTACCGTGTGACTTTTCAATGCCATACTTAACCATAACCTTCGGATGAGGGTTAGGAGGAATAAGAGAGAAGTCATCTGAAGGACAGCCTCCAGATGGGACTCCAACCATTTGAGAGCACTGGGGGGACAGAAGGAATGCCAGCCCTGTGTCAGGGACCATCACATAAGCCCCAGTATGACCAGAGCCCCCATCCTGCCCTCTTTCAGCCCGTCAGCATGGACCAGCTATCAAGTGGGGCCCCATCCCTGCCCTCTCATGGGTTGTGGTGACGGTCCAAAGGCAAGAATTCAAGGCCTTGGCGCTGGGGCTGGGGCCTCCAGCAGCTGAGTTTCCCAAGCCCACTCGGGGCCAGGCAGGCAGTACCCCATTTCCTGAGTGTGCCCAGCTGCCACAGTGTGGGCATCTCTGCTCTTTCAGCTCCACCCTGCCTGCCTGCTGCCAGCTCCATAGGCTGCAGCTCTACTCCCAGCAAACACCACAGACTTACTCCAGTGGGCAAAGGCTCCCTGACTCTCAGGCTGGAGGAGCAGAAGATGAGTGGCATCCAGCCCTGCAGCCCAACTCTCAGGTGGCCTGAGCCAAGGGCCTCCAGTTCCCAGGCCTCGAGCTCCTAGTAGATGATGTCCACTCATTCCTTGCCTGTTCCAGACCTTCATTCATCCCACACAACGTGGTCTGGGCTCCCTTAGGCTAGCTAGCTCCAGGAGACGGAAACAGAAGCATACAGCCACATGCCTGCAACTTACTCTCAAATAGCTCAGGAAAAAAATTATATATGATTTTCTCTCTCTCTCTCTCTCTCTCACACACACACACAGCAAATACATAGAGCAAGTGAAGCAAAATAGTAATAATTGAATAAGACTAAAGGGTATATAAGTATCTTAGATTATTCTTATTTTGACTTTTCTGTAAGTTTGAAATTATTTCTAAATAAAAAGTGGAAGAAGGGAAGAAAGGATAGAAGGGAGGGAGGGAGGAAAGAAAGGAGGGAAGTAGATTCTTTCCTTTCTTGGGGTTCCAGGCTGCTGGAAGATGTAGTTAGATCAGTGGCAGCTGGGTTGATGTGGCCCTGCTCATTGGGGCCCGGAGAGCTTCCCGGAGGAGGTGGTAGGGAGTGGGGCAACGCAGAGTCTAAGGGGCATCTAGCTCTTACCCTTTCTGTGGAGGGTGGGACTGAGGGCGGAGTGTCTTCCCCTCTCCCCATTCAGGCCAGCCCTTGGCTCCCTTCCCTTCTGTCCTCCAGGGAATGTAGGTGTGCTGGAATTTCTATGAGCAGTCTCCAGTGGGACAAGGGAAAAGTCCTTTGGTCAGAAGGCTTAGGAGGACATTCTGTACCCCCTGGGCCTGAGAGGAGACACTATGCCCAGGGCCAGAGAGGGATGGTAGGACTGTGGTCAAGGCCACCCTGCCTCAGTTGCCCCCTGCAGCACTAACAGCACTAACGCAGACTTGTCCCTGAGCAGCCCAAACTGACTTTCCTGGTGCCCTTGCCTGTCCCAGCATCGCTTAGGCACTTAGACGCAGGAGGGAAGTGGCAGCCCCAGAACTGCGGGGTGTGGAGAGGGAGGCATCTGCTGCCCACGGGCTGTTGAGGGCTGATGTTCTGGGCTCTGGACACTCACCCTCTGCAGCCCCTTTCCCACCTCATGTCCGCCCTGTCCCCAGCTCCCCACTCCCTCATCCCTATCCCTCCCCTCCTCCCCTGGGACCCCAAATGCTTTTGCCTAAAAGGGGACCTGCCCCACCCAGCTTTCAGGCCAAGCTTCAGACCCTGTCAACCATCCCCTCCCCCAAAGAGACAGTGACACTGGCATCCTGATGTGTGGTCAGCCCCTGCGGCCAGCATGCTCGACCTCTCTCGGAGGAAGGGGCCCTGCCCACTCTCACAACCCACCCCCTCTCCCCTTGACCTCAAGCTGCCACTTCGGAGCCTGGACCGCCTCAGAGTGGACCTGCCCTCCCTTCGGGAGACTCTGTCCAGGACGCTGGGGACTGCGGCACCCAGAGGTCAGCAGGGGCCGACTCCTCCATTCGGACACCTTTGTTCTGCTCCCGCCTTTGTCCCGGCAACTCCCCCTCCTCCCAGCCTGTTAGCCCTCACCCGGCGCCCGCCTCTCCCTCCCCTTCCCCTCGGTGGCCTTTGGCCACCCAGGTGCCCCAGCAGGCAGAGGGCAGAGGACGGGTGGGGCCCCCTGCCCGCGGCCGCCGGCAGCCCTGCCTGTCACCCCGCTCCCTCTCCGGCCCACGCCCCGCGCCGTGCGGTGCCGTCCCTCGAACAATCCTCCCCTCTGTCCCCTCCCCACTTCCTCTCCCCTCGGCGCCCCGGCCCTCAGTCCGGGGAGTCAGGCGTGATCTCCCCGCGATCCCCTCCCTCCCATCTCCTCCCTCGCCCTCTCCCTTCCCTCTTCCCCTCCAGCCTCCGCTCCTTCCCGCTCACTCACCCTCTCCCTCTCCCGCTGCCCCCCTCTCTCTCCCCCACCTCTTTGTTTCAGCGGAGAACTGGCTCCTCGGGACAGTTCCCACACTGCAGTGCCTCTGGTGCGGAGACAGCGCCACCGAGGTGAGCGGGGAGCCGGGACGCCGGCGCGGCAGCCGGAGCCCTGGGGGGCGGGCAGGTGGGGACGGTGGACAGTCCGGCGCGGCGCCTCCCGGCCCGGGGCAGCGGGCACAGCAGTCAGAGAGCCCGATGCCCCGGCGGTCAGCAGGAGCCCAGGGCAGAGGGGCGGCCACTTGGCTGCCGGGGCGCCAGGGAGTAGAGCTGCTTGGGAGCCGGCAGGCTCCGTCCCTACCCTGGCGTCCCTACCCTGGGGTTGGCTTCTAAGGGTGGCCTTGGGCTGAGGGGGACCCTCAGGGGGGCCTGACTGGGTGGGCGGGGGCTGGGCTGCCCGGAATAGCCACACCTTCAGGTGTGTGTGCCTGGTCCTGGAGTCCAGGGCTCTGAACCCTGCCTCTGGCAGGGCTGTGGCTGCAAGGTTGCTGGGTGGCAGCAGTGGCGCTGTCCACAAGGCTGTGACCCCTAAGGTGCCTGTCCCTGCCGGGGTTTTGGTTGCTGGTCAGGGATGTGCTGGGCTGCTTCCACTACCCAGGTGGCGGTGGGGGGGGGGGGGGGGGCAGTGGGCAGAGGAGAGATCTGCTCCCTGCCACAGGCTGGCTGTTTTCACCCCAAGCTCCTGACCAGCAGATCCACAGAGCCACATGTGGGGAGGGGCCGTCTCCCTCCACTAGGGATCCTTGACCAGCTCCCACAAAATAGGATCCCCAGGACAGCTTTACCCACAGTAGTGGACAGTAGGGATTCAGGCCAGAGCCCAGATGCTCTTGTGGTCAGCCTCCTGAGCTGGACAGGGAAGAAAGTGGGGAGGGGGGCAGAGGGGGTTGGAAAGAACAGGTGGAGACAGAGCCCTAGCTCCTGCATGAGACTATAAGTGCAGTTATTAGAGATGACCCAAGGCTCCCAGGAGACCCAGAGACCCTGAAGCTGGGCAGGCTGGATGGGAGTAGATGGAATGGGCAAAGCCAGTGCTGGGACCCCGCCCCCTTCTCAGCTGGAGGCGGGGATGGAGAGGCTGGGCTGCTTGGGGACCATGCGCTGCTCACATTTCTCTAGAGAGGCAAGCAGGGTGGCTCTGCTGACTGCCAGAGGAGGGACAGGAAAGGTTGGGAGTATGCAGAGACCAGGAGGGAGCTCCCCAGTGGGATGCATCTTGGGGGCACAGCTTCTGGCTATCTGGCCAGGGCAGGGCCAGATCCTATATAGCTCCTTGAACTCCCAGGAAGCCCTCCATGTACAAGATCATGGTGGGTAGTGACCCATAAGGCAGAGCTGCCAGGGGCATTTGTCCCCTAGGACGGGTCAGTTGGGGCACTTGTTTCTGGGGCCCAACTCTCCTCACCCTCTTCCCTAATACAGCCTCCTCAACTGAGCAGGCAATAACCCCAGATGGACCAACATGTACAGAGAGATGGAATCAGAGCTATGGGCATCAGGTCTCAAAGGCCCAGGTGGTTTGCCACAGCCCAACCCATCCAGTCCCTATGAGCCCAAGGGCAGCCCAGCCAGGGGAAGTGTGAGAGGAAAGCCTCAGGACTGGCCCTAGTGATTACCCGGGAGCAGCTGACCACCAGACATCCCTGTCTCAGGGGAAAAGGCCACCCCTCCTGGCCTGGACTCAGCTCAGCACAGCACACCCCACTCTCATGCAGCAGCCTGCCTAGGCCATTGGCTACACCCTGAGTGGTGTGTCAATATCCCACGCCCACCCCTACACAACCCCATCCTCCCCTAGCACACCCCCAAATTCTCTCACTCTGCTAGGGATTCCTAGCCCACAGTCAAGCCAGTTCTCCCCCACCCCACTCTGGGCCTCATCATGTCCCTCACCCATGATCCAGATCCAGAGGGATCAGGCCACCCTGTGCATTTTTCTCTGAGACACGAAGGGGGCTCCCTCTCAGGCTGGGTTAGCTTACTCTAGCTCTAGCTGACACCCCCTCCCCACATTGGTTCTGTAACTTCTCAGGGCACTGCACACACTAGCAGCCATTTAAAATTCAAAGACCACCCTTCGCGAGTGCTGGTCAGAGGGCCTCAGTCAGTGGGCATCAAGGCCTTACTGGCTCTAACCCAGGCCCTGCCTGGAAGAAGGGGGCTTCCCTGAGTAGAGAGCTCGCCAAGTCTCTCCTTGGAAAAGGCCAGCACCTCTGTCTTCCCTGCCTCCCTCCCTGAGCACCCCCACTTCCACAAAACTTTCCTGCCCAGATCCATCTACTGCTGACACCTCCCCAGAGAGGCAAGCAGGACAGGATGTTGTCCCCATTAGACAGAAGAGAAAAGCAAGAACAGGAGCTGTTCTGAAAGGAAGGTGGCAAGGCCAGGATCTAGGACCCAACTCCCACTGCAGGGCTCCTTCTAAGGCTTTTAACGGGCCATCCCGTGAGAGCCTACATAAGGGCAGGTGTACCTATGCTCATCAAAGCATCCACCAGTTGCCCAGCTGCTCCACCCGTCCCCAGATCCTCAAGATCCTGAAGGCATTGAGAGGGGTGTCTGAACCACGGCTTCTAGCCTTGGTTCCAAAGTGGACATCTGGAGGGCTGCCTGAGGTGAGAGGGGAGCTGGGAGGGGTTCCCCAGCCTGGTGATACACCTCTCTCTCACCTGCGGCACTCTCACCTCCTCCACCTCCTGGCACTCCCTCCTGGCATCCCCCATCTCTGCAAAGCGGGCCTCAGCATCCTAGTCCTGAAATAGCCTCCCCACACCACCCCTTGCCAAAATCCCAGGAGGCTTGCCACTGCTGCCCATGTGAAGTCTGACCCCCCTCAGCCAGGCACACAAAGCCCTTCACCAATTGGCCTCTGCCAGCCTTATGGCCTCCTTGCTTCACTGTATCTCGAATGGCTGACCACACCAAACTGTATGTCCTCACCCGGGGGGCAGAGCAAGCATGGCTCAGATGCCTGCTCAGGAAGTAGCTGTGGGTTGGGTGGGACACACACATACCTACACACATTCCCATGCACACATAAACGGATCTGCATAGAAAATCTGTATAGAAGCCCATCCATCACCCAACCACATGTGGTTTTCTACCTAATCATACACACAATGCAACTGTGAAATCTAAACCAAAAAGGGACTGACAAATCTGTTTTATGGCTCCCACAGAGGCCAAGCGTGGTCACGTCACCATCTCCAAGCACTTGAGGGACAAGCAGGGAGGCAAGAGTGGATCCCTGACTCTGGCTGAGCCCTCTCTGGGCCCCAGGGCCTCTGAGCCACAGAGGGTGGGCAAACAGGTCCCGACCAGGCTCTCCTGGTTTGGTGGCAGAGTTGCTGAAGTGCCCCAGACAAGCCACCTTCTCTCTCTGTTTCTCCAGCTATAAAACAAAGAGACTTGGATTAGCTGATACCTATGTGCTGTCCAGGCCCCCTGGCCAGCTCTTTTTAGTTCACACCAAGTACAGAAAATGGAAGGGCCTGCAAAAGGTGGCAGCAATTGAGGGGGTGGGGGGTTGCTGGGCACCCTTCGTGGCAAAAGCCTCCAGGTGGGCCAGGGAGAGCTTCAGGGAATGGAAATTAGGTGGGCACGAGGGTGACGGTAATCTGAGCCAAGAGAGACAGAAACCAAGAGCCACAGGATGGAGCGATTATTATGACCCATAATTGAAATTTATGGAGCAAATAATAAGTCCTATTGAACACCATGCAGTGTTTATATCATATTTTCATTTAGATTGACACCAAATATTCTTATCTTGGAGATACCAAATGAGCAAATCTAATGGGTTAGGTGCAATCCAGTCCCTGGCCTCCTAGCCCCCACAGAGGCACAGCACAAGGGCCAAAAGGGTACAGGGGAACCCTCCAATGAGACCCCACTGACACCCAAAGCCCTCAACAGGTATGTAAGCAGCGTAGTCCACGAGCAACAGCACACCCTCTACCCCTGGCCACCCACATCTGTGTGTTCACATACCAACACACACACACACACACACACACACTGTGGACAGGGCAGACAAGCACTCTGCTACAGGTCCTGCCCTCTTATCCTGCTCTTGCCTGGAACTTGACACCCAATGCTAATATCCATGCTCCCAAGGGCAAGGATTAAAACAGGAACAGGGCATGTCTAAAGGCTGTCAGAGGAGCAAGAGGGCACAGATACTGCCATGTAGGGGCAATATCCCCCAGACTATGACCCCACAGTCAGTGGAAACTCCATGCCAGCACAGAAGCAAAGGAAGAGGTACCCTCCATCACAGAGGGATGCAAACTCCCCTCTTTCCTAAACCTCCCTGACCTCCAGAGCCTGGCTCACATTACTTGCCTCACCCTGTCCCCAGGTCATGAACCATCTGCGGGCTGGGCTGTCTGGGGCCCAAGTAGGTGAGGGAGTGTCTTCCCAGAGGGAGGGTGTGCCAGCCCTGGGCCAGAGCCCCTCACACCCTCAGCGAAGAGGGGGCCAGCAGGAGCAGCCCCAGGCCTCGCTGTTCTCTATGGCTTTTTATTCCTATGTGATTTTACTGCTCACTCATATAGGGATTGGAGCCGTGGCGTACGGCGGGGGCGGCCAACGGAGGGCTTGGATGCTGAGCAAGTGGGCCCAGACACAGGACAGCAGCCCTGCCCTCTCCCAGGACAGGCTCCTAGCCTAGCCAAGGGAAGCTTTCCTCTGTTGCTCTTTTCCCAAGCCTCTTTCCTAGCCAACTGTAGCAGGGGGATGGGCAGATGGCTGCTGGACCCCATCAATATTCTGACCCCTCATCTCAGCACTGGAGACCCCCACTGCAGGGCTGGCACCAGGAGCTGCCCTGTGTCCCAAAGAAGCAGCTATAAAGAAACTGGGATGTTTAGCCTGAGGAAATGGGCCTGACACAAGAAAACAAGGTCCAGAATCCTGTGTGGTTGGGAATAGCCCCTGGATAAACAAAGGGTGTGATCTATCCCCTAAGGGCTATCCAAATACAGAAGTTGAGGACAGCCTCAGTGGCTAGTAAGCTTGCACCTAGCAAGGTATACAGAACCCGGAGACTGCAGCACGGATGCCACAGGGGAGTCATGGTTGGATGAGTGGCCTGTCCCCTTCAGACCCCACAGACTGTAGTCCTTTGGCCTGTCCTTCCAGGGGTCTCTGCTTGCCCACACTGAGTGTGCCAGAAGCCAGGATCAACCTTCCTAGGCTCCTATTCCTGTAAAACAAGTATTGAGCGTGTCCTGCAGAGAGAGGTGTGGGGAACTCCTATAGAGTCCTAGTGCGGGGGCTACAGCCTGACCCCACTCCCTTTCCCAACAGCTCTGTGTGAGTCTTCGCTCTGCGGGAAAACACACAGAGAACCCAGAGTGTGGTTCTTTTTATTTGCAGTCCTTCTTCACCCCACAGAAAAAACACTCAAGAGCTCAGCAGAGGGGCTGCCCCGTGTAGAGGGAGAAGACCAGGAATAGCAAAGTAGCCAAGGTGCTCATCCTAGCCCTCAAGGGTACCTGCTGTCATGACAGAAAGTAGGAAGAGAAGAGAACTCCCATCTGCCAGTCTGGTTGGGGGGAATGAACACAGAGCAGAAGCCCTGGGTATGAAAGGTGAGGGTCAACCAAACAACCAGGCCAAGGAGAGAAGGGGCCCTAAAGCCTAGTGAGGTCTTGCAGACCAACCCTGTTCTGCCCCAGGATGCTGCCCCATAGGTCACCTCTGTGCCTCCTAAAACATGACCTGTGCCATCACCGTAGCCGCAGGAATAGGAAGTGAACGTCCATGACATTGGTGCCAGTGAGCCCTGTGTGCAGCAGGTGTGCTCCACCACGAAAGCAGCGGAAGAAGGTATGTGAGTCATTGTGGGACAAGAAGGTGGCCACATCCAGGCCCTCAGTGGCAGCCTGGCTGGCAAGCTCAGGCACAACCCAGGCCCCAGCTGCCTCTGTAGGCCCATCCTGCCCATCGGTGCCACCACTCAAAAACAGCACATCTACAGACCCCAGCGGCCGTTGTCCCAGCTCTGCTCCAACACGTAGAGCCAGTTCCTGGTTCCGGCCACCCTTTCCGGAGCCCTGCAATTGTACTGTGGGCTCACCACCAGCCAGCAAGCAGACAGGGCCCCTAGCCCCGGCCACAGTCTCCAGAGCCTCCTTCAGCTGCAGGTCTGGGAGCTGGAGCTCAGCTGCCAGCTCACGAAGTTGCTCATCCTCCTCCACAGAGGCTCTAGTCCCAGGCAGGGTGAGCTGGGCTCCAGCCACTTGGGCAAGCAACCCATAGAACCGGGCCACACTTTTCACATCGCCCTGTATGGCGGCACTCAGCACCACTGCCCGGTATCCCAGTGCCTCAGCTTGCCTCTGGGCCTCAGCCAGTGCCAGAGTGTTGGAGCCAATGATCACGTTGAGCACATGACCACAGGTGTGTGGCCCGTGAGGGTCAGAGTCAGCCCGAGCCAGCACCGTCTTCACAGAACGTGGTAGGGCAGCACGAAGGCCGTAGTGATTGAGGATGTGCAGGCAATCTTGCACATTATGGACGCTGGCCACAGTGGGGCCGCTGGCGATCACCTCCACAGGGTCCCCCACCACGTCTGACAGAATCAGGCTCACCACCTGGGGAGGAGTCACAGAGGCTCAGTCCCTCCTGCTTCTCACCCCATAGCCATGGAGGACAAGCTGCCACGTATCCCCTGCCACATATCCACACACCCTCATGCTGTCAGGTGCATTTTCTCCTCCTTTTCTAACCCCTCTCAAGGGGGTTTGCAGAACACATGGCCATTTGGACACCCCACCCTCATCCTTGAGGCCCCTCCCACTCCAGGCCCCTGCCAATCTGCAAGCTGTTCCAGGCTTTCATCTCCCTGGCATTTGTAGGCCTGGCTCCACCAGCCCAGGGCTGCCTGGGGTAGAAGAGACCCATATACCTGGGCAGGGTAGGCGGCCTGAGCCAGCCCCCCACCCTTGAGCTGGGACAGGGCCTTCCGGATGGTGTTCAGCTCCTGGATATTGGCTCCTCGGGCTGCCAGCAGCTTGGTGAGTGTCTGCTTTTCCTCCAGTGTTACGGGTGGGATAGGGGCAGGCAGCAAGGCTGAGCCCCCACCTGCAGATAGGGTGAAGAAGTTGGGCAAGAGGGATAAGACTGCAAAGGAACCTCCCCACTTAGGGAAGCGGGCAGGCACACCAGGGAAGGGGATGCTGGAAAGGTGGGGTTAGGGTGCCCTCGTGTGGACATGCAGTGAACGTGTGTATGGTCACCACACCCCAGGCACCTGAGGCTGTGCCCTGCCTTGAGTAGCCCAGATCCCAGCAGGCACTGGAAGAACTATTCCTTATGAGCTTGGAATGGGGGTAGATCATGAAGAGACAGCGAGACCAAGGAAGGGCTCCATGGGAGCTGGTGACCTGGGTTCCAGCCCCAGGTCACACTGACACAGACAGCAGCAACAGCAGGGGCATTTTCCCTCACCATACCCTGAGTTACATGCTCCCTATGTGCCCTCTCATGGTCACCCAACATGGTCAATGGGAGGAGGACCCACGCAGCTCCAGAGAGGCCAGATAACCTGCCCAGGGCCACCCAGCGGTCAGCCATACAGGTACCTTACTGCCTCCCTTGCTCTGTAATCCTGGGAGCTCAAACCAACCATCTCTCTCGACCTGATATTTGGAACCACCACCACCACCACCCCCCTAAACTGTCCTGAGCCAATCTGGCACCCACACCTGAGATGAGTACAAGCAGTAGATCGTCAGCTGTGAGACCTTCAGCCAGCTGCCGGATGGCCAGTGCAGCCCGAAGTGCATCACGGTCTGGCAGGTTGTCCTCTGCACCCTCAAATACCTGGACACGGCTGTGTGGCTTCAGCAGCATCTCCCTGAAGAGAGAACAGACAGCAAGAGATGAGGTGGGTTCCTCTCCTCCCACCTGATTTCTCAGCTGTACAGCTTCACCCATTCTGAAACCAGTTCAGACCCAGAAGAAAAGGGATGCTGCTGAGGGAGGGAGGCCTGATCCAGCACTGAGTTTGGGCCTAGCTTCCCCTCCCAGGGACAGTGGGAAACAGCCCCCCAAGCCTTCTTACTGCTTGCCAGCACGCTCCATGGCAGCACGAATCCCCTTGGGCACGCTGATCACACCCTGCACGAGATGCTGGCCCAGTAGCTCTTCAGCTGCAGCTGCCATGCCCAGCACAGCCTTGCCAAAGCCCACCAGGTAGAGGTTTTGCCGCAGCTGAAAGCTCCGGTCCCGCACCTTCAGCAGCCCACTACTGGGATCCAAGGACAGTGCCCGGTGCAGCATGGGGCCTGGAAGCACGGCACCCACGGTGCTCTCAAACAGGTGCTGCGCCTGCTCTGCCAGGGCCATGCCACTGGCCAGCCGGACCATTGGGCGCCCCGGGAGGAGTGGGCGCAAGGGTGCTCGGGCCAAGCAGGGCAGAGCTTGCAGAACTATAGCCATGCCCCACTGCTCTCACCACCACCTGGCACCCATGGCCACCTAGGAGGAAGAAAGCATTAGTGAGGCTGCTGCAAGACCAGAGACAGACACCCCCCACATACAGCCATCTCCTTGGGGGCTTGGAGCTGGACCCCACAGCAGCTGCTGCAATGGGCCATCTGCCAGGCCCTCAGCAGCCTGATCTCACTCCAGTTCTCAGAGCCCAAGCCTGCCACCTACCATGTCCTCCTCTTCTCGATTATACTCTGGCCCTCTGGACACTCTGCCCCAAGTCCAAAGGTCCTGTTAGCTGAGCCCTCCTCCTAGGCCACCCACTTTGGCTGAGAGTTAATCATTCACAGAGGGAGCAGTGCCTATCAGTGGGCTCCTGCCCCACCCCTTACCCACCCCCTGCATTTATGAGTCCTCATCCAGAGGCAACACCCCTTTTTGGCACTCTTTCCCTACCTCTTTACCACTTCTGTTGCCAAAAGGCGGCTGGCTGTCTCATCAACTGACCCCGAGCCTGATGACCTGCAGCCTGCTCTATTTCATTAGCTTGTGGATCTGGGCTGTGGAGCCTGGAAGGCTAGGTCTATGTGGGGAGGCAGCAGGCTCACAGGAGCACTGACAGGCAGGCCCAGAGCACATCCTCTTGACCCTCCTTACTCCTCAAGACACACAGCCTGAGGAATCCCAACACTGAAGGCCAGTCCAGCAAAATGTTCAGGTTCCAATGAGAAGTGGCAGCAAAGACTGGCTCATGGTGGAACCTTAGAGAAGTCCCTCGACACCACATTGAGACCATGCATCATGGGGCCCAAGCTGCAAGACAGAACCTACTTGGCTGGCAGGGCCCAGCCCTGCCAAGAACACGCCTTTTGCTCTGACATACAAGTTGTGGGTCACACCACCCATGGGAGTGAGAGCCAATCGTCTAGAGCAGGAAAGACCAGGCTCCCACAGCTGAGGCCAAACAGTCATCTTCCCAACTAGGCAAGGTAAAAGCTAAAGAAGCCTTGGGGTGAAGATCAGGAGACTGTCCAGAGCTCAGGGACAATAAAGCCCCAAAGAGATCATCTCTAAAAAATGCATCTACTTTAACAATGCCCACCATAATTGCTGCCGGCTGACTGCAGCGTAGGCATGGACAGAGCACGGGAAGGAGGCTGGAAATCCAGCTCTGCCACAGAGAGAGCTCCTTTTCTTTCACCGGGCCTCAGGTGCCAAATGAGGTAGGAAGACTAAGACTAATGCTCTCCCCTTGACATCTGTGGCCTCTCTGAAGCTGCCCACTGTTTACACAGAAAACTTGAACCCCAAACATTTCATCCTTCCCTCAAAAACCTACCAACGTGTAGTCCTCAGCCACTTAGGCAGCATGGTTCTCATTTTCCCCTTAAGATCAGTGCTGCCTGACTTCCAGCCCTGAAAGGGAACAGAGGGCACTGCCATGGGGACTCGGAAAATGGCCTCACCTTTTTTGCCAGGAAGCCCTTGGGACTGGCCCATTGGGCCGGGAACCAAAAGTGGCTTAGAATGTAGCAACAGCTTGACAGCCTGGGTGAACTTTGTACCTGTTTCCCAGATGGACACAGGCCTAGAGGATCCTAACCTCGCCACGGTATACCAGGGTCGAGGGGAGGATGGAGGGGTGAGGATGGGGGGGGGGGGGTTCAAGGCTGAGGCAGCCACTTAAAATGTTAAAATACAGAACGTCCAGTTAAACTTGAATTTCAGATTAACGAGGCACGTCTTTTTTTTTTTAAGATTTATGTATTTATGTATTTATTTATTTATTGTATTTATGATAGACATAGAAAGAGAGAGAGAGAGGCAGAGACACAGGCAGAGGGAGAAGCAGGCTCCATGCACCGGGAGCCCGACGTGGGACTCGATCCCGGGTCTCCAAGATCGCGCCCTGGGCCAAAGGCAGGCGCCAAACGCTGCCACCCAGGGATCCCCGAGGCACGTCTTTAATATAAATATGTTCCATACAATCTTTGAGACACACCTACCTAGACCAAAAAAATGTGTTGCTTATCTGAAATTCATATTTGACTGGACGTCCTGTCTCATCATTGCTAGGCAGCCGCACTGCCTGCTCAGGGCAGCCTCCTAAACTCCCAGGCGCTCAGAGAACCAAACGCGGAAACCCCGAGGGGCCCCTCCTGGACTCCGCCCCCCGCCCACGGGGCCGGAACTGGGGCCACTTCCGGCCTTCCCCTGCCCGCACAGGCCCCGGAAGTAACGTCAGCCTCAGGCCTTCGCGAGGGAAGTGGCTGCCGCGTGATGTCCGGTGGTGACCCGAGAACTAAGGACCCGCCGCCACCTGGCGCCTCCGCTGCCCGGCCCCAGGGCTGCTCCCGTGGGCCCTCGAGCCGAGGACTCCCCGCTCCGCCGAGCTCCGAGCCGCGGCTGCCGTTGCCGGAGAGGAAGTACTCCCGGTGGGCGGGGCGGGACCCGGAAGGGGCGGGGCGGGGGCGGGGCGGGGGTGCCCGCGCAAGCTGCGGTGGAGCGGGTTGCGGGGCTCGCTGCAGTGGGGCCTGAAGGGCCCTTGGCTCCGCCCTGACCTCTGGGAGGCTTGGAATTACCTTCGGGCCTCATTACCTTCATCTCTGCAATGGGGGCAGCGATGTCTGACTCACCGACTGCTGTAACCGACCCTCCTCTATCCCGTAGGAACCCAGCAGTCAGCAAATAGATGCCTTGGTCCTGTTAGGTGCTCGGCACTGCCCTGAGCAAGCAGGTTGAGAATTACGACTTGCCCACAACCCACCCCTCTGGAGCCAGATTAAATCACCCTGGCTCTTCACCACCACTGTAATCCAACTCTTTGTTTGCCGCGCTCCCCCTTGGCCAACCTAGTAACAGCTCGGACTCAAAGTTTTATTCCGTGATCCTTGAACACACGAGCTGTGTATAAATAACAAACCGCCCTGGGCCTCCCTTACTGTCTCCGCTCTCAGCCTGTGTCCACCCTTGACCCCGACTTGATGCCTTCCCACCTTCAAAAGACAAGTATTGACCAAAGAGTGCACTTTTTTTTAAATAACTGATGTTTTCTTGGGGAGAGGGGGGAGTTACATCACAAATCACACAGCAGACTTTCTAAATATAAAACATATTTGCCCCCGCCCACTCCCTTTTGCAGTTGCCCCATCTCTTTACATTACGCTCTGCTCTCATGAACTCCTATCTCCTTCCTAGCTGTTTCCCTGGATTTTACCCCCCTTTATAATAGAGGACCTTTTATTCCCTATCACTCTCTCCCAAACCTCCCCACTCCATCATCAAAACAAAGGCACCTTTAGTAGGATCTGCCCTCTTTAGAGGTGGGGAGATTGTAAATATTTAATATTTATATTTAAATATTTAATACTTAATACTTAAATATTTAAATTTTTTTCCTTGCTTATAAATAAGCAGTCTTTAGTCATCGTGAATTTATTCATTCCTCCACCATTCAACAGACATTTCCTGACCTTCTATGTGGGTCAAATGCTATAGCTACTGGGATGGGTAAGAAGTGGTACTTTTAGTTGGGGATTTACTCTGCGTTTGTAATGACAGTCCCACACTGCTGGAAGAAATGTATATTTGAGGACCTCTTTCATCATTTAGTGCTAGAGACTCATGAACAGACACCATTTACTATGCCAGTGCTGTACTGTCAGACTGTAAGCAGGAGACCAATTATACTCATTTTTTTAAAATCCCCTTCCCACTCCATAGCTACTCACAAGATGTATTTAACATCAAACTTTAGATGCCCACTGGACTATGAGTTCTTGGAACATGGTGACTTGGTCTAACTCGTATTTGCATCTCTACTGCCTCGCATAGCACCAGGCACTAATAAAAGCTGGGGTTTCTATCCCCCCCCACACACATACACACTTTCTTTCCTTTTTTAAAATGAATTAACAAGAGAACAGTGAAGTACTCAGCTGCAAAGTACTGCAGACCCAAGTTGGAAAGAACTTCACAAAAGAAAAAGAGATGGTGGTAGTGAGTAAATGTAGAAGCCTCATGTAGCGGTGGAATTTAAATCTAAGGGAACAATTAGGCTCATGAAAATGCATACACACGCCTTGATGGTAGGCATGAATGTGTCTACAATTTTTTTTAAACAATATTAGCTATTTTATTTAACAGATTATTTATTTGAGAGAGAGAGAGAATGGGCAGAGGGAGTGGCAGGAAGCAGACTCCCAGCTGAATGTGGAACCCAACTCCCGACTTCATCCCAGGACCCTAAGATCATAATTTAATTGGAAGTCAGGTGCTTAACCGACAGTCACCCCTGTCTATAGTATTTTTTTTTTTTTTAATTCATGAGAGACAGAGAGGCAGAGACACAGGCAGAGGGAGAAGCAGGCGTCATGCAAAGATCCCAGTGTGGGACTTGATCCTAGGACTCCGGGATCACACCCTGAGCCAAAGGCAGACACTCAACTGCTGAGCCACCCAGACATCCCCCGTCTATAGTCTTTTTAACTGCACTTTGGCAATAAGTATCAATGTCAAAAATGTGACAGGCAACTCCAGACCAAGGAAATAATTGGATGTATAGACAAAGATGATGTAGGGGTGGGATACCTGGGCGGCTCAGTCGGTTGAGCATCCCACTCTTGAATTCCACTCAGGTCATGATCTCATGGGCTGTGAGATCGAGCTCCCCGTAAGGTGCGCATGTTCTCTCTTTCTAAAAATAAATAAATCTTTAAACAACAAAAAGATGTAGAGGAGGAAAAAACCCTTTTCCTCTATTCTCTTAGGTTTAGTGGCTGAAGCCCTGGGACAAACTGAACTGACAGAAGACATTAACAGGAGAAAAAAGTTTATTTCACATGTATATGGGGGTGCTTACAGAAATGAAGTAAAAACTCCAACGAAGCCTTTGGGCCTGAGAGCTTATATACCATTTTTAACAAAGAGCGATAAATTTGAGACATGTGACAAGACAAAAGAAGTTCGAACTTCTTGGGGCAGTAAATTGTGGGAAAATAAATATATGGGGGAAATTAATGGAAGATAAGGATTTGTTTGTACAGATTTATCTTAGCATTGGCTCTCCACCTCCTGGTACAGGGAGGGATCCTTTCTCATGGGAAATGTATGTCCTGCTTTTAGATAGGAAGGAGAAGGGCAAGGAATCTTTTCTGAATCTGTTTTCTGCATCTGTTCTCAAATGCCCTCAACTCATAATAATCCTTATGCCAAAGTGGCATATTTCAGGGTGGCATATTCTGATCCCCTTCAAATGGACATAAAGATACTCAGCCCAGAGTTGTTAGTATAAAGCAATCTAAAAACAAGTATTTATACAAATAAATTATAGTACTTCTTAACAGACATTAAAAATGGTATTCTAATGTCATTAAGGTTTACGTATGTTACTTTTTGCAGTGCTATTTTATGTTTTTAAAAAACTGCTGAAAAGACCATTTATGAGGTGCCTGGCTGGCTCAGTCAGTAGAGTTTTTGATCTTTTGATTATGGGGTTGTGAGTTCAAGCCCCATATTGGGTATAGAGCTTGCTTTATTTTAAAAAGAAGGGGGGGGGGATCTCTGGGTGGCTCAGCGGTTTGGCGCCTGCCTTTGGCCCAGGGCGTGGTCCTGGAGTCCCGGGATCAAGTCCCATGTTGGGCTCCCTGCATGGAGCCTGCTTCTCCCTCTGCCTGTGTCTCTGCCTCTCTCTGTCTATCATGAATAAATAAATAAAATCTTAAAAAAAAAAAACAAAGAAAAAAGGGAGGTGGACGCCTGGGTGGCTCAGTGGTTGAGCGTCTGCCTTCGGCTCAGGGCATGTTCCCAGAGTCCTGGGATCAAGTCCCACATCGAGCTCCCTGTGAGGAGCCTGCTTCTCCCTCTGCCTGTGTCTCTGCCTCTCTCTCACGGTGTCTCTCATGAATAAAGAAATAAAATCTTAAAAAAAAAACACACACACATTTAAGTCAATTATAAGTCTTCCACATTTAAGCAAGCCAAAGGAAAGAAGGCAATGTACTCATACCTTATCGAGGGAGGATTTACGGAACTTACTTAGTTTCAGCTTTTTTTTTTTTTCTTCAGTTTCAGCTTTAATTTAAATGTTCCCATTTAGAGCAAACAAGTAGGTCATTCCTGGGTAATGTTAGGTCATCAGTGACCAGGGGAAGGTGGCAGTAATGGCACCCATCTCCATTAACAGCGCTGAACCATAGGAGTTCAACAGGGATAGTACTTGGTCTCTGTAACTCTGAAATCACCCTCCCACCCCTGCACACCAGCTCGAGGGGGTCATTGGGGGTAGTGAATGGTACAAATTAGTGAGAACAGTACTTAGCCTTGGGCTTTCTGATTTGGCTCTGCTCTAAGTCAGTCCTGCTTGTCGAGGAAGCTGATTACAGACCACAACCATTTAAGGTTTAAGATGCCTGAGAAGGTCATTAATATTAGTGCATGTCGCCAGTCCAGCAGCCATCCCCCTACATTATTACCTGCTCCTCTATCAACATTCACCCTGCTGTCCTCCAACCTCAAAGGGTGGTTTGAGTGCTATTTACTACCTAAGTCTAGTTCTCTCCACCCCCCTTCCTGGGCCCCTTGTGGTTGAAAAGGGTCATTCGACTAGTTCTGGCCAATGAGGAGCAAGTAGAAGTGGTATAGTTCTTTTCAGGACAGTTAACTGCCCAAGTGAGGCCTTCCTGAGCATTTTCCCCTTGGACTTGGTAACTGACAACATTTAAGATGGTGGCTTCTTTGCCAACCTAAGACCTGAGTGACTGATGGGAAGAGCCACCCTGACAACCTACAAAGGACGTATTGAAAGTGGAAAATAACCTTGGATGTTTAAACCCACTAAGATATAAGAGGGGAAAAAAGCCACAAGATGTGGGGGGTCTATGTTATTGCACCATGTTTGTTGATATGCACACTTTATCGGGCTGCAATTTGGATTCAGAAATTAGGACCTGCATCTTAGAATCTTGATCTACTCTTGATATCAAATCATCTGGAAAACGTTGGTTCTCACTGGCATTCATCTTGCTAGATGCACCAAGAGATCAAGAACAGCTTGCTGTGCATTCACAAATTCAGAGAGTCTTGTGCACTGATCAATACCACAAGGCAGGAGTACAAAGCAGAAAGGCAGCTTCTACAAAGAAGCTTCTACAAAATTCTTTGCATCAGTCTTGGGTTTCTGTGGCACGGTAGATTTTTATTCCATCAGTTCATGTGGTTTCAGGAGTCCTCATCCTTTATTGCATTTTAATTGTGACTGGACAAAGACAAATGATAGCAAGAATTCAGGACCAGCAAGAAATGTAAGATTGGTAGAACCAGGGGCACCTGGGTGGCTCAGTGATTGAGCATCTGCCTTTGGCTCAGGTTGTGATCCCGGGGTCTTGGGATTGAGTCCCGCATTGGGCTCCCCACAGGGAGCTTGCTTCTTCCTCTGCCAATGTCTCTGCCTCTCTCTGTGTCTCTCATGAATAAATAAAGCCTTAAAAAAAAAAGATTGATATAACCAAAATTAGTGAATATGGACGTCTTAAGTCTTTTCTCCAGTAAGATGCACTCGGTTTGGTATTCAATCTTTGAAGTATTGTGAATTATTATACTGCATCCATAAGAGAACCTGTAAAACATTCTCCCACCTTAAAATCCACTGTGAAGGGATGCCTGGGTGGCTCAGTGGTTGAGTGTCTGCCTTTTGCTCAGGGCATGTTCCTGGAGTCCTGGGATCAAGTCTCCCATCAGGCTCCCTGTGAGGAGCCTGCTTCTCCCTCTATGTCTCTGCCTCTCTGTGTCTCTCATGAATAAATAAATAATCTAAAATAAAATACGCTGTGAAAAAAAAAAGCAGTGATTTTTTAAAATTTATACAAAACCTGAGATAAGTCAGAGGCTCTGCCTCCAAATTGGGGGCAGCTGCCTCCTCAGGGAGGGATTCCTGGTGTCTCTGGCCTCCCTTCCACTTGTCCTTGACATCTGGGAACTTTTCCTTAACATTCAGCCCTTAATGCCTCACAAAGTTGGCACTGAGGGGTAGAAGAGCTCCCTTTTCAGGGCTTCCAGGGCCAGCTCTGCAATGAACCTTCTGGAGCCTCTCTTCTTCCACCCTCCACCCCTGTCTTTGTCTCTGCAGTACTGGACACTTCTCCAGGGCAGGCCCAAGGTAGGGTGCTCTGGGAGATGCAGAGCTCCAACGTAAGGATGGGGTAGTGAAGGGCCACCTGTGGGAGGTGGGGAGGAGTGGAGCTGTCTTTAGTGAGGGCTGCGAAACCCCTCACAGCTATTTTTCTTGGAAGGCGGGGTGGGGGATACAAACAATGCACCCAGAGCAGCTCGGCTGTGACCTATGAGGGGCTGCTCAAGCAGGGTATGCTGAATTATCAGAAAGGGTTGAAACAGTTCTTTAGGTTTAGAGGCAGAGGCCCTGGAGCTCTAGGCAATCCTTCCAGAATCTGGGCAGCCTAAGCTTAATTGGGAAGAACCCATCCCTTCCTTCCATAACAAAAAGGCATTGTTTACCAACAATGGGCTTTTTAAAAATGTGAATGATTACCTACCCTTTGCCCTAGAAACAGGACTGGAACTTTCCAGTCAGAAGCACAGTGTGAATCCAGACTCTAGGTTTATAGGCTATGTGACACTGGGAAAGTTACTTAACCTTTCAGGACCTCAGTGTTCATTAAAATAAGGTTAAGAGCATTAAAGAAACAAGTGTTTAAAGTGCATGTGGTGGGGGGAAGTGGTGCTAGGTGGCCCAGTCGTTGGTTAAGCAACTGATCTCAGCTCAGGTCTTGATCTCAGGGGTCATGTGTTCAAGCCCTGCGCTGGGCTCCATGCGAGGCGTGGTGCCTACTTTAAAAAAATAAAATAGGGCAGCCCCGGTGGCGCAGCGGTTTAGCGCCGCCTGCAGCCCAGGGCGTGATCCTGGAGACCCTCGATCGAGTCCCACATTGGGCTCCCAGCATGGACCCTGCGTCTCCCTCTGCCTGTGTCTCTGCCTCTCTCTGTGTGTGTGTGTGTGTGTCTCTATGAATAAATAAAATAAAATAAATAAAATCTTTAAAAATATATAAAATAAAATAAAGTGCATTTAGAAAGTCTCCAAGTTGTGGCTGGGTTAGCTTTGTGGATGTGGCCTGTGCAATTCACATAGGGAACCAAGGTCAGAAGGATTCCACACTCAAATATTGAGTATTGTTGAATATTCTACTGTTGCTGTCTTGCATTTCTTAATTTTTTTGAGAAGGGGGCCATATTTGTATTTTGTACAGGGCCCTAAAAAATATGTAGTTGGTCGTGCTACCAGGGGAAGAAGCCTTCCTTTCCGACATCCTGATCCTGGAGCTCAGGACCTCTCTGAGAAATTCCACTAAGTGGCCACATGTTAGGAGTGCCAGTCCTCCACAATGGGGGAAGCAGAGGCGGCATTGTGGTTCCTGAGCAACGCTGAGGCTATAACGAGAATGTCTGAGCCCCTCCCCACCCCTCACCCCCATCTGGTGGACAGGCATGTCCTGGTCACTTGGCCCAGGAGAGTTAAGCAAGAGACCTAGAATCCCTCTGCTGGGCTCACTCAGTAGCTGACGGCCACACTTTGAGTCGTCCACAGGCTGATCCCTTGAGGAACTGAACACTGCATGTAATTCAGACATGGTACAAGCCACATAAATTATATGAAATCATACGTGGGTTCCTTGGGGGGAAAAAATCAAATGTTCTAATCGTTTAAAATGCTTTTAAGTATATATTAATTTGATCAACAGAAGGGGGAAAAAACAAAAAGAAAACAGTAGAAAATATGTTTCACAGAATGTAATCACTGCTGAGGTGCCTTTAACGCCACAGAAGAGGTTTATAACCTCTTGATGTAAAAATGTTTGATGTAAAAATGTTACCTCCACTCATGGCCATCATTATTTCTTCTTAGTGGTAAGTGAAATGAAGCATTCATTTAGGGAATCAGGCAATTTGTCAGGTACGAAGTGGTTCTATGTGAACTGAGTGTGACAGCCAAAACGTGCTGTACAGAGTCACCATGGGTTGCAATTGTGTTCCAACCTTCTGCTCTTCCTCTGTAGTAATTATGTTCACACACACACACACAGAGAAGAGTCACCCAACTCTAGTTACTGTGAGGGCTTGTTTTAAGAAGTTGAGGTGGATGGGGATCCCTGGGTGGCTCAGCAGTTTAGCGCCTGCCTTTGGCCCAGGGTGTGGTCCTGGGGTCCTGGGATCAAGTCCCACATCGGGCTCCCCCCATGAGGCCTGCTTCTCCCTCTGCCTGTGTCTCTGCCTCTCTCTCTCTCTCTCTGTCTCTCATGAATAAAATCTTAAAAAAAAAAAAAAAAAAAAAAGTTGAGGTGGAAAGTAGAAAACACCATCCCCAAAATGTGCCTCTTTGGCATGTAGATTGTTTTGAGCTGAAGGCAATTAAGACCTAGCTGACTCAGGAAAAGCTTCTCACCTCTCCCTAAACTGCCTAAGAATTCAGTTAGGGTGCCTGTAACAGGAAGACAGCTGTTACCAGAGATAACTGTTTACATCAGAAAGACTTACCTGCAGGGCATGGCAAACATTTGTTTACCAACCGTTTGCTCTTATCATCTTCTTGTAAATTGTCTTCCTTTTCCTTGAAGCCCCAGCCCTCCACCCTTTTCTCCTTAGCTCAGGATGGTTTATAAACCTCAACTACCGAAGCACCTGGCTGGCTCAGTTGGAAGAGCATGTGATTCCCGTTCTTGGGATTGTGAGTTTGAGCCCCACAATGGGTGTAGAGATTACTTTAAGTGAGTAGGTGAATAAATAAAAACTAAAAAACAAAACAAAAAAACAGCCCTCAATTGCCTGACTGCCTATTGGGATCAAGAGCAGACTGACCCAAATGTGGCATTTTGCCATATTGCTTATTTGTTTTGTTTTGTTTTTAGGTATACTGCTTATTTTAGATAAAAGTTACTGAAGAGACAACCTACACAGAAAGACACTCAGACCCTCCTCTCTCCCCCATACCAGAAGCTAAAGAGACACCCTTATTGCCAGAGAATAGAAAATTTAGAGCCCAAAGGCTATATAAACAGCTCGTTATTCTTTACTAATTTATGACCCCAGTCCAAATTCTTTTTTTCTTTTTCCAAATTCTGTTTAGAATTCCTTACTAATTGAAGCTCCCAAAGTGAAGTTTTCTTTGGCCTGTCAATTCCTCACAGATTTATTGTCTCTTTGTGTAAAAAGTATAAAAACTGCTCACCTTGGTTATTTCTTGAGATCGCAGTTCCATAACTGGGCCTCTGCGCACAAGTAATGAAACTTTGTGTTTTTTTTTTCTCCTTTTAATCTGTCTCATGCCAATTTAATTCTTACTCCAACTGGAAGAGCTTTAGAGAATTTTTCCTTCCCTTCTGTTGGCATAGTTGAAAGGGTACTTTAACTCACTAGACATCACTCACTCCAGACACTGCAGCAGCTGAGAGATCCTGGGACATCTGACATACAAGTGGCAGAAGGTAAGATTTCTTACCATGTCAGCCTCCTGGAATCTCTGTCTGTGTAGTCCAATAGAGCTAGAGTGGGAAGAACCTTTCTTTTTCTAAATTTAGATTAGCAGGAGAAAATACCGTGGAACTAAATTCTCGGGGTTAGCAACCCTTGGTAAAACTTTGATAGAGCTGTCTTTGGGTATTGATCCATTTTCTCCCAGAGATCGTCTTTGTTTTCCTTTCTCTGTGTCTTTTGTGTTGTTTATTTAAAAAGGAATTACCACAGGGCGGAACACAGACATTGGCCCAGACTGACAAGCCTGCTTGTTCGAACTGGCCTCAGAGACCGGTCAGTTAAAGGTTCTGATCGGCCTGGCATCTATTGAGACAAATTTTGCTGTGGATCCTCTATGTAAAGACAGGATGAGGTTTTTTTTCCTTTTGTTTTGTTCTGTGCC
This sequence comes from Canis lupus dingo, assembly GCF_003254725.2. NCBI lineage: Eukaryota > Metazoa > Chordata > Mammalia > Carnivora > Canidae > Canis > Canis lupus. The sequence goes on from NC_064262.1 coordinate 37,745,250, forward strand.
CTAAGAGCTTGACCAGTGAGAATATTCTTTCTGGTCTCTGCCTCCAGGAGGGGATACTTCCTGGAGTGCCCTCTGGTGACCAGTGCAACAGACACATACAAGTTGCACTCTGCTGCTTGTAGGAAAATCTGTCATAAAAGGTCCCAGCCCAGTGACAGGCACGAAGGAGGGCATTTGACAGGATGAGCACTAGGTGTTATACTTTATGTTGGTAAAATGCACTTAAATAATTTTTTTAAAAGGTCCCAGCCCATAAGGGGCCTTTGTTGTCTAATCTTCGTTGCTTGTCAGTGCTGGAAAAAATCCCATTCCAGTGGCACCAACCCAGTGTCACAGTTTAGCAGGTCTGTGACTGGAGCCATCTCACAATTTCAAAGAGACTGGAGACATCCTTACCTCCTGGGCAATGGAGGTCTTTGCTCTTACACTAATTTTGGGAGTGAACTATTGAGCTATGGAGGCTGCATTATCTATGCCCTCTCTGGACACCTTTTGCATCTTTGGTTAAGCCATTAAAAGGCTTATTGGTTTGAGTCGCTATTAATGGATCCTATTCATCACTGGTGACACAGTAAATCCTTTAAATTGGCTATATTTGGAATTTGGAAAAAAGAATCCTTTACAACAACTCTCTTGAGGTGCCTGAGTGGCTTAGTCATTTAAGCTTCCAACTGTTGATCTCAGCTCAGGTCCTGATCTCAGGGTTTTGAGTTCAAGCCCTGCATTGGGTTCTATGTCAGGTATGGAGCCTACTTTAAAAAAAAAAAAAAGAACTCTCAATTGTCTGATTAGAATAATGGCTAGCCTTAGGATTCCCTTGACAAGAAAAAATTAGACTTAAGACAAATAAATGACCACATCTACGGTAAATTCCCTTTCTTAAAATCCATTCCTATCAGACTTTTTTTTTTAAGATTTTATTTATTCATGAGAGACACACACACAGAGAGGCAGAGACACAGGCAGAAGGAGAAGCAGGCTCCACGCAGGGAGCCCAACGCGGGACTCAATCCCCGGTCTCCAGGATCACACCCCAGGCTGAAGGCGGCGCTAAACCGCTAAGCCACTGGGGCTGCCCCTTATCTGCCTATTTTAACCTCCCTTTCCCTAAAAGACTTGCAGAGGGCATTCCAGCTAAATCTCAAGGTTCAAAATATACAGGCTTCTCTTGTAAATGCTGAAAGTCAGAAAGTGAATTTAGCAGAAGCATCTGAGACGGGCAGTGGGGATCACTTTGTTGTAATCAGGTCTGCAGGCTTCAGGCATTTCTGTGCAATAACCTTCACAGATGTATTGGACATTATCCCCCTACCCCCCAGTGTCCCCCACTTCAAAGAATTCATATCCCTTGAACAGCAGATCTTTTAAATTATAAAGCCCTTTTCTTCCACTTTCAAAAGATCCTACCAAATTTAGAGAGGAATTGGAAAGATTAATTGCTATTCACAACCACTCACAGAAACGCTGACTAGCTGCTAAGGGGAGTTCTTCCGGCCCAAGATAATACTACATTTATTAGACAGGCTAGACTGCCCCCCGAAGAAACCCCCCTTCACAGAAGAAACAGGTGACAAAAATTTCTCCCAGGCCCTCCTACAAATGATCTGAAAAGGACAATATTCAGAGATGAATAAAAGCCTAGGTTAAACTGTTGTTCTCAGTACTCAGAAGGCTTTTGTTAAAATGCTTTATTCAGACTGTACAAAGGCATAAATCTTTTGATTCCTATTTTAGTTAAATATCTCTGTGATATAAAGAAACAAATTTAGTTAAAAGTTGGACCTATCCCTTGATATTGAGGATATAATCCAGTTCTTTGGGGAATTAAAAACGTCTTTGTCTTACAAAAATCTATAAAACCAGAAACTCAATCCTAGAAACAAGTCACAGCCAACCTTGCTATACAAACCTCACCTATTTATTTAAAAATGTTTATGGATACTATCCTTTTTTTACGTAGGATCCTCTCCCAACGTGGGGCTTGAACTCATCCTGAGATCAAGAGACACATGCTCTACTGACTGAGCCAGCCAGGTGCCCTGTTTATGGATATTATAAAAGATGAAGATACTGGAACAAAAGTGTCCTATACTTACAAAAAAACACTTGCGTTCTTTTTCTGCCCCTTAAAATTATAAATCTTATGTCTTTAAAATGACATAGTCCACAACTGCCTTAGAATAAAGAAAAAAAGAAAAAAAAGCAGAGATGAGGGTTGGTCTTTTAAAATACAAGTTGTGGGCAGCCCCTGTGGCTCAGTGGTTTAGCGCCGCCTGCAGCCCAGGGTGTGATCCTGGGGACCGGGGATCGAGTCCCACACCAGGCTCCATGCAGGGAGTCTGGCGTGGGACTCCCTGCATGTGTCTTCTGCCTGTGTCTCTGCCTCTCTCTCTGTGTTTCTCATGAATAATAAATAAATAAAATCTTAAATAAAAACTCCTTAAAAAAATACAAGTTGCTAGGGGCATGTGGGTGGCTCAGTTAAGTGTCTAAGTTCAGCTTGGGTCATGATCTTGGGGTCCTGGGATTGAGGCAATGAGCCCTACTCAGTGGGGAGTCTTCTTCCCCCCTCTCTCCTCTGTTCCTTCCCTTGTTTGTGCTCTCTCACTCTTGCTCTAACTCAAATACATGAAAATTAAAATTCTTATTCTGCCTGTATTTAAGCTGTATTTATCTCTATTATAAATTGATTAAAATAATAGTGATAGTTTGAAAGGATGACTAACTTTGAGGTCTCCAAGTTTGTTTTTTTAAGATTTTTATTTATTTGACGAGCGGGAGAAGCAGAGGGAGAGGGAGAAGCAGACTCCCCACTGAGCAGAGAGCCTGACTTGGGAATCGATCCCAGGACCCCAGGATCATGACCTGAGCAGAGGGCAGAGGCTTAACCAACTATGCCATCCAGGTGCCCTGAAGTCTCAAAGTTTTTACTGGCAATCTAAAAATAATTGTCAAGAACAAGTAAATTAAATAGATGTAAATAAGATAAAGCTTTAGGTAAACTTTTGTAATAGTTTCTCCAAATCTTTTTGTAATCTGAAAGTTTAAAGTTTTGCAAAGTTAAATAATTCATTTATTTTTTTTTAATTTTTATTTATTTATGATAGTCACAGAGAGAGAAAGAGAGAGAGGCAGAGACATAGGCAGAGGGAGAAGCAGGCTCCATGCACCGGAAGCCCGATGTGGGATTCGATCCCGGGTCTCCAGGATCGCGCCCTGGGCCAAAGGCAGGCGCCAAACCGCTGCGCCACCCAGGGATCCCTAAATAATTCATTTAATATCCAAGTAATTGCCAAATAAAATTATAAACGTTAAATATTAGACATGGGTTTATCTATTTTTGTCTTATTACAAAGAAACTAAAGATAAATTTGGGTCCATTAGAAAACAGATTTTGAGCTCTAATGAAAGACTGTACTATAAAGAAATACATGTTTCTATATAATTAATACATTATATAACATACTTTATGAAATGTATTTTTTGAAGATTTTATTTATTTGAGAGAGAATACAAGCAGGGGGAGGGTCAGAGGGAAAGGGAGAGAATCTCAAGCAGACTCCCTGCTGAGTATGGAGCCCCGTGTGGGACTCAATCTCACAACCCCAAGATCGTGACCTGAACTGAGACCAAGAGTCACATGCCCAACCAACTGAGCCACCCTGGCATCCCAGAATTATGACATGTATTCATAAACTTACCAATCTAAAGAATTCTAGTGTAATAGTTCATAATTGCTTACTTCCTAGTTTTCACTAGAAATTAAGGTTTCTAATTAAGCAGTTAATTAAGCATTCTAATAAATGTAATAATTAAGATGACCGAAAATAATAAAGGAAACAACTCTGAATACAAGGAAAATAAGATAATGTGTTTTTGGTAAGAAAAAAAATGAAGAATGGGAACATGTTTTCATTCAGGGAAAAGAAAATAATTTTGTCCTAAAGTGAGGCTGGTTATATAAAGAAAAACTTAGGACAAAATCTGAATGTAAAAAAGAAGTTGTAGGGGTGCCTGGGTGGCTCAGTTGATGGAATGTGTAACTCCTGAACTCAGGGTTGTAAGTTTGAGCCCCATGTTGGGTATAGAGATTACTTTAAGTAAATAAATAGGGGATCCCTGGGTGGCTCAGCAGTTTAGTGCCTGCCTTCGGCCCAGGGACGTGATCCTGGAGTCCCAGGATCAAGTCCCAGGATCAAGTCCCACATCGGGCTCCCTGCATGGAGCCTGTTTCTCCCTCTGCCTGTGTCTTTGCCTCTCTCTCTCCGTCTCTCATGAATAAATAAATAAAATCTTTAAAAAAATAAGTAAGTAAATAAAATGAGGGTTTTTTTTTTTTTAAGATTTTATTGATTTGAGAGAGAGAAAGCATGTGAGAGAGAGGGAGAGTACAAGCAGGGGGAGGGGTACAATCATGACCTGAGCAGAAGGCAGACACTAAACTGACTGAGCCACCCAGGTGCCCCTAAAATAAGTTTTAATATCAAAAGTACATTGACACAAAATTAGAATTTGGCTTTTATCTCTGTTAAAAAAAACATTTTCTTGATTATTGGTTTGTTTGTTTGTTTCAAGTTAATTTAACTAATCTCTACACTCAACAGGGGGCTGGAACGTACAACCCTGAGACCAAGAGCTGCGTGCTCTTCAGACTGAACCAGCCAGGATCACGCCCTGAGCAGAAGGCAGATAGATGCTCCACTGCTGAGCCACCCAAGCATCCCTAAACAAAGTTTGTTTTTTTTTTTTTGTTTTTTTTGTTTTTACCTTTAATGTAATCTGCCTGAGGAAGATTCTGTATTTTGTCTTATCAGTTCTTTGATTATTCAAAAAAAAAAAAAACCTGAATCTTAAAAGAGCTAAGTTTTATTCATAACTATGTAACCTTCTGTATTTGCCTTTATTTTTTTTTTAAGATTTTATTTATTTATTCATTAGAGACAGAGAGAGAGAGGCAGAGACACAGGCAGAGGGAGGAGGGTCCATGCAGGGAGCCTGATGCGGGACTCAATCCCAGGACTCCAGAATTATGCCCTGAGCCAAAGGCAGGCACTCAACCACTGAGTCACCCAGGTGTCCCTATATTTGCCTTTAAGATCTATTGTGGGCAGCCTGGGTGGCTCAACGATTAAGCGTCTGCCTTCAGCCCAGGGTGTGATCCTGGAGACCCAGGATCAAGTCCCACATCGGGCTCCCTGCATGGAGCCTGCTTCTCCCTCTGCCTGTGTCTCTGTGTCTCTCATGAATAAATAAATACAATCTTAAAAAAAAAAAAGATCTTCTATTGTCATTTTGGTTAAATAGATAAATATTTCATAGTGATCTGTGATCCTATTTAGCGAAATATTGAAGCCTTGTAAGTATTTGCTGACAAACTTCCCAAAATCAAATTCTAAAATGAAGGCTATTGACCATAACCTAACTGAGGTGTACCAGAGAGTTCCTGGAACATTTCAAAGATTTTGTGAGAGATAAAACTAACTAGGTTTATTTTATATGTTACATTACTTAGGAAGCACTGTCAAGTAAGTGTTCTAAAATTTTATGAAACTCCTAGAAATTCGATATGTCATGGTATGTTATTATCTTGAAGTGTTGTATGTCACAGACATAACTGGATTTCCTTGTGAGTTGCACTGTAATTAACTTTAATCAGATCTTTAACTATGGCCATTTTTAAGTCTTTTATCATATAAAGAGTTATACCTTTACTCAGACGTTTTTACAAAAGGTTCCTATAAATGTGTTTGATCTTCAAAGAGATTCATGGAAAAGACTTTTTGACAAACATAGGTTTCTCATAACCTTAAGATCATAAAACTGAACTAGGTAAGAATTTCCAGAACTAGTAGAAGAACTGGATTCAAGCAAAACAATAATTAATAACATGAGACTAAAGAAACTGAGGAGGATGATCATGATTTTTATGAAATTTCTGTTTAAAACATCGCTAATTTTTAAACGATTTTATTTATTTACTTGAGAGAGAGCATGCACATGCACAAGAGAAGAGGGAGGATAGGGGCAAAGGGAGAGGAAGAGAGAGAATCCTAAGCAGACTCTGTACCCAGCCCAGAACCCCATGTAGGGCTCAGTCCCATGACCCTGAGATCACCACCTGAGCCAAAACCGAGAGTCAGATGCTCAACCATCTGAGCCACCCAAGTGCCCCACATTGCTGAATTTTTTAATGTTTTGTTTTTCCAGGTTTAAGGAAACTTTCTCTTAGCTACCTGATTATAACAATTTGATAAAATATACTTTTGTGCCCAAATTGAAACATTTTTTCCGTACTTGATCCCTCCAGAATTCAGAATTCTCAGTGAGAATTCCTATATTTTCATGGCAATGTGTTTATTTGCGTAAGTTCAATGAGAATCTGTTCTCCTCATAACAGACCACAATTGGAAGCATCAGTTATATTACCAAGGCTTTCGAATGTCATATTTGAGAGACATGCATAGACTCATATACAACCAGATACCTTTAAGGAACTAAGGTTGACTATATGGAGCCACTAAAGCCCCTTAGAAAAACAGCCCAGCTCCTTACTTCTGGGATTCCTAGCAGCATTTACCAGGTGAATAAAGAGGGCACTTCCTGGCAGGGGCAGGAACTCAGGATATTTTGGGGATCTCAAAAAGATTGGAATTAACCTAGATCTATATGTATTACAGGTAAAGTCTGATGGCAAGTATTTGGCTTGGCTTCTGGCCTCAAGAAGTTAAAAGTTCAACTTAGGTGCCTTGCTGGCTCAGTTGGTAGAGCATTCGATTCTTGATCTCTTAGGGTTGTGACTTTGAGCCCCATGTTGGGCATAAAGCTTACTCAAAAATAATAAAGTTCAAAGATGCATTTTTTTAAAAGTTCAACCTAGAGATTCCTTATTTAAAAATTCCAGGGGCACCTGGATGGCTCACTTGGTTAAATGTCTGCCTTCAGCTCAGGTCATGATCCTGGGGTCCTGAGCATCATTGGCAAGTCAGCCCCTCTCTCTCCCTCTGCCCCTCCCCCCACTCATGCTCTCTCATGTGTGCTCTCTCTCAAATAAATAAAATCTTTTAAAAAATTCCAACAAAACAGGTTTAAAAGCCTATATGACCAATCACTATTTTTGGTGCACTTACAAAGAATCAGAATCAAGAAACTAGACTTATTTTGCAAACAAATGAGTCTTAATTTAGCTGTCTTTGGTAAAAAATGAGGGAGATTGTAGAGAGCAAAATTGTGTTCCAATAATACACCTGTGTAAATACTACATTCTAATATAGCTAATTATAAGATCTTGATTTCTTCTGCCTGGCTACAACCCTCCAAACTAATGGTTTTTAAATTTTTTTCCCATCCTTTTGACTTGGAATCATTGATAATTAACACTGCCCATTTTCCTGAAGCTCTGAACACTAAATATGAATGACTTGGTGTAAACTTTGGAGAAATCACACAACAGCTTATGTATAGACAATCTTTATGCCTGTTGCTCTGTGAGCCCCTCAGAGATCACCAGAGACATTTGAACTATTAACCAGGAAAATATGTCAGACTGTCACTGCCTGCTCTCTATTTGAAGATGCTTCAAGCTTGATACCTAGAAATCTTGACTAGCTGGCCTAAAAATTCAAAAACTGGTTTACAATTTGATTTAATCATTAACCATTATTTTTCTCTTGTTTCCATTGGAATGCCTCTTATTTAATACCTTATCTGAATCATAGGCCTAATTTTAAAAACACACCTGCATCATTGTCTCCTGAAATGAGTTTAGCTGAACCAATCTATTGTCAAGACTAAGAGACTAACTCAACAAGATGGAACAATGTACCAGTTCAACTTTGAATATGTGAAATTTCCAGGGAAGTTTCAAAGGAGGGAACTGTAGGTAGGGGCCAAGGGCAGGCTGCCCCAAAATATGCTATTTTGACATGTTGCTTATTTTTTTAATAAGATTTTTGAGAGGGAGAGAGAGAGAACGCGCGCGTGCGCACACACACACACACACACACACAAGTAGGGAGAAGGGCAGAAGGAGAGAGAGAAGCAGACTCCCTACTGAGCAGGGGGGCCTACCTGGGGCTTGATCCCATGGTGCTGGGATGATAACCTGAGCTGAAAGCAGACAGATGCTCAACCAACGGAGCCACTGATGTCCAGGCACCCTGACATATTGCTTATTTTACATAAAAGTTACTGAAGAGACAACCTATTCAGGAAAGACACTCAGACCCTCCTCTGTCCCCTTGAAAGCTGGAAATAAATCTTCCAGGTAAAGGTACCCTCCCTATACCAAGAGCTAAAGAGACATCCTTAACACCAGAGATGGGAAATTTAGAAACCAGAAGGCTATAGAAACAGCTCTTTTTACTTTTTACTAATTTACGACCCCCAACCCAACTCTGTTTAGAATTCTTTACTAAGTGAAGTTTTCCTTGGTCTGTCAATTCCTCACAGATGTATTTGCTTTGTGTAAAAGTACAAAACCCACCTGCCTTGGTCATTCTTGGTCTTAATTTCATAACTGGGCTTCTATGTGCATGTAATAAAATTGTTTTTTTCCTCCTGTTAATCTGTCTCATGTCAACTTAATTCTTATTCCAGCTGGAAGAGCTTGAGAGTAGAAAAGAATTTTTCCTTCCCTTCATGCTTTTGAGCAAGGCATTCCCTTTGTCTTTGTGGGGCTCCCAAACCTACATATGTAATTAAATTTGTCCTTCTCCTGTTAACCTGTCTTATTTCAAAGATGTTATTTATTCACTTGTTTGAGAGACAGAGCACAGGCTTGGGCACAAGCAAGGGAAGGGTCAGAGAGGGAAGAACAGAGGGGGAGGGAGAGCGAAAGGAAGAGAATCCCAAACAGATTCTACACTGAGCAGAGCTCAATCTCACAACCCCAGGATCATGACCTGACCCAAAACCAAGAGTCGGATACTTAACTGACGGAGCCACCCAGTCGCCTCTGTCTTATTTCAATTTAATCATTAGACAGCCAGTAAACCTAGAAGGAAAGGCTTTTCCTCCGAAACCATCTTAAGCTCCAGGGAAGCTCCACAGGGCATTCTATCTCAGAAATGTAACTCAAAGAATTGGAATTCCTAAGGAGCCCTGAGTTTTGGAAGCCATATTGTTTAGGAGAGGTTCCACTTTAAATTGTGTAGCATGAAATTTAAAAATTGAGGCTGCCTAGGTGGTTCAGTGGGTTGATAAGCATAAGCCTTCGGCTCAGGTCATGATCCCGGAGTCCCAGGATCCAGCCTCATGTCTTTGGGTTCTCTGCTCAGTGGGGAGTCTGTTTCCCTCTCTGCCCTTTACCCTGCTTGTGCTCTCTCATGCTCTCAAATGAATAAAAAATTAATAAATGGGCCAATCCTAACCCTATTGTGGTACTAATTTGACAATATATAAATGTATTAAATCATCATCACCTTGTACACCTTACATAATGTTACATGTCAATGATATCTCAATACAGCTGGGGGGGTGGAAATCTTTCCACCTAGGTTAAACAATAAGGAATAATTATTTTACATAACAAGTGATCTCAAGGTAAGATGGCTGTAGTGTTGGTGCGCAGGCCATAAAGACTGAGGGTTGTGTCCTAAGCTGCCCTAACAGTCACACAAAGTGGGTGGCTTAAACAATAGGATTTTATTGTTTCAGTTCTGGAGGCCAGTAGTCCAAGTTGTTAGCAGAGTCATGTTCCTTCTGAAACCTATAGGAAAGACTCCCATCTCTACCTCCAACATCATATGACTATCTTCTTTCTCTCTCTCCTCTTCCGATAAGGACATCAGTCATCTTGGATTTAGGGCTCATTCTACTCCAGTATGACCTCATCTTTACTAATTAAATCTGCTACAAACCTATTTCTAAACTTGGTCACATTCTAGAGTCCTGGGGATCACATTATAGAGTACATCTTTGGGGGTGGGGGACACAATTCAACCCATAACAGATCTTTCCCATCTTTCTGCTCTGCCATTCTCATCCTGCTGGCTTGCCTTTAGGTTATCTTCTTCATGGTCAACTTGGAATCAAGTTGGCTTGATCTTGATTACAGCAGTCCCAGGCATCCACCACAGCAGTGTCCACCAGATGAAGAGGGATCATCTCTCCCTTAAATCTCTCTTAGAAGCAAAGAAACCTTCCAAGACCCCTCCCCTAGGAGACTTCCTCTCACTCCTCATTGGCAAAAATATCACACATGTAAGTCTAATCTCATCACTGGGAAGGAAAACAAGACCACTCATCATGATTGGCTTGGGCTAGAGGTTCTCAAACTCAAAGATGTATCATGATCACCTGGAAGGCTTGTTAAAACAGGTTGCTGGGCTCTACCTCCAGGGCTTCTGGTTCAGTAGGTCTGCTGTGAGATCTGAGGATTTGACTTTTTGACAAGTTCTCAGGCAAGGCTGCTGCTGCTGGTGCTAAAACCACACTTTGAGAAACAGTGGTTTAAACTAATCAGGATTTATTTCAGAGGACTAGGGTCAACTCTTGGAAAATGTATTGCTATCTAGAGAAGAGGAATACTTGGGGGAAAAAAATCAGGATTCCATCATAAAAGAGCCAAGAGGTGGGCAGCCTGGGTGGCTCAGTGGACAGCCTGGGTGGCTCAGCAGTTTAGCACCACCTTCAGCCCAGGGTGTGATCCTGGAGACCTGGGATCGAGTCCCATGTTGGGCTCCCTGCATGGAGCCTGCTTCTCCCTCTGCCTGTGTATCTGCCTCTCTCTCTCATGAATAAATAAATAAAATCTTAAAAAAAAATAAAAGAGCCAAGAGGAGGAAACTGTTGACTAGGCAACCATGCAGTGGCCAAAGAACAGCCAGGAAGAGACCAGGAGTGTGTCCAGACAAGTGAGAAGAGAGAACAGAATGATCAAATGTCAAGGGAGTCATGGAGAAGAGATTCAGGAATGGTCAACATCATTATGTCACAGATAGAAACAGGAATATAAGCACTAAAAAGTAACCAGTGGATTGGACCACTAGATCTTTATCTTAGCAAAAGCAGTTTTATTTTGAAGACAACACATAGGAACAATTACATGAAATAGAGAAATTAACTCTCTTGCACTATTGTAGGAATCCAAACTGGTGCAGTAACTCTGGAAAACAGTATGGAAGTTCTTCAAAAGTTAAAAATAGAACTACCCTATGTTTCAGCAATTGTACTACTAGGTACTTCCTCAAAGGATACAAAAATACTAATTCAAAAGGATACATGCACCCCCATGTTTGTAGTAGCATTATCTACAATAGTCAAAATATCGAACAGCCTAAGGGTTCATCAACTGATGAATGGATAAGGAAGAGGTGTTATATATATACAATAAAAATGGAATATTACTCAACCATAAAAAGAATAAAACTTTTCCTTGTGCAAGGACATGGATGAAACTAGAGAGTATATCATAAGTGACATAAGTCAGTCAGAACAGAACAAATGCCATATGATTTCACTCATAGGTGGAATTTAAGAAACAAATGATCACAGGGGAAAAAAAGAGAGAGGCAAGCCAAGAAACAGACTCTTAACTATAGAGAATAAACTGATAATTACCAGAAGAGAAGTGGGTGAGGGGATGAGTTAAATAGGTAATGGGGATTAAGGAGGACGCTTGTGATGACCACCAGGTGTTATGGAAGTGTTGAATCACTAGATTATACATCTGAAACTAATAATACACTGTATGTTAATGAACTAGACTGTGAATAAAAACTTTCAAAATGTAAAATAAGGGATCCCTGGGTGGCGCAGCGGTTTGGCGCCTGCCTTTGGCCCAGGGCGCGATCCTGGAGACCCGGGATCGAATCCCACATCGGGCTCCCGGTGCATGGAGCCTGCTTCTCCCTCTGCCTATGTCTCTGCCTCTCTCTCTCTCACTGTGTGACTATCATAATAATAAATAAATAAATAATAAATGTAAAATAAGATATTGTGGGGCAGCCCTGGTGGCGCAGCGGTTTGGCGCCGCCTGCAGCCTGAGGTGTGATCCTGGAGACCCAGGATCGGTCCCGCATCAGGCTCCCTGCATGGAGCCTGCTTCTCCCTCTCCCTCTGCCTGTGTCTCTGCCTCTCTCTGTCTATGAATAAATAAATAAAATCTTAAAAATATATATTGTGAATTTTTAAAAAGTTAACTTTTAAATCCTAATAAAATTTTCTAGCTAGAATTATTTTTAAGGTTCATTTTAGTTTCACCATGATTATTTCACAAATTCAGTTTAGTTATTTTAAGTACATAAATCTTCTCTCTTGACCAAAACTTCTAATGGTCTTGTCCTCTTTCCTTAAGCGCCAAACCGATCAAACTTTTGTTGTAATCAATCTGAAACAATCAGTTTGCCTTTGCCTTTGTCTTGCATGACATGACATCATTTTCTGGTGAATTAAACTTGATATTATCCATTTCTCTGACATTTTTGCTTGTTCTCCCCCCTCCTCATTTTTGTTTGCTTTGTTTTCTTTTTACTTTGGCTCTGGAATGTACTTCTATATGAGCCTCTTAAAATGAGTTTTGAAATCAACTGGGCAAAATTAATTCAATTATTGAAGTAGCAGTCATTTCCTTTTTCAAATACTTTGTCACATAGTCATGGCCAATAGGTCAATTTCCAGACAGAATCAGATATATACATGTGCAGATTCCTGGTTCACTATAATTTTTTGCAGATTCAAAATAATGAGGCACAATTAGAAACATTCTTATTTAATGGTGGTATTACTGCTCTGAACGTAATTTGGGCACATAAACCAAGTGGGCATTTCAGTTCCTTTGAAATGACTCTTCCACTGGGTGAGCATCTGACAAATTCCTCCTTTTATGCAGGCTTCCACAGACCAGATGTTGAAGAAGATGGGGTATGCACAGGGGTCCAAAAGTCACATAATTTCTCATTAAATGCGTGGGGGCAGACAGTATACAGGACATTTCTGTATCTTCCTCTTAATTCTGACGTGAACCTACAACTATTCTAAAAAAAAAAAAAGTTAGGGCAGCCCCGGTGGCGCAGCGGTTTAGTGCCGCCTGCAGCCTGGGGTGTGATCCTGGAGAACCGGGATCGAGTCCCATGTCAGGCTTCCTGTATGGAGGAGCCTGCTTCTCCCTCTGCCTGTGTCTCTGCCCCTCTCTCTCTGTCTCTATGAATAAATAAAATCTTAAAAAAAAAATTAAATCTTGGGATGCCTGGGTGGCTCAGTGGTTGAGTGTCTGCCTTCGGCTCAGGGCATGATCCTGGGTCTGAGTCCTGCATTGGGCTCCCTAAAGGGGGCCTGCTTCTCCCTCTGCCTATGCGTCTGCCTTTCTCTCTCTGTTCCTCATGAATAAATAAGTACATTTTTTTAAAAACAATTAAATCTTGGGGGTGCCTGGGTGGCTCAGTAGGTTAACATCTGATTCTTGATTTCAGCTCATGTCATGATCTCAGGGTGGTGATGTTGAGAATGTTGGGCTCCACACTCAGGATGGATTCGGCTCCAGATTCTCTCCCCCTCTCTCTCTGCCTCTCCCCCTGCTCTCAGTCTCTTTCCCTAAAATAAATAAATAAATACCAAAAAAATTTAAGTCTTAAAAGAAAAAGAGAGAAAATGGAAAAAAGATAAATAGGCCAATCAAATATCTGAAATCTTTTGGTTAAATTCACTTATTCAATTAAAAATACAAATTGAGCCAGATCTTGGCTGGACCCTAGATAAAATGGGAAGCAAAATTACAAACACATGATGGTGCCTGGGTGGCTCAGTGGTTGAGCATCTCGCTTTGGCTCTGGGTATGATCCGGGGGTCCTGGGATCGAGTCCCACATTAGGCTTCCTGCATGGAGCCCGCTTCTCCCTCTGCCTATGTCTCTGCCTCTCTCTGTGTGTCTCATGAATAAATAAATAAAATCTTTTTAAAAACCCCAAAAAAACAAACACATGATGGAATACTATGCAGCCATTCGATATGGTTATATAGGTCTGTACTTATTAACCTGGAAGGTGTTCATAGCATTATACGAAAAGGGTAGGTTATAAATATTTTATTATGAGCCCATTAAAAATATACTTCAGAGGAAAAATCTGAAAAGTTCTTCATCAAAATGTTAAAATTTATGTTATGTATATTTTATCCTAATAAAAGCAAATACAATAATAGCTACTTCTAGATCCTGGGGTTTTGTTTTGTTTGTTTGTTTGCTTTACTACTAATCTGTATTTTTTAGTTTTTTTCTTTTTAAATGGGTGTATTTGGGCAGCCTGGGTGGCTCAGAGGTTTAGCACCACCTTCAGCCCAGGGCATGATCCTGGAGACCCAGGATTGAGTCCCACATCAGGCTCCCTGCATGGAGCCTGCTTCTCCCTCTGCCTGTGTCTCTCCCCCCGGACTCCCCGTGTGTGTGTGTGTGTGTGTGTGTGTGTGTGTGTGTCTCATGAATAAATAAAATCTTTTAAAAAAATAAATGGGTGTATTTTCTTGTATGAAAACTAAGTAAGTAAAAGAAATAATGATTTAAAAGAAAAGGAAAAATAAAAAATTAAGTCTGATGCTCTTCAAGAAGCCTGATGTGCTTCCTACTGTAGCTTTCCCTTCTACCCATCCCCCATTGCAGCCAGCCTTTCTGGGTCACCTTTTAAAGTCTAGCTTTTAAGGCACTATTGGACTGGAAGCTAGAAGAGTCCCACTCTACCAGGGCAGGGAGCCAGATGAGGAATGTGAAATAGGCTGAGCCATTTCAGGACACTCTCAAAATATGAAAAAATGGCTTTTTCCATCCCAAAAATAATTTAGGGAGTTAAGTCTTGGGAGGAAACATCAGTCTTAACAGTGAAATCTGGGAAAGGTACAGGAAGTACAAAAGATACCCTACAAAGATTTCTTTTAGCTGACAACATTCGGTTGTTTCGTACACAAAAAGGGATCAAAAAATGGTATCTCATTGGGTATATTCACTTCCCCAAATTTCAAGGACGTGGCACCAGATCTGTTCTTATTGCCATTTAACCATTCAAAGCAGATTCTGATAAAGAAGCAGGAATTGCAGGGAAGGGAGTGCTCCAGGGCACAGAGGACTTTTCTCCCATTGCTTCGCAGTTTGGAAAGTTGCCATACATTTGGGTTACGCTCAAACAGGCTTTTGCCAGATCCCAGAACACGCTGTAGCCAGAAGTTCTGCTCTTTGTCAGGAGGCAGTCGCAGCCGAGACTTAGCCAGGATCTTGCCCACTCCCTTCAAAGAACAACTTCTCTTTATGTGTAGGGATCCTGGCTCTCCCTTTACCCAGGGACATCCTTTAGTTCTTTCTAGAAAGACTCATCTGTCCCAGGGTTTCTGTTTTGTTTTTTACCATTCATTATTCAGGTTATACTTGGATCTCTGAATATCACATCTTCCTAATACAGCTGATTTTAATGTTTAAGTCTTTCCTCTTCCTTTTTCTTCCTCTTTAGCCACTGCAGTTTAGTGAAGCAAAATAAACAGGCCTGTCTCCATTGTTAAAGACCCCAGGCAATTAGTCTTTGAAGAGTTGCCCACAAGTTAGAGATCTATGAACTCCCATAGGTTGCACTGAGTTTGACCCCTTGCATAGAAAGTTAAAGCCAAGGTGCCTGGTACCTTTTTTTGTGATCAGATATCACTTTCCTTTGTTAGAGACCAATTTTCCTTCCTTTTAAGGCAATGAATCCTTAAACAAACCACTGAGACAACCCCATTGACTACAAAGAGGGTTATGTAACTGTTTTATATCTTGAATGTGGTGGTGGTTGCACAACTCAATATGGGTGTCAAAACTTATAAATCTATCCATTTAAAAGGTCAGGGTTGTTTGTTTGTTTAAGATTATTTATTTATTCTTGAGAGACACAGAGAAAGGGAGGCAGAGAGACCTAGGCAGAGGGAGAGGGAGAAGCAGGCTCCAAGCAGGGAGCCCGATGTGGGACTTTATCCTGGAACTTTGGGGTCACGCCCTGAGCCCAAGGCAGACGCTCAACTGCTGAGCCACCTAGATGTCCCTAAAAGGCCAGTTTTTTTTTTTACTGCACATAAATGATACCTCGATTAAGAACACCACCGCCAATTCGGTTTACTAACATGGAAAAATGTTTAATATATAATACTGACCTAGGAAAAAAAAGATGGTTGCACTTATAAAGTTCACGTAGAGATGCGAAAAAGGAGGAAATCTGGAGAACTTAAAATTGTATTTTGTTGAATAAGGAGATAAAACTCCATTTAAAAAATTTCCATGCAATTGATGCTATGAGTTCTGAGGCTATAAATGTCTTAAAAAGTGCTTACAAGTGTGTGGAGCTGTACACTTAAAATCCGTTCACTTTATGCACTTCATGTTATGTGTCAATTAAAAAGTTTTTAAGGAAGGCTTAAAGAAAACTTCTGGGTAGGAGTCACACAGGTATATATCCAAATTTTTAAAAAAAGCACTTAAACTTTGTGCAGGCTACTGTATATTACACCTCAAAACAAAACCAAACAAAACCAAACCAAACAACCCACCTGAAACTGAAACTATGCTGGCGCTGTAGTGCACGAGCAGTCAGAGCCCGCCAGCCATAGGTCCACTGACTCACCCCCAGAACAGGCCTCCAGTGGCGCAGCCGACCCCCGCAGTACCTGCTCCCCGTGGCCTGCGGAAGGGGGAGCCTCTAGGGGGGGCTGCGATCCTGGGGAAGGGGGAGCCTCTAAGGGGGACTGCGATCCTGCGCAAAGGCTCACGGCTCCCAGGCACAGCTGCCTCCGGGCCCAGCGGGAAGGCGGTGGACAACCGCGCCCCTCGGGCCCCACTGCGCGCCAGAGAATCGCCGCCTTCGGGCACCCCGCCACTCCACTCCGCTCCTGGGCGGCCGCACTGACGTCACCGCCCCACCGGCCCGCCTCGCGCCCCCGCTCCGCCCCGCCCCCTTTCCCGGCGTGCGCCGCGGTAAGGCTCCTCGCCCTCGGCTTCTGCCTGTCGTCCCAAGATGGCGGACACAATGAGCCGGCGTCGCGCCGGTTGGCCCTGAGGCGACCGTGAGGAGGAACGGTCCGCGAGCCCCCGCAGTCTGGCCCGAAGAGCGTCGCACGTGCAGGAGGAGGAAGGGGAGGAGGTGGGCCGACTGTCGGCTGCCCTTACGCTCGCCGCCGGCGCGGCGCCCGCCCCGCCCGGGTCGGCCCCTCGGCAGGCAGTCAGTCCGCCCGCCCGCTCGCCGCCGGGCCCCGCCCCAGCCCTGCGCCGCCGCCGCCGCCGCCGCCGCCTCCTCCAGCCGCCGCCGCCATGAAGCTGACCGACAGCGTGCTGCGGAGTTTCCGCGTCGCCAAGGTGTTTCGCGAGAACTCGGACAAGATTAACTGCTTCGACTTCAGCCCCAACGGCGAGACGGTCATCTCGAGCAGCGACGACGACTCGATCGTGCTCTACGACTGCCAGGAGGGCAAGTGAGTGCGGCGGTGGCCCTGGGCCCGAGCCCGAGCGTGTCGTCGGCCCGTTCCTCCCTCCCTCCTTCTCTTGGCCCAGCGCTCATCCCGCTGTCCGTCCCCTCCCCCGGCCCCGCCGCCCTCCCCCGGCCTGTTTTGCACTCGCTGCTGTCAGGGCCGCTTCCACTCCGAAGCCGCCCGGGAGACCTTTACTTTTCTTTTAAAAATGAGAGTGGTAAATAATATCCTTATCATTTCGTATGACTTCGGCCTCCTGGAAAAACGCTACTGCCTCGCTCTCCAAACCCCACCTTGACCTTGACCTTTAAACGCCCGGTCCGCCCACCTCGGCCCCGGCAGGCAGCTTTTCCGCTCCTCCGACTCTGTCAAAGGTGCCGGTCAGCTCCGACCCCCGCGCAGAACCGCAGAGGCTGCTCTCCTGCCTCAGTCGGCAGCGTCACAGCTCGCTCTGCCCTCCTCGGTGACCTCGATTCAGCCCTGGCACTCCGCCCATCCCCTGCCCCTCAGCTTCCCGCGGCCTTCTGCCGGAAGGCCGCGTGGGTCGTAGTTCTTAGCTGTCAGGATTTATTTGTTGTGCCTCTTTGGGCCTCCTGTCTTTTCCTTTCTGTTCCAAATCATTCTCTTACTCCCTCAGACCCGATGCCCACGTTTAGTTAACTAATGTAGTTAGTGGTAGTTAACTTTTTAACAACATCAGAAACTTTTCCTTTTTGTCAGGAAAAAAACGAACTTGGCCGTCCCATCCCGACCTGAGTGGGAACCTGCTATGAAAACAAAGAATACATTCTAATCTAACAATTTCATGTTTCCTCTTAGACACTTTTTTAAAAATTACACTTTTTAAGGGTCTGAAATTTGTGTTGCCCCAAGTCCTCTGGAGATCCATTGCACCCCATCTCTGTAAAGTCTTAAAAGCACATTTTGCCCTTTTCTCTGGGCATCTTGTCAGCTTCACCTACCCTTTGTAGACCTGCTTTGCTCTCTCCTTGTTAAATTGTGAGCTCCTTTGGAGCAGAAACTGGTTTAGGCTAGATTTTACTTTCCTCAGCCACCTTCCC
This sequence comes from Canis lupus dingo, assembly GCF_003254725.2. Lineage (NCBI taxonomy): Eukaryota > Metazoa > Chordata > Mammalia > Carnivora > Canidae > Canis > Canis lupus. Next base: position 37,763,720 of record NC_064262.1, read on the forward strand.
CAAGTAGGTTTCCAGGTATTTGGTTTAATTCAGTGGCTACTGGTTTTGTCAGATTTCATTTTGTTACCTGGTTGCAGATCTTAGTTTTTGAGTCCTTGAGGTTTTCTATTCTCCCACTTTCCTTTTGCCTTTTATTTTGTTTTAAAACCAGTGCCTTCTATAAACTTTCGTTTGGAACTTATCTCTTCATTTGTGAATTTGGTTATCTAAAGTAATGCTGGTTTGATTTAAGCTGTATCTTCTCCCCAGTTTTTTTCCCCACGAGAGCTGTGAAAAAGTATTATGTAACTGGTTCTGGATCTGCCTGCAGTATATGGAAGACTGGCCTAAGTGGTGGTCCTGGGGAAAGAGAGAATTGTTAGCTGGACCATTATTCATTTAGTAGATGGATTTCTGTTCAGGTCTGGCCACTTGAATCAGCTTGGAAGAGAGTAACATATAAGTCTGCAGTGAGTGTCAGGGTTGCTGGATTCTGAAGCTAAAAGTAATTTGAAGCTGGCTGACTTAATGTTTAGTGCTTGTGCACAGATTAGAACCTCTTCCTGGAACCTGAGGATGGAGATGTATATTCTCATTCAAAGAAAATAAAGGTTGTGACATGTGACAGCATTTCTTAGTTGTCTTCAAATGTGGCATAATATCTACTCGTTGGAAGCAATGACAATGACTTGGAAGTCCTGTCTTGTTAAAAGTAAAATGCCAAAAAAAAAAAAAAAAAAAGTAAAATGTTAATTTTATGACAGTGCAGTTTATTTACTCATGTAGCAATTTTACATATTACAAACTTACAGAAAACTTAAAACAGTATTTCAAATTTCCCATATCATCTAGTAATTGGCTACATTTTACCCCTTTTGCTTTATCACTCTATGTAAATATTTAGGTGTGCATTTTTTTCTGAACCATTAGAGAATAAATTGGAGGTATCAAGCCCCTTCTCTCTAAACACTTCAACATGGATTTCCTAAGCAAAAGGACATTCTTTTATATAACCAGAGCACGTTATCCAAATTAGAAAATTTAGCATTGCTATAATAGTATAGGGCATGCTCTTTTAAATTTTCTCTTATCAGTGAATTGTGACATTTGGTCTGTGGCAAGAGTGTGGCCTGGTAGTTAGGTGACCTGGGTTCTAGTTTGGCCTTGTGACCAAGTATATGACCGAGGTCAGATCACTTCTCTGAATATTAGACGTCTTACACCCTAAAGAGTCCATGATCTTTTTTTTTTTTTTTAAATGATAGTCACAGAGAGAGAGAGAGAGAGAGGCAGAGACACAGGCAGAGGGAGAAGCAGGCTCCATGCACTGGGAGCCCGATGTGGGATTCGATCCCGGGTCTCCAGGATTGCGCCCTGGGCCAAAGGCAGGCACTAAACCACTGCGCCACCCAGGGATTCCGAGTCCATGATCTTAAGTGGTAATGTGAAGGGAAAAAAAATTGCCCCTAGTATAAGTCAAACCAACATTGGTAGAAGAGTTACTGCTTTTTCGGAAGGCATAGTAGCTCTACTAAATGGTACTAATGTTAGAATTTGAGCTTGAAAATGGCTAAAACAATGTTCTTTATGCTTCATATTTTCTAGTTTTGTGTTCATTTTGTCCATGTTTTGTTAACATCCACTGAGTGATTTTTCAACATGAAAGAATATAAAAGATTGACTTCTGGGTGATGCAAATTATTCATAGAGCAGGCTTTAATATTATTTATTCATACCTGATCATAAGAATCATAATTTGTGGAAAGAAACTTCCCAAAATATTCATGGAAAAATGTAGTGCATAGGCTTAGTAAAGATCCTGTGAAATGGATGTAAAAATTAGGATCTAGCTTTCAAACTAAGAAGTAATATGAGTTAAAAAATTTTCAGTTACTAAGAACAAAGGTTAGTGTTCTCGATAAATTTGAGACAAATAGAGCAAATGTAAGTGGAACTGAAAATTTTCCTTATACCGCACCCTTTAACATTGGCTCCTAAGGATATATCTTCACTAGTTTAGACCGAATTATTTAAATAAGTAAGCTGCTTTTTTCACTTGTAAAAACAAAGTACTCTTTTTTGAGAGCAAGAACCTGTGCTTGTGCATGCATGTGCTCACTCAGTTTACCACACAGTAACCCTGCAGCAGAACTCAGGACAGTGGACTCAACATGGTAGCCTTTGGGCTGATCTTTTTAGTTGAGCTAAAGGTTAAACGTGAGAAAGTGGAAAATTCAGTGCAGGGGAGTGAGAAGTCTTGTTTGGAAAAAGTTTTTATGTATCGAAACTCTTGACCTCACTGACATTAACAAAAATTGAAAATGCAAATATTTGACTTCTTAAAGCTGCTTGAGTAATCAGATTGTTCAGCATTTTGGTTCCATGGAGAGCGTGAACTTCTTTTTCAAAATTGGAACTCTTGGTAAACATTGGTACAGGATTTAGGAAATTCTCCTACACCTAAATGTAGAATATGGTGAATTTTTTGGTTAAAGTTTTGCTGAGATCTGTTTTATTAGCTTGATAATTGATCCTGAGGGTTCTATAAAGGGAAACATTGAAGGAACTTCAATGGATTGGTAACCTCTAGATTGGAAATATGTGATTTTACATTAAAAAGAAAACCAGGGGACCCCTGGGTGGCTCTGTGGTTTAGCACCTGCCTTTGCCCCAGGGCTTGATCCTGGAGTTCCAGGATCCAGCCGGCATGGAGCCTGCTTCTCCCTCTGCCTGTGTCTCTGCCTCTCTCTCTCTCTCTCTCTCATCTCTCTCTCATGAATAAATAAGTAAATCTTAAAAAAAAAAAAAGAAAAAAGAAAAAGAAAAGAAAAAAGAACCAGTGGCTAGTTTTTTCTAATGAAAGTTAGCTTTGCCTTCTATAGGACTCAGTAAGTACTTTGGACTTGCAGGGTAGGGAGGATGGATAGCTTCTGCAATAGCAGGTTATATTAGGAAAGGCAAGCAGTTTTGCATCTGGTTTCAGTTTTGATAAATCATTTCTTCTAGAAAAAAAGACCTTTATTTCTAAGTGAATGGCTTAAGAAAAGTTCTGGCCTCATTGGTTTGACATATTCCCATATCCCTCTTTGCCTTAAGTTCTGACTTGTGTTGTTTAATGTGCCTTTCTACCCAAATAGACGTACTTTTTCTCAAAATTTACTCACTTGAGCCCTCAAATTTACTCCCACTTCCTAACCTCAGCATTTGGTGTTCGGAGGTGAAAGTTGCACTTGATTGATTCTATTTGTTTCCTCTCTTTTGGAAAAAAATCTGTTTGTTTCCAGTGTTAGAGTTTCCCAAGAATCCTCATCCTTGCCACATCATTCAAGTGCTTCTCTTATATGAAGATCCCAGATTCGGTGATGGAGGATTTTGATGTTTTTCTCTCTCTGTCCATTTCCTCATCAGACCAAAGAGAACCCTGTACAGTAAGAAATATGGCGTGGACCTCATCAGATATACCCATGCAGCAAACACAGTCGTTTACAGCTCTAACAAAATAGACGGTAAGCAAGCCTTCTTTTTAGGAAGTTTTGGTCATAGTTTCTTTTAAATCGTTCTTGGAATCTTTGTGACTGCTTCTGCTCTGGTTAGAGTTAGTTTAATTTAAATAGTTTCTTATGATGTTAGCAATGCCAACATTGTTATGACTCAAGGGATGCTAGAAGCAATCCACTAGTACTTTGGAAGGACTTGAAACAGTATGAAAGGTCTCCAGATTAGAATGGAGAGTGGGTATAGGAAGCAATTGATTATGCTTATTGTTTGTACTTCTTTAAACTTGAAAGAATACTTTTAAAATATATAAAAGGAAAGAATACTTGACATATCACAAGTGGTAGATAACCACAAATGCTTGAGCTATGGTAATTTAAGGACCTTAGAGGAGTTTCTGGTGTATGCCCTATCTTTTATGGTGTGTGTCATAAAGGACAGTGTATTGACCTTAATTATCTTTGATTTCAGGGTCTTTTGTTCCTTTTCCCTTTTTACTTTTATTTATTTATTTATTTTTAAAGATTTTAAGTAATCTCTACACCTAATGTGGGGCTCAAAACTCACAACCCCAAAATCAAGAGTTGCATGCTCTACCAACTGAGCCAGCCAAGCACACCCTCCCCTTTTAACTTTTAACTAAAATTAATGTCTTTGAAGAGTAAAGAGTTATTTTTGGAAATTAAACTTGTGAATTTCTTTCTCTAATGATCTCTGTTTTTACCTCTATTTCCCCTGGAATAAGTCATTCTCAGTTGACAATTCATCTTAGTAATTGATCTATGTAACACTCATGTTAGGACTTTTTGTTTTTTTAAGAGAGTGTGATGAGGGGGGAGGGAGGGAGGCTCCACACCCAGTGCAGAGCCCAACTGGGGGCTCCATCTCACAACCCTGAGATCATGACCTGAGCTGAAATCAAAAGTCAGACAAGACACTTAACTAAGCTACCCATGCATCCCTACAGTAAAATTTTTCTGATGTCACCCAACAAAGATCACTTAGACTGCTATTGTGGCTATGCCTATCTCAGAGCAGATGGGCAGAAGTCTTTTTTTTTTTTATGAGACTTTTCTGCCTGTACTTGATTTTTAGTAAGTATATCATTTCTACTTTTCATGCCTCTATTTCAGAAGTGGTTTTCTAAGTAAGCAGTGCAATTGATGCTTTTGGACAAGAATATAAAACATTAGGATCCTGAGGAAACATATCTATGTGATCATCTGAATGACTGGTATACTTCTTCTGTTGGGGTATTTTTCCGGGTGATTAAATGTGAGGATTCTCCAAATATGGTGCAAAATGAGGCAAATGTGTGGCACTTGCAGCTTTGCTGCCAGGCCTCTGCTGTGAGGATGTTGCCTTTCCTGTCTCGAGTGCATCCTGAAGAGTTCCTCCAACGCTCCGTTTCCTTTTGCCTGATTCCAGGCTGAGGTAGTAGTTTGTACAGTTTGAGGGTCTATGATACCACCCGGTACAGGAGATAACTGTACAGGCCACTGCCTTGCCAGGAACAGTGCACCAGCTACTGAGTGGGGCGGAGAGGATGGCGACGCCCTGCTCATCTCTGGGAGAACAGGTAATGGGGAGGAAGTCTTTTTTTCTGCTTAGGGCAGGTGAGTCGTTACTAGAAATAGAACAACCAGAAAGATTTTGTAGTCGTCATTCTAGGACTTTGAAGATTTTCAAAGAAAACTATATTAGAGTTCCGTTTTGGAACTTAACAGAAAGTGCAATTTTCCCCTTCCCAGATCAAATGCCCTGTTATTAGAAAGTACCCCTGTGAACCACTGAAATGACTTAGTGCCTTCAGCCTCTTTGTTTCTGTGTTCTATTTGCCTCTAGAATATTCTTTCTGTGCTCTCCTGTCTGTATTTTGGCACCGTTGCCTCTTTCTCAACAATTGCTTCTTATTCCTAGTCTTTTTGGGGGCATAGCACTTTCCAGTTCTATTCTTTATGGCACTTCACTCCCTTCTCACCACCATCTTTTTTGTTTACTTTTTCAGATAGAATCGCTTGGGTTTTAAGAGTGTATTTTTCTCCCCAAGCACAAGCCTCTATGATTTTTCCTTTCTTTAATACTGGTAATCTCACTGCTATGACTTGTTGGTATATTAATGAGTTTAAGTTTTAAATATTTTAAGATATTTTTAATCCAGATTTCCTCATTTGTTCTTTTGACTACTTTATTATTATTTTTAACCTATTTCTCTGATACACAAAGTACCACTGGTTAATTTTAGAAGTAGTGGGACATTACTTTTTTTTCCATTTGTTTAGTTTTGATATAAATTGTATATCCAGTTAACATTTAGGTTAGAGTTGGGTTGACACACCGTTGGAGAACCCTGGACAAAAATATTATGCCAGAGTCCAGCCTGATCCTTAGTTTAGCATTGCTGCTTAATTCTTCGAGCCTGTTCCTCAGCAGCTAAATGTTTTCCTTTATGGCTTGCCATTTTGTGGGCACTAAAACTATTGTGTTTTGGAGGAGTGGCGCAGGCAGGTATTTTTGCAGGACAGGTTGCACTATAACTATGCAGAAGCCAAAGACTGGTGGTAACAATGACTTTAAACATTGCTCTATATGACATCAGTTTGAGAACTAAGCTTTTGAATTATGTGAAATCTGTAGTGCCCACCCCACTCTTCAGCTGTGGAGAGGAATTACTTAACCTTATTTATTTACACCTTGCTTGAGTTATGGAAACAATGAATTCTTTGATCTTGTTTTCAAGATGAATGCAAAGTAATTCCTTTAAAAATAATAGGATATCATCATGCCTTATTTGTCTTCTTACAGATACTATTCGTTACCTGTCCTTGCATGACAACAAATACATCAGATACTTTCCTGGACATAGCAAAAGGTAAGACCCAGGTGTTATAGGAGTAGATAATTCTTTTATCCCTGAGGTATCCAGAAACTGAGATTCGAGAGATTTTGTTAGTGAACTGAAGCTAGTTCCTCACCACTGTTTAGCATCCTTCTTAATCTTCTCTTGTTAACCCTCCTTAAAACAGCCAACACCTGATTACCTGAGGTTGTGGAAGCAGGGGGTAGGACTTTGTAGGTAAACTGAGATCTCAAGTTAAAACGTAATTAGGAAAAAAGTAAAAAAATAATAAAAATAATAAAATGTAATTAGGAAAAAAGTGGATTAAAGATACTCTGTGGAAACCTATGTAGTACAAATTATGTTTATCATTTAGGAACCCCAAATAATAATCAGATGTCCCTTAATGAAAGCACCATTTACGTGTATGAGGCCTCTTCCAGTATTGGTGGTCCCATTTCAGCAGACCCCTGCTTTACATAAGTATATTCCATGTGAAGATCTTAATGAGGATGCAAAAATATTTTTTTTTGCAAAAATATTATTAAATAAAATTGTCCTTTGCTACTTTTGAAAGTTCAAAAGCTTGTTTCCTTATTCTATTTTGTAGTGCATTTTATTTCTCTCTCCTACCCCAGTTTCCCCAGTGTTTTTTCTCCAGCTTTTTAAATTTGGGTTGAATGTTGAACTCATTTTCCTTTATTTTTTTATTTATTTTATTTTTTTTTTAAGATTTTATTTATTCATTTATGAGAGGGAGTGGGGGGGCAGAGACACAGGCAGAGGGAGAAGTAGGCTCCAAGCAGGGATCCTGATGTGGGACTCGATCCTGGGACTCCAGTATTACACCCTGGGCTGAAGGCAGGTGCCAAACTGCTGAGCCACCCAGGGATCCCCGAACTCCTTTTCATTTGGATGATATTTTAATCACTGAGGGTATTTTGTCATGCTTTTGTTTGCAAATACAGCATTACTCCAGTACGACTTGGAGTGGTATGGAACCCTGGCAGGAGGGGGGCCAAGAGCACCGTTTTCAGCTCCGCTTCTGATTGGGCAGGGCATATCTGTGCTGAAGATGAAGGGTAGCAGCTGTTGGTTACTGTGTTGTTCCAAACAAAGAATGGCTTGTGACAAGTAGATGTTTTTGCTTCTTTGTAGTCAAATTAATGTTCACAAATGTATTGTCTGTAATTATAAGTTGATTGCAGTTGTTTAAAATTCTTTCCAATCTTCTTAATTATCCATCCTCTTGATGTTCTGATTCTTAGATGACTTTGTGCCTCTTTTGTTTTGAGAAAATCAAGGCCATCCAAAATGAGTTCTTTTCAACTTCTATCCCTTTTGCCTCTTCCTTAGAACCCTTTTCTTGAAAAGAAATAGGCTTTCTTCCTTGACAAAACCAACCTCCCTCCTTCTGCTTGCTTCTGTTTTTTTAACTAGACTTTTCCTTGTTGCCTACAAACTTACTTGGTCTTCTTTATCTTAAATCTATTTCTTGAACCTATTTCCCACTCCTTTTAACTGTCAAACATGAAAGAATAATCTACATACTCCCATCTCCACCTCCTCACACTCATTCACTGTTTAAATTATTCGGTCTATTCCTAGAATCATTTGTGGGGCTTTTTCTAAGCTGTTTTATTTCCCTTTTCCTGCTGCCTCCCGTTAAAATATACTGCCTTGGGGTTTTGTATGCTTTTATTTTATTTTATTTTTTTTTTTGGTGCTCAGTTTCTCCACGACTTTTATTTTCCTTTGGCAGCTTGCTTTTCCCATCTTGGTTCTACTCTTGTTATTCTTGGCCTCCCTTCTTTTGACTTTAAAATAAACAAGGTTCTACCCTAGTTTTTCTTCCTCTCTTTATATTTTTCAGATATCTCCATCACTAATTTCATTCACCTCTACTCAGATGGCTTCCCAAAACAGTGTTTTCAATTCATGTCTATTCTGATTTCCAGACTCCATTTCCACCTCCAGGTTTTATATACGTCTAAGTAGGTGTTTCTTTCATGCCCCCACCTGATAGGTCCAGCACACCATCCCTCGTTGTTACATGCCTTGGGCCCACTCTTCTCTGTTTGTGTCATATTTCCTCATCACTGTTCTTCTAATTATCCTGACTCAAAGCCTCTGTTACTTGTTTGCTTTCTTTCCCTGCTTTCACATGTAGTGAGCTGTTAATCCTATTGATTCTGCCTAGGTTTAACCTCATGTGTCACTTCGCTCTGTTCTTTCCTTTTCTTCTGCCCCAGCTCATGCCCTATATCAAGTGAATTATTGGCAAATCCTAATTAATCTCCCAATCCCTCATCATCCTGCTTTAGCATCCTATGTACAGCTCTGACCACTTCACAGTCTCTGCCCGGAAACTTTAATGGTTCGCTGTATCTGTCTGCTCCTTTCCTTTGGAATCAAGCTTGCCTCCCTTCAGCTCTCATTTTCTTAGCATTATCTCCTGACATTTGAGTTAAGGTGAACTCTGGGCTGCTTCCTGAATGTGGACCTCATGCCTTCCTACCTGGCACTTTTTCTGTAAGGGCATTTCCCGATGAAATCCTGTCCTCTATGTGTGCTGCTTCTTCTGGAAGGCCTTCTCTGACCATCTCTCAGATTTCTTTGGGCTAGTTAAGCTTTCTTATTTCTTAAAGTTGAGGTTTTGCTTCTCATTGTATATCCTTTATCTCTTAGCATAGAGTCTTGTGCCAAGACAGATTTCCTCTGAGCTTTTGCCCTGAATACCATGGCATTAAAATTACATGTCCACATGCATTCTGCTCACTCTTTTATTACCACCTCAGCATTCAGGAAATTTTGGCTTACGATATCTTTAAATGTTTAAGTTGAGGAACTAGTCCAGATATTAGTTGAGTTGAATTGTTAGAAATTCTTCTTTAGATAAAAACTTTATTTAAAAAAGTGTATTTTCTCATTTTCTATTCATGGCATAAATTTTAATTCTTTCCAGTGGCACGAAAACTTCCTGAACCCCTTACAGTGTCATCCAAAACTTGAACAACTTCTATTTCTAGATTTTTTTTTTTTTTTTTTAAGTTCATTCACGGGATCCCTGGGTGGCGCAGCGGCTTAGCGCCTGCCTTTGGCCCAGGGCGCGATCCTGGAGACCCGGGATCGAATCCCACATCAGACTCCCGGTGCATGGAGCCTGCTTCTCCCTCTGCCTATGTCTCCGCCTCTCTCTCTCTGTGTGACTATCATAAATAAATAAAAATTTAAAAAAAAGTTCATTCACAAATAAGCTGTGCGATTTTGGTCATCTTTTTGACTTCAAGCTTTTGTCAAAATGAGATAGCACAACACCAACATTTCTTTTATAATCTTCATCTATAATATCAGCTCCTGTATCTGTGAAGTGTTTTACAGCCAAGCCAGAATGTATGGAACTACTCTTCCATAATTCGGAAGGAAGAGTTATCCAAATGTCTGTTTTCACAAGGGCTTTCTCTGTAGGTGGTACTGTAGAATCATAGGTGCTATATAGGTCCTAGCTCCCCTCATTTGGGTTGGGGTTGTGGTGTGTTCTGAGAGGCAGATGAAGTAGAGCCACGTGCCGTCCTTCCTTGCAGGCCAGGCCCAAATGCTTGGGAGGCAGTGTGTATCTTCAGAGCAGGGTGTGGTAGAGTGAGAAAATGAGCAGAGGGGACAAGAGAGCTCAGGGTGAACCTTTTGAAGAGAGGTCTTCTAGTGAGTGACTCTTAATGCTATAACCACAAAAGGGGACCCATATCAAAAATAGTTGCTATTAGCACAGACCTGTGGCTTAGTAAGTGTGGTGCCCAAGCCAACAGTCTTATCATCACCTAGGAGCTTGTTAGAAAGAAGTACAAGTTCTCAGACCTCACCCCAGACCTACTGGATTAGAAGTTCTAGGAGTAGATCCCAGTAGTCTGTGTTTCAGTCCACCCCTCGGGTGATGCAAATGGCACTCAGGTTTGAGACTGTTAGTGTAGTCCTCAAAACTCTAAGGAATCATGAGAGTTTTTTGTTTTGTTTTTTAATTGTAATATAGTTTAATACCATAAATTCATCCTCTCAGAGTACCCAGTTCAGGTTTTTAGTATATTCACAGAGTTGGGCAACAATCATCACTAATCCAAAACATTTTCATAACTCCCAAATAGAAACCCTGCACCCATTAGCAGTCACTTCTCATTCCCTCTTCTCAAGTCCCCAGCAATCACTAATCTACTTTCTGTCTCTATAGCTTTGCTTATTCTGGATATTTTGTGTAAATGAGACACTGTGTGGCCTTTTATGTCCAGTTCTTTCATTTACCATGTTTCCAAGGTGAATACATGTTGTAACATGAACCAGGGCTTCATTTCTTTTTGTTAACAAATAATGTTTTATTATATGTATGTACCACATTTTGCTTATCCATTCATTAGTTGATGGGCATTGGGGTTGTTTCTACTCTTCGGGTAATATGAATAATGCTGCTGTGGACATATGTGTACATTTTTGTGTAGACATACTTTCATTGCCCTTGGGTATATACCTAGAAGTGGAATTTCTGGGCCCTTTAGTAATTATCTGTCTTTAACTTTTTGAAGAACTGGAAAACTTAAAAAGCAACTGCACCATTTTACATTCCAGTCAGCAATGCGTGAGAGTTCTAATTTCTCCATATCCTTACCAACACTTATCTATTGTGAAGTAATATCTCCTTGTGGTTTGATTTACATTTTTATGTTGTAGTTTTGTTTCTTTTCTCATTATATTAGTTGCCTTTGGTTATTCCAGATTACTTGTATATGTATGTTTCTTAAAATGGCAGTTTTGGAAGAACAGGTGTAGATAGAGGGGTTTAGAGTTCACATCCAATTTTTGCAAATATTTTGCTTCAACTCCTATTTATCTTGATGCATTGCAGGGTGGTGGCCTTGTCCATGTCACCTGTGGATGACACTTTCATTTCTGGGTCTCTTGATAAGACCATTCGACTCTGGGATCTCCGGTCTCCTAACTGCCAGGTAATGGTACCTCACAGTTACACTTTGAGTGTTTTCTATGGTAGGCAATGTCATCAGCTCCTCCTCTCAAAGAAAGGAGAAAGTAATGATTCTATTTTGAGATCCCAGAGTCTTTCTAAACTTTGGAGAAAATCTGTCTTCCTGGTAGGTAGCTGGTAATTAAGCAAATACACTAATCCAGTGCATATTGTGTTATGCTCTGTGGCTTTTTGCTTTCAAAACCGTTTTCCTAAAACCTGTGAGCTATAGCTTTTATTTGAATTCAGTGTTTATAGAATTGTACAGTTAGGGCTGATGAAGCTAGTTTTATGGAGATGTGTTTGTAAAAACCCTCATTTTAGTTTTTTGCTTTTTCATTCCCTAGGTAGGCAGGTATCCTTTTTTGTGTCCCTTTCTTAGTTTTTATTGGAAAAAATTAATTATATAATGGTAGAATCCTGGGTTCATTAACTTTTCTTTTTATTTTTTCTTAGGGCCTCATGCATCTACAAGGCAAGCCAGTTTGTTCCTTTGATCCAGAAGGGTTAATTTTTGCTGCAGGTGTCAATTCTGAAATGGTTAAACTTTATGACCTTCGCTCTTTTGATAAGGTAAAACCTTTGAGTCTTTGAGCTATCTTGACATTACAGAAGTTTTGAAGGGTAAGATGGGAGCCTTTTCCATGGTAGAGGAGGTATGTGGTAGACTTTAGAGAATGTTGGAGCAGTAGTTCTCCCTCTGCGTTTCCTAGTCAAAAAGAAATCTAAAGGGACAGAATCAGAGTTGGCTCTGGCAAGAGGAACACTGATGGGCCTTGGGCTGGGGCTGCTGTCTTTATCATTTCAGGGGCCATTTGCGACTTTTAAGATGCAGTACGATCGGACTTGTGAGTGGACAGGACTTAAGTTCAGCAATGATGGTAAACTCATCCTCATCTCCACCAATGGCAGCTTCATCCGTCTCATCGATGCATTCAAAGGAGTGGTGATGCACACCTTTGGGGTGAGCTGACAACCTTTGAGCGTAGTTATTTCTGTGGTCTCACCTCCTGGGCTGAGAATTATGTTAGCTGGTTGGTGACCAGCAGTTATCCTTAACTCACCAATGGAGGCACGGGCTTGCATTTTCATTCTGGACATGAACTTCTCTTGGATTCCGAGACATTCACTTCTCACACAGTGACCCAAATTTGGAGTTTAGATACAAAATAATCCTTGACCATAATAATTTGATTGTTGCATTGAATATGGAGCTGGAGATGGGGTTGAATTGTAAAGAGTACCAACCTTGTGTGGAACATTGGTGACACTACACATGAGGAGGAGAGGGTTTCATGGAAAGGTGATGTGTGTGCTGGGTCAGTGTTTGCAGGCAGGGCTGTGATAAGAGAACTGTTCTTTTTCTAGGGTTATGCCAATAGCAAAGCTGTTACTCTGGAAGCCTCATTTACTCCAGACTCCCAGTTTATTATGATTGGTAAGCTTTCTTTATCCCCCTTGGAGGTTATTTCTCTGGTACTGTACATTTGTTTCTTGTGTTATTTTTGTTAGTTTTAACTAATTAAGATACTACTTATTATCCTTTTGATAGACATTCTCAGATTTCAGTATAGTACATTATGCCAAAAGTGTAGTGTCTTTATCCTGATTTTGCAGTTCTTTACTGGGATTAACGTTGATCTTCCCTGGATTAGCATAAGAATTAAACTCTTACAAGCACAATATTACTAGTAATACTAACTTCCTGATATAACCCTACATTAGGTTGTCAGTGGCTCAATGTTGGTAGGGTGTGATAGTATTCAGCCTCCTTTTTACATGAGAAAACTGAAGTTACAGGGGAAATGACTTGCTCAGGAACAAATAACTACAGTTAAGATCAGTTTCAGTTTCCAAAGTCTCTTTTCTTTACTGCCTTTTCGTCCTCAATTTCTGATGAGGGGCCCGAAGCTGGGCTTTTCTGCAGATATCAATCCATATCTTTCCTATTTGTTTTTTCATTGCACCTTGAGCTGTTGTATTTTTCTTTACCATTCCCTTTAGGTTCAGAGGATGGCAAGATCCATGTCTGGAATGGAGAGAGTGGTATAAAAGTAGCTGTGTTGGATGGCAAGCACACAGGCCCCATTACTTGTTTGCAGTTCAACCCCAAGTTCATGACCTTTGCCAGCGCATGTTCCAACATGGTATGTGAACATGACTCCCACTTAGGGGCCCTTTCTGGTTGGGGTGGTAGGTGCTTCAGTGAGCACGGCAAGCTGCATTGTAAATAGGTATGTTACAAGAAGCACCTGGTGGCCTGGTGAAAGATCAGTCCTTAAGTGTCAGACTCTTGATTTCAGCTCAGGTTGTGATCTCAAGGTCCTGGGATCAAGCCCTGAGTCAGCCTCCCTGCCTAATGGGAAGTCTGCTTCTCTCTCTCCCTCTACCACTACCCCCCTAAATAAATAAATCTTAAAAAAATAAAAATAAAAAAAAGTAAAAGACCAGTCCAACCAGAGATCAGATAATAGGAGGTAGTGAACCAGGGAAGCCACCAGTTGAGGAACAAGAACTTGCATGCTTGTCCTATACCTATTTATTAAAAGATTTTACTTGAGAGAGAGCGAGCGAGTGACAGCACGAGCAGGGTGAGGAGCAGAGGGAGAAGCAGACTCCCCACTGAGCATGGAGCCCCACATGGGGCTCAATCCTGCAACTCCAAGATCATGACCTGAGCCAAAGACAGATGCTTAACCAGCTGAGCCACCCAGAAGCCTCAATTTTGTCTTTTAAAATATTTTGAAGAAATAAAATATTACCAGCCTTTTGTGGCTACAGCCTCTCGGTGTGCCATTTCTTTCAGTTTTTGCTGAAAAACTCAGAATTTCTTACAATTGATCATAACTCATTACTTAGAATTTCCTCTAGGCCCCTGTCTCTTCTTTAGACAATGCTAGTGCTAGAACAAAGCATGTCTCAGTCACAGTTTCTTTTTGGCATCTCTTAAATCTACCTGAGTATTTGAGGATGAGGGATTTTGCTTTAGCCTACCCAGAACACATTGCCCCCTTGCTCTTTTTTTTTTTTTTTCCAACTAAGGAAAGTGTTGGAAAGAAATGTGGCAAAACCATCCAGTTCAATCCCTTTCACTTTTTTACAGCTCAGGAAGGAGAGGACCTATTGGAGGTTACCTGGCAGATTAACAATGAGGCCAGGTTACCTAGATACCCACTTCTCAGACAGCTTTCCTGTTTTTCCTTACCATTGGACCTCTAGGGTAGGAGGTAGACAGTGTTGGAGACAGAACTAGCTTAACTTTCGTGTGGAGGGGGCAGTGTTTCTCCATAGATTGCCTGAATTGATTGGTAATGAGAGAAGGCCACCAGCTGTAATTCCTCACCAATGGGGTTGGGCATGGTGATGCTGTGGTGAGGAGTAAGAACCCTCAGCATTGAGGAGAGAGGGTTGCCTTTTTAAAAGTTGACTTTGTTTCTCCTTCCAGGCCTTTTGGTTGCCTACCATTGATGACTGACCTTGGTGCTGCTCGGCTGTTTATGTACAGTGAGGGTGGCCAACAGGAAAAAACTCAGAGGGGACTGAGATACTGGATTGGATCATTTGACTGGGCTGGAGAGCATCCTTCCACATGGCCTTCCCATGGATGTGCTGTACATCTGCTCAAAAGAAAAAAAGGACTTTGCCGAGCTTCTTCAAAAAGACTCTTGGTGTGGCAGATTCTATCAGGACTTCAGATTTTCCAGCTGTCACTGCACTGAGCTCCTCCAGAGGAGTGACCAGATTCATGATTAGGGTATACTGGGGCCCTCAAGACGCCTTCAATTTTGAATGTATTTGCTGCTGAGGAGCCGGTGAAGTTGTTAATTCTGCACATCCCTTCTCCCACCCCTGTAAATGCATGGGAAGCTACAGTTCTGGTTTTGAGATGCTAAGGGCAGCTCAGCACCCCTTGCCCTCACCCTGCATGTCTTGTTACTGGGTCTCCCCGTGTCATTGTGGCATTGTTCCACAACCATCATGTCACTTAGGTGCCAAACATTTACAGAAATAAGTCTTCATGTATCTTGGGGTAAGAAAGGGACAGATACAGAAAGGAGGACCTTGTCAGGAACCCTTGTGAGTTAGTTGTAAGGGTAGGTGATCAGGGCATGCCTCAAGGCTCTGAGTTTTGGGTGGGAAATGGCACAGGAGCCTGAGAGAGTGGGAAGTGGAGGTTGCAGGTGAGGTAAGTTCCTATTGCTGGGCAGTTTAGCGGTAGCCTGATGTGATCCCCTATCATTAAGACAAACCTGCAGTCTTTCTTGGTGCCTGCCAAGCTTGGTTTTATACAAAAGCAAGGTGGGAGTTTATTTTTGTACATGAGATACATCACGCTTTCCTGTGGGCCAGTATTGTGGAGTGAGTCTGAGTTGTTTACACTGATGCCTTCCCTGCCCACCCCAAATTGTGTACAGTCTCCAGAGGATACCACCCCTTTTCCAGCTCCCAAGTAAGAGCTGGCTCTAGGCCTGTGTTATATGTTATATTTAGCCTTTTTATATATGACATGGGGTTTCTGTTGTTGGTATTTTAGCACAGTGTGTACACCTTCATTTAAATATATCCGTGTGTGCATACATATGTATATATATGTATGTATGTATGTATGCATGCATATATATATATGTATATGGAATATGTCACTTCTCAAGAGTTCAGCAGAAGGAGATGGGGTCCTGCAGCCCAGGAGAAAGACTGCATCCTTTCTAATAGTGTTTGCCACAAGTGTTAGTCTTCTCTATTAACTTTTTCCTTTGGGAGACAGAATGAAGCAAAGCTTCAAGTGTTTGCTGTTCCCATGGCAGCTAAATGAGGGTCTTGGGATAACTTCCCTTGTGTTCCTCAAGCCGCACTTTGGGGCCCTTTCTGCAGTATTAGCCCCCTTTTTTGCTCGGTGATGCTCTGTCTGCGCCTGTACGTGTGTGACAGTCACTTTTGCATGCCTTTTGTGTCTGGCTTCTAGCGTTTGGGGACAAGATGCTGGAACCAGAGCATTTTCAGTTTGAAGCTTCTTTTCCAATTACAGGTCATTCCTGTTTACCTGGTATGTCTGCTTTCTTCTTTTCCTTGCCTTCTCTTGGAAGGGGGAGAGGTCTTGATCAGGGTTGAGATGAGCTAAGACTGGCTCATAGCCTTTCCTTCCCCTGTTATGGCCTTCTTAAAGCTGGACCAGTGGCATGTTATTTCACTAAGTCCCCAAACACGTGAGCAGGTCATACATTCCCTGCAGATACAGAACCAGGCTCAGCAAGGTTATGATTTGCCCAAGAGTACACAGCTGCTAAAGGGGGGAGCAAGCCATTAACTGCTTTTGTTCAGCAGCCGGAATAGGCTGTGAATTGCTAGCAGTTACTGTTTTGTTAGCAGTTACTTTTGACTTGTTCCTCAAGCTTAAAGGGCAAGGGGCATACATCTTTTCAAAACGTAGACTGGAATCTGCAATGCCACCATCAATAGCTCTGCCTTCTCAGAGTGGAAGAACTTTTAGAAACCAGATGATCTGAGCTATTACTGCCCACTCATGGCTCTTCAGGGTAGAAAATTCATGGTAGGAGTAACTGTCCAGAGAGTGCTTGAGACTGTGGATTTACAAGGGCTGCATAATTAACATACCTGCAACCAGAGCAGCCACTTGCCTGTCAGTAAGGAAGAGGATTTCTATTGAGTTTCTGTGTGTCCAAAGCTGAGGTACCATGTCCTTTGAAATATGCACAGCACTGCCTCTCTTTCTAGGGACCTGTGGCTAGAGAGCTGGCTCCTGAGTGTGGAAGGAAAGAGGAAAGATACTGGCTGGAAGTGACTGGAAACGATGTGGGAATGAGGCAGAATAAAGGGAGCAGAGGTATGGGGCTGCAGGGATGCTCTCAGTGGAGCCAGGGGTACTCCAGCTCTCTGGGGTGGGAGGGGGCACACACCGTACGTACTCTCAAGAGTTTAGGCCAAAGCCACCAGTTTGTAAGTGACACTGCACTGCTCAACCACCAGCCAGTGGGGTGTTTTTATTTTTATTATTTTTTAGACAAAAACTTCCCTGTTGCAATCATAATTAATGCTTATTGAGGAAATTTGGGGAATTTTTAAATGAATCAGTTCGCCACCCAAATGCTACCACTGTTAATCTTTTGGTGTTAAATGTTCCTCTAGACATTTCTGTGCATAGATTTTTGGTGTGTTTACATAGTTGTTATTCTACTGTATATACAATTTTATGTCCCTTTTGTACTTAACATATAAACATTTTTTCCATGTTACCAGTCTTAAAGTTTTATGGCTGTAGACTCCGTTGTTGAGTTTCCATAGCATGGTTTGCATGGTTCCTAGAGTTGGGAGGGAGGGGTGGGTTGTCTCCTGTTAGTCCTCTTGACTCACCCTGGGACTCATAATGCTGTGTGGATGGATTGTTGGACTCCCTGGGACTGCCCCTGCCTGTTCCCGGTGACCAAGGCCTGTGGCCTGGCTGGTGGGAAAAAACCCTAGACCCAAACAACGCATAGCAGCCTGGGTGGTCTCAACCACAGGCTCTAATAGCAGCCACGGGGCCAGAAATGAGTGACTGGGAAGACCCAACCTGAGACAGCACTGAAATAGTATTTCAGACGCTGGCACGTACCTCAGGCTGCCTTTCATGCCCCATTGTTACCTCAACCCTTGATCAGATCGGCAGCTTCTAGCTGGAATAGTTTGCCCTGCTACAGTGGCCCTGGCTTCTATGGGGCAAAGATAATGGGGCTGCTTCTCTTAGGCTCCTGTACCAGTTCTGGCAGAGGGCCTGCCCAATAGCTTGATAACCCATTGCCTGGCTTGTGAGTTGGTAACTCCTCGAATGTGTGCACTAACTCAGGATCCTCAGAGCTGCAGGACCTGCTGCCTACCTCTTCCTGCTTCTCTCTGAACTAGAGAAGACCTCCTTGGGCCTGCCACTTTGCCCATAGTCATTGGAGGTTGGCCAAAGAATATGAAGAGCCTGCAGAGGGAACATCCCAGCTTGTGAGCAAGAGGCCATGCATAGGTTCTCCTGGCAGAACAGATCAGTCAAGGAGAAAGAGCCCCCCGCCCACAGTCTGGTGGGAAAGCTGCTGCATTCGGCTCTGCTAAGACCCATGAACACACAGATCAGGGTGGCTGACCCTGCAGCAGTCACTCCTGTCAATTTGGCGGGATTGCACTGGAGAGACCTGCTGTGCCCACTCCCTGGGCTTTGGCCTTGTGTTGAGAAGCAAGAGCAGGCAGTGGGCTGGGTCAGAAGCTAAGTCATCAGGCTGCTGGGGTGAGCTTCCTTAGCAGCTGACATGAGAGACAGGCACAGGATGCTGCCCACACTGCTGGGGGATAGGGGTGGTTGCTGCAGACAGAGGAAGTAAGAGTGCACAGGTCGTAAGGCACACTCCTGCATTTACCAGCCATCTAAATAGAGCAGGCTGGAGAGGCTGCCACTGCTTCTGGGGCCACCAGTTTGTCAGGACTTTGCTGTGGACAGATGGGAGGCCCAGAAGTAGCTGGGCTGTGGGACAGGTCTGAAAAACAAGAAATTTGGTAGTTTTCCCCTATCCCTTCCCTGGAGAATATAGGAAATGGAGTCTAAAATGAGTTCATTAGGGGGGCCTGCCTGCTTAATTAAGTCACTAGAGCATGTGTCTCGATCTCAAGGTCGTGAATTCAAGCTCCACATTGGGCACAGAACTTACTTTAAAAAAATAAAGTGGGCAAATTAAATAAAATGAGTTAATGGGCAGGAAAGGGGGCCTGAGAGCCTCCCCAATAAACCATACATAAATTTTACCATCAATTCTGGTGCCTCTTTGCTCATGTTCCTCCTGGCCCATCTAGGTTGTGAGTTGCCTGGTTAGAATTTATCTCAATTGTAAACTAAAGAAGGAGTGTGAGGCTGAGGTCATAAAGGTGGTCACCTTGTAATTCAACAAATGCTTCTGAGCACCCGGGCCTTGGCAAGTCCTAGGTATTAATAGTCTTGTGGGGAAGGTAAGAACTAAGCTGCTCATCAAACAAGCCCTGGAACCCTGAGTGACTTGTCTCCAGCTAATTCTTGCTTTATTGAAATTGGCATTCAAATCCAAGTTAAAGGCACTCCTTCTGGTACATCAAGCCCAGAGCTCACAGATGGTGGTAGAGACTTTTCTGTTCCCTGGACCACAGTTCCCTCACTGGGGCTCACCCCACGTTGGGAACTAGGGAGGCTCACTGAGAAAATGCAGTCCTGACTATAGGCAAACTTGAAAGGCAGAGGGAAGGCCAATTCTTTGGAAAGAAACAAGAGCAAAAAGTGTACTATAATGCTAAGCTTTACAGCAGTTCATGGTTCACAAGGGCCATTCAGCACACAAACATTTAATAATAGGTGATGGGGAGCAACAAAACCAAAGGCATTGTTGGGACATTAGCCTAGGGCAGGGCTGGGGCCAGGGAGGAGTGGTCAGAGGACATTCCCTGCTCAGCAAACTCTGGGGCTCCTCTTGCTGCTTTCTGTTCGGCCCAACTTTAGCCCCTGGGCCTGTGCCTCACCTCCAGCGGCAGAAGAGGGTAAGGCAGGAACCTGGTCCGGTCTCTCCCAAGGGGCTATACAAGATGGCTGTTCAGCAGATAGGCTACCCACAGCTTTTCCCTGCATGGGCTTTGGGGGTTATTGAGTAAATACCCTAACATTCATGGGTTAGAGACCTGGATCCAAACAGGCTTTACTGCCCCTCCTGGCAATCTTGACCAATGCCCTTAGTCTGGCTGTGCCCATCTGGGAATAATACTGGGTTGCTGAGACCCGGTCAGAGAAACCCCACATGGGTTTCCTACACTGTAAAGGGGTGTTACTGATTTTGCGCTTTTGCCCTGCCTGTCAAAGGGGGGACCTGGGGAGCGGCACTCTCCATACTCTTCCAGCTTTGACTGCCCCATATAAATGCTCTCTTTGAAATGGGCTGGGGGTGGGGTCAACCCATTGTGTCTGGGGCGGGGGCAGGGCAGGTAAGCCTGCTGTTGGCCATCCTGGGGGGATGGGGACTACACCCGGCCCCAGAGTGGTTCTGGGATATGGTGTCTGAATCCTCAGTGGCCACTGCTCCTTTGGCCCTGGCTGTGCAAAGGAATCACGAACACCGAGATGTCGTCGTAGGATACCTGCCCTTCCCCTGTGGGACCGTCGTCCTTCCCTTGTGTGCTGTGTATCAGCATTTTGGCCAGCTCCGAGAACCTGTGGGGATCATCCTACAGATGCACTTTGGAGCCAGAGGAAAGAGGCAAGGCAGCCCTCAGGGAGAACTTGCTGTGCAGGGCTGGACTTGCGGGGACTCGCTGTAGTCCAGCTGTGGCCCCGGGCAAGTTACTAGCATGGCAGGGCCACAGGTTGGACTGTGGGGATTTCCAAACCCAGAGATTTTGAAGGCCCACCAGTCACCCCCCAGAGAAGCTTGAGACAGCCCCACTCTGACCACCTGCCCTGAGCTGGGCTCATCATCAGCGCTGTCTTCTCAGCCATAACTACTTCCTGGTGTTGCTGCTGGCACCAGGCAGGTCCCCAGAAGCTACAGTACCTGTGTGGGTCCTCTTGGTTGCCAGGGAGGAAGCTCCGTACTAGCCGTGCCACCTGCTCATTGGACAGGACATCCCAGAGCCCGTCAGTTGCCATGACAACCACATCCTCCTCCTGCAGCTCCAGCTGGTCCACATCCAGTACAGTCACCTGCAAGTTAAGCCTGAGGATCCCTCACACTCCCTCCCCAGCTCCTGCCAGCCTCATCATCAGCCTTTCTGGGCAGACGAAAGCTGGTGTGGGCTGCCGCCTGCTCACCTGGGGGACAGAGAGCAAGAAGGGCTTGAGCTGAATGTTTGTGTCCAGGACTCTGAGCTGATGGTCTCCCAGGCCCCGGGAGACAGCCAGTGTTCCCAGTAACCGAGCCTGGGGACAAGGAAAACATGAGGTGATCACAAACCGTCCCAGCGAATATGCAAATAAAGTACACAGAAGAGAACTGTGGTCCTCAGGTGCCCTGGGTGGAGGGATAGACGTCCGTAGCCTTGAAGCAGGATCCCTGACCCCAGCTACAGCCCCCAACAAGGAACGAAGGAGTTCCCACCTCCGCAGGGGGCTAGTTAAGAGGGGTTCTTAGAAGGGGCCAGTCACTGACCTGCCTACCCTGCCCATGGATCAGTGGGTACTTGAGATCCGACTTCTCCACGCACTTGTAGCTCCTACCAGGAGCAGACCCAGTATCAACCCAGGCCCTGCCCACCCCCTCGTCTCCCTGCCCCACCCTGGTGGAAGAGGACTGCCCCAAGGCCACACATGGGGCCTGGACATCAGGGTGCTCCCCTCTATCTCCCTACCCCACGTCGCTCACCAGCCTCTCATGTGGTGGTCCCGGAACAAAACTTTCTGCCCCAAGTCATCCCCCTTCAGTCGCCGGGGGAACTCCAGCCGGGTGAACTCACCAGCCAGAAGCTCAGGGTAGACAAAGGCCTGGGGTAGGGAGGCCATGCTCAGATCAGACTCTCTCAGGTGGCCTCTGGTGGCCCTGGACTCACAGGGCTCCACAGCCTCCCTCTGCCAAAGGCACCTACCAGCTGCTGGATCCGCTGCCGCTCAGTCTCTGGGGTGAACTCGGAGCTCAGGGGTCGCACCTCATCTTTCCGTACCAATATGGCCCTGGATGGGGTTGGGGAAGAGAGGGAGGAGAGGTCTCTGGGGCAAGGTCTGTGGGGCAGACTCAACCCTGGCTCATGGCCTCCCTCCTGTCGACCCCTCCTCCAGCCACCAGGGACCAGGTCCGCCTATGCCAGTCCTCGCTCAAAGCCCCCCACGACTACCTATGCCCTGCAGAGTAACGGCTCAGCCCTTGGGCCTGGCCTTGAGGTGTCCGCCTTCCCTGACATCTGCTGTCCACTCACACCTGACATGCCAGGTACTCGAGCAACTCAGTCAATCCCCATTTCCATCCCTCCACTTCCATCCCCCTTTCGCTGTCCCCACTGCCTCTGGTGCCCACCTGCCCGCCCTAGCCCACCTGCCCTCCAGCTCTTACCTGCTATCCCCAGCGTTGGCCACATACAGCTTTCCCTGCAGGAACACAGCCACCAGGGCCGTGCAGCCGCCCACCTGGCCTGAGGCCTCCAGCTCCCGCCCGATCACCTCATCCTGGGGCAAAGCGAGCCACTTTAGCTGCTGCTTGTACTGCTCACCATACCACTCTGTCCCCAGTCCCCACCCTACAGTTTACTTCCCCACCAACAAGCCTGGCAGTCCCAACCCAAAGTCTAGCTATGACTCTGGGATCCCAGAGTGGTTGGAGGATCTAGACGTATCCCTTGGGAGGGAGAGAAGTGCTGTTCAGAACTGAGGAAGGGAAAGCAGCCCTGCACCAAGGACCAGCAGGATGCACACGGTATGCTGCATGTAAAAGCACCAAGCACACACCAGGTACTAGATAAATGGGAGGGATTACGATGACCACGACTAACAAGCCAACCCCATCCTGTCCTCCCAATGCAAAGATCCAAGGAGACCACTGCTGTGTGCAGGGATGCCCCACAGCCCGGGTCTCTCAGGTCCCTGGCCCCTTCCCAGCCAATGGCCACACTCACACATTCCTGGAAGGCATTCTCCAGAGCCCCGATCACCAAGTCTTCTGCCCTAATGCCCTTTTCTTCCACAAACTGGGGGTCACTGGGGCAGACGCAACGGCCGCTGAGGTGCATGGGGGGCTGAAGGGCCACCATGCCCTCTACCACGGCCTCCAGCTGCCGGCGCAGGCAGGAGTGCAGGGTGTTGGCAGCCAGAATGGCTGCAGCTGGACCACCGTGCCCATCAAACAGGGCCCAGTAATGACCTGTCAGGAACTGTACAGGAAGGACTTGGTGTCAGGCTGTGCCTGGCTTCCCCAGTTGTCCCCTGGCCCAGAGTGGGACTCTAGAGCAAGAACCTCAACCTGCAGTCCTGGTCCAAGTCCTGGTCCCCGGGCCGGGGCCCCGCTGTACTCACCTCCTCTGGGCACAAGGTCAGCCACTCCTGGTCCTCTTCGGCCCCAAACTCACATCTCCGTATGCACAGCTGCCCACAGGCTGCCTGATCCTCATTAAACTCCGATTTCTCTGCGTTGATGATCCTGAGGCCAGTAAGCATCAGTGACCCTTCAGGGACACACCCGCGTCCCCACCGGCAGAGACCAGAGCCGGTACACAGGAGGAGGAGCCCTACCTCGGAGGCAACAGCCCTCCTGCTGCCTCGGACACAGCCTAAGTCTCCTAACTGTTCAGTAAGGTCAGGGTAAGGCCAAACTCGGGGCTCAGCACCGCCCCCTCCCGGAGCCTACCTCCTGCCTGGGGAGACCCGGGGCTCCCTCGCCTGTCCTCCACCCCGCCTCAGCCGGAGTCCCTGTCCCGTACGGCTCGGGCCACAACCCAGGGTGCGGTTGAGGGGGGCTCCCGGGCCCGCAGCGCCAGGGCTGGAACTCTAGCCGGTCCCCGCCTCATCTCGGAAGCCCCAGGGGTGCAGGGCGTCCCGGCTCGCTCGCGTCTCCGCGGGAGGCGGGAGTCCCAAAGAAGAGACTTGCGGAGGGGCGGGGGCTGGAGGGGCGGGAGGTGGGGGGGCTGTCCAGGGTCCCCGGGGAGGCCAGGAGGGGGTGGCCACAGAGCTGGGGGGGGGCTCGCTTGGCTTAGGCTGTTCTCTGGGGCGGCCCAGCGCGGGGGTGGCGGAGCAGGGCCGGGGGGGGGGGTCGGGGAGGGGGCAGGGGGTCGGGGAGGGGGCCGGGGGGCGGGGCGGGGAGGGGGCCCGGGAGGGGGCCGGGGCGGGCACTCACTCGGCGTAGCCTGCGTTCCAGGGCAGCGCGCGGCCCCGCGCAGGGCTGCGCACTGGCCGGGCGTCCGGGCGGCGCGGGGCGTCGGCGGAGCCGGAGCCGGGGCCCGAGCCCGAGCCGCGCAGGAAGCGGGGCCGCCGGTAGGGCACGGGGCTGGCGCGCGGTCGGGGCGGCCGCGGCGCGGGGAGCGGACCCCCCGGCAGGAAGCGGCGCCGGAACCAGCCGGCGGACATGGCGCGGCGGCAGGGGGCTGCCCGCGGGGCCCCGGGCGGGAGAAGGAAGCGGCGCGGGGGCGGGGCCGGGGGCGGGGCGGGGGCGGGCGGGGCGGGGCCGGCGACGCCCCCAAACTCCGGCCTCCTGCGGGGGTGCGCGCGCGCGGCCGGGGCGCCTCGGGCTCGCGGAGCCTCGTGACGACCCCGAGGAGCTGAGGTCGCTGGCGGGCCCACTTCGCAGGCAAGACGACCGAGCCTCGAGGGGCCGAGCGGCTTTGGCCGCGTCCCACAGCCGCCCGAGCAGGCGGGTGCTGCTCCGCAGGCGCGGGGCGCGGCTTCGCGGGGGAGAGGGCGCCCCTGGCCTCCCGGGGGGTGACGGGGCGTCCGCAGCGCGGGGGCCTGCAGCCTGGTTCCGCGCCGCCGCCTCGGGCTCCTCCCGCCGGGCCCCGGCCTTGCGCAAGGGGAAGGCGGGAACAGGATGTGCTTGGAGGTGTCGGGCCGGCGCGTTGAGTAAGAGTCCCGGAGCACAGGGCTCCCTCGGGCGGCCTCCATTCCCCCTCTCTCCCCTCTCCGCCCCCCGGTGGGGCTCGGTGATCACCCCGGCCTTCCTCATCCTGAGGGGCTGCTCCCCACTTCGGAGACATCCTCCCAAACCACCGCCCCTCCAGTCAAGATGTCCTCTCTGGGCACACAGCAGGATCTTCCTTAGAGTGAGCAGAGGAATTCATGGTCCCCAAAGCCTCCAACCAGAGTTCAGACCCGGAACTAAGGGAAGTAGAAGACGTTCATCTTCGCTGGAGGGAAGATGTCGCAGTCTCTTAACCCCTGACTAGGGATCGGGGGGGGGGGGGGGGGGTGGCGGCGGTCAGCAGCAGGGTCTTCCTTCCCATCTGCACCTGAGTGCTGTCACCCGTCTGTCACTTACGCCCAACTCCTTGGAGGACTGTTATTTTTGTCTCATAAGTGGGGACTCCGAGGCCCATAGAGGGGAAGTGTCTTGATGTCCAGGGTGTGCTGTTTCCATTATGACAGTTCAGCTGACTCAGAACTCCCCACAAGGGATTTCTCTTCCCCTTTCCTCCTCCAAAAAGGCAGGCTTGCCAACTCAAGGTCCTTGAGGCCCTTAGCCCAGGCTCCCCAGGGAGAGCTGCAGGACGATTCCCTACCTTTGTCTCCTCACCAGGCCCTACTCCCTCTGGGCTGCTAGCCTTGCCCCATCGGGAGGTCCCCCTGCCCAAGGAGGACTGTTCTCGAGACAGGAAGCTGTGTGCCACGTCCTCTCCTTCAGATGACTCCAGTCCAGAGTGGCTTGGGCTCAGTAAGATAACTTACTGGCCCCATTCGCTAATGGAGATGGTCTCCCCTGCTCTGTCGGTGAAGTCCTGGTGGATGGTGCTTGATCCCACTGGCAAAGTCAGAAAAAGCGTCCCAAAGGACACCTGAGCTATGCCCTTCCATTGGGACAGAAATGGATCAGGGACCCAGGGTGGGGTAGACCCAATTCAGTCTGTGGAGTTACCTCCTCATTCCTACCAGTCAATGGCTCAGGTTTTTAAAGTCTAAAATGAGAGAAAACAATACAGTCTATTCTTCCAACCCACTGGGTGGGATGAGCCCTGTCCTCTAAAGTCTATTTAGAGAAGCTCCTAAGGAATCACAGGTGATTTGTTGCTCAGAGTAGCCGTGGAGCCTATGGCAGTCCCATCCTCCCTGTCCCAAGGCAGTCTGAGTGTTTGTTCAGTGCCACAGAGGCTTCTCTGGCTTCTAGGTTCCTGGGAACCTCTATTCTTGCTTGGACTCCAAGCCTGACTCTCTTAGTTTTCGACCTCATTTTGCTGAAGCACATCCTCTAGTAACTCTCCAAGAAAGGATGACTGGAAGGTAAATCCCTGAGTCCTTGCAAGTCTGAAAGGACTGGTCTCAAAAGCCCCAACCCCCCCACTTTTTCTAAAGTAAGCTCTATGTCCAACATAGGGCAAAAGCCCTTGCTTTTTGACTGATATTTTGGCTCAGAATTCTGACTTGTCTGTTCATTGTCTTTTGACTGTTGCTGCCTGGCAATCCAGTGCCCCTCTCATTCCCAGACTTTTGGATTGGCCATTTGCCTTTTTCTTTCTCCAGAAGTTTCCAGGCACTTCCGTTTCTGTTGTCTGAAACTGTAGATGACGTTCCTTGGGGTGGGTCTCTCTTCACTACTGGGGTGAGCCCTCCCAGGGGGCCATGCAACTCCTCACCCCCCCAGTGACACCCTTCTGACTGTTCAAATGAACCCAAGCTTGTGCCCCCACTCCTGGCCAGACACCTCTCCTAAGTTAACTCAGCCAGCATGTGAAGGTAGGGAGGAACAAGTTTAGAAAAAAGAAAGATTTTTTTTTTAAAGAAAAATATTTTTATGCTACATTTTTCTCACTCACAATGAGAATAGCCTGGCTCAGTCAGTAGAATATGTGCCACTTGATCTCAGGGTCATGAGTTTAAGCCCCACATCGGGCATAGAGATTACTTAAAAAAATAAAAATAAAAAACCAAAATCTTTTTTTAAAAAACCCAAAATTCAAAAGGTGTAAAAGTTTATTTAGTAACAAGTCTCTGCCCACAACCCTATCCCCTCCCTGGCCATGCAGTTCCTCTCCCTGTGGAGACACCCAATATTACCAGTTTCTTGTAGACACTTCCAGGAATACCATGTATTCTGTGCAAATTCAAGAAAAATAAGTTGGTTTTGTTTGTTTTATTTTGTTTTACCTAGAGACAAGAAATAGTGAGTGTTGGCAAGGATGTGGGGAAAAGGGAACTCTTATGCACTGTTGGTAGGTCTATAAATGGGCTGCAGCCATTGTGGAAAACAGTATGGAGGTTCCTCAAAAATTAAAAATAGAACTACCATATGATCTAGCAATTCCACTTCTGGGTACTTATCTGAAGAAAGTGAAATCAACATCTTGAAAATATGTGCACCCCCATGTTCACTGCAATATTATTCACAATAGTTAAGACATGGAAAAAACAAAAGTGTCCACTGACGAATGGAAAAAGACAATGTAGTGTACAAATACACAGGAATATTAGTCATAAAAAAGAAGGAAACTCTGTATCTGCAACAACACAAATAGACCTTGAGTGCATTATGCTAAATGAAATAAGTCAGAGAAAGATGAACACTGTATGATCTCACTTATATGTGGAATCCTTTTTTTTTTTTTTTTTTAATTCATGAGAGACACACAGAGAGAAGCAGAGACACAGGCAGAGGGGGAAGCAGGCTCCTCACAGGGAGCCCAATGCGGGACTTTGACCCTAGGACCCCAGGATCACGACCTGAGCAGAAGGCAGGTGCTCAACCACTGAGCCACCCAGGCATCCCTTATATGTGGAATTTAAACAAACAAATCCCAAATCGTAGAAACAGAGACTGACAGAAGTGGTTGTCAGAAGTGGGGGGTGGTTGTGGGCCAAATGGGGTGAAGCTGGTCAAAATGTATGAACTTCCAGTTATAAGTAAGTTCTGGGGATGTAATCTATAGCTTAGTGATTGTAGTTATACTGCTGTATTGCACATTTGAAAACTGCTAAGAGAGTAGATTTTAAAAGTTCTCATCACAAGAAAAATAATTGTAACTGTGGTGATGGATGTTAACTAAACTTACTGTGCTCATTTCACAAAATATACAAATATTAAATACTGTTATATATCTAAAACTGATACAAATGTGACATGTCACATATCTCAATTTAAATAACTTAAAAATTAAGTCTGTAAAGTCTTTCCTCCTCTATTTTTCTTTCTTTTTTTTAACTTTTTTTTTTAAGATTTTATTTATTTATTCATGAGAGACATACAGAGAGAGAGAGAGGCAGAGATACAGGCAGAGGGAGAAGCAGGCTCCATGCAGGAAGCCTGACATGGGACTCGATCCCGGGTCTTCAGGATCATGCCTGAGCCGAGGGCAGGCACTAAACCACTGAGACACCCAGGGATCCCCCTCCTCTTCTCTTTTTTTTTTTTTTTAGATTTTAGTTATTCATGAGAGACATACAGAGAGAGAGAGAGAGAGAGGCAGAGTCACAGGCAGAGGGAGAAACAGGCTCCATGCAAGGAGCCCGATGTGGGACTCAATCCCCGGACTCCAGGATCACACCCTGAGCCAGAGGCAGTCGCTCAACCACTGAGCCACCCAGGCGTCCCTCTTTTTCTTTTCTTTTTTTTTTTTTTTTATTCGTCCCTCTTTTTCTTTGCACAAATGATATAGCCTACTCTATGCCAAACCCAAACCTGAAATTTTCATAAAAGATAACTCTCTACCTTTCAGTATTAGTCCTTGAAGAGCTGCCTTATTGTTAAAGCTACAGAGTGGTCTCCGCAAAAAAACAGACCTTATATAGCTAGCCGCTCCATGACAGACGTATAGATTGTTTAGTTTTTTGTGGGGGTGTATTGGTAGGATCAGTCCCTAGTAATGGAATTGTTAGGTTAAAGGCATTTGATGTTCATGGCTGCAGTATTCACAATAGCCAAAAGGTGGAGACGACTCAAATTTCCATCGTCTGGGTGAATAGATCAACAAACTGTGGTATATATGTACAATGGAATATTATTCAGCCATAAAAAGAACAAAGTACTGCTACATGCAACAATGCGGATGAACCTCCAAAGCATTACACTAAGTGAAAAACAGTCATATATAAAAAGGTCACATGTTGGGACGCCTGGGTGGCTCAGCAGTTGGGTGTCTGCCTTTGGCCCATGGCGTGATCCTGGTGTCCCAGGATTGAGTCCTGCATCCGGCTCTCTGCGTGGAGCCTGCTTCTCCCTCTGCCTTTGTCTCTGCCTCTCTTTCTCTCTGTGTCTCTTGTGAATAAATAAATAAAATCTTTTTTTTTTAAAGGTCACATGTTTTATACTTCCATTCATATGAAATATCCAGAATAGGTCAATCCATGGAACAGAGCAGACTGGTGGTTGCCAGGGTCTGGAGGAGGGAGGAATGGGGAGTAACTGCTTAATGAATACAGTCTTCTTTTGGAATGATGACAATGTTTTAGAGCTAGAGATGGTGGTTGCACAGCCTAGTGAACGTACTGACTTATCACTTTAAGATGGTTAATTTATGTTAAGTGATTTTCACCTCAATTCATAAAAGGGGGCATACTTATTTACAATTTTGTATAGTCCTACATGAAGGTTGCACCGATTTACTCTCCCATCAGCCTATTTTCCTATCATTTGACCATCACAGTTTTTCATTAAATGTTTTAATCTTTCCCTATAAAGATATGTAAATCTAGTTTGATTTTCACTTAGTAAGAAAGGATAACCAATTTTCCATAGTTCTGAGAGACCTATTTGTATTGGATAGTTTGCCCAGTTTCTTAGTGAGCCATTGGGGTTTTTTCTTATTGAGTTATGAGAGCTCTTTATTTTGAATATTTTTTAAAAGATTTTTTTATTCATTAAAGACACACAAAGAGAGGCAGAGACACAGGCAGAGGGGGAAGCAGGCTCCACACAGAGAGCCCGATGTAGGACTCGATCCCGGGACTCCAGGATCATGCCCTGGGCCGAAGACAGGTGCTAAACTGCTGAGCCACCCGGGGATCCCAAGATTTTATTTTTTATTTATTATTTATTTGTTTGTTTGTTTAGAGGGAGAGAGGAGAGAGAAGGGAGTGGGGCAGATGGAGAGAGAATCCCCAACAGACTCCCCGAGTGGGGAGCCCAACTTGGAACTTGACCCCTGACCCTGAGACCATGACCTGAGCCAAAACCAAGAGTTAGACGCCCAACTGACTGAGCCACAGGTGCGCCAGAGCTCTTTAATTTGAAGTGAGTTACACATATGTTGTTTGTAGCCAATTGCAGTTTGTTGTTTGTTTTGGCTTTGATGGTGGCTTTTTCCATATAGACTTAATTTTTTTTCCTTTTTTTTTTTAATTGGTGTTCAATTTATTAACATACAGAATAACCCCCCCCCGCCCTTCTCCCCTTCCACCACCCCTAGTTCGTTTCCCAGAGTTAGCAGTCTTTACGTTCTGTCTCCCTTTCTGATATTTCCTACACATTTCTTCTCCCTTCCCTTATATTCCTTTTCACTATTATTTATATTCCCCAAATGAATGAGAACATATAATGTTTGTCCTTCACCGACTTACTTCACTCAGCTTAATTTTTAATATAAATGAATTTATCAATTTTTTTCCAATTCTTTTCTTTTATGGATGCTGAGTTTCGTGACATACTCAGAAGGCTTCCTTCACTCCAAGATTCTACAAAATTTTTCCTTTGTTTCTGCAGTATTTTTATAGTTCACTTAAAAAAAAAAACATTTAAACCTTTGATCCACCTGAAAACAACAGTATGTTCTAATAATTTCAGTGGCTGACTCTGTGTTGACAAACATCAGAAAGAAAGGAGCAACCAACTTGTTCCTGGATACTGTGTTCATCCTGGACTCATGTGAGGAGCTGTGTGCAGCTTTCTCATCTTTCTGTCTGAAACCAGATCTCAGCCAGAGATGGAGTCTGGGCACTCTGCTAGGCCTCGGGCTCCTTGCCTGCATCCCAGGCTGTAAAGCTGAGCAGGACCAGGTTCGAACCCTGGTCTCCCAAGGAGTTTCCTTCTGTGGTCAAATTCTCATCACTGAGGTATGAGATAACTGATGGAGGGCACCAGGACCACTGCCCAACAGGATTTCTCAACCTCTGATTGTTCCATTGTCTTGAGTAAAGGAAACTAAGGTTCCTGGGGACACTCACTACTTTGTGACCTGCATCACATCACTTCATCTCTCCCAACCTCAGATTCAACTGTAAGAGAGAAACAATAACACTTACCTCATAGGGTTGTCATGAGGACTAAATCAATGTGCCCAGTACATAGTAAGGGTGTAACATAAAGACTCTAATTTTTTTTTTTTTAAAGTAAACACTAGGTCCAACAAGAGGCTCAAACTCACGACCCTGAGATCAAGAGTCCTGTGCTCTACTAAATGAGCCAGCCGGGTGCCCCAAGACTAACTGTTCACTCGTTTATTTGGCAAATATTACTGAATACTTACCAATGCCGGGCACTGTCTAGGTGCTGGGGATAAAGCAAGGGCAACAACTTAACTACTGGTAGAGGGAAGACAATAAACAAATAAGTATATAAATATATATATCAGGCAGCAATAAACACAGAGAATGATGCAGTCAGGGGTTAGCCAGGCAACAGGGGAGACCATACAGTTAAGGAATTACAGTTCATCCCACGCTGGACATTGCTACAGGGAACATAACATTATCATTTTTAATTAATCTGTTTTCTTGGCTAATTCCTATTTCCAAGAAGTTGAGGCTCTTAGGCTTCTGTGGAATTGCCAAATGCTCCCTGGAGGTAGCCAGGTCTGAGAGCTGATGTAACTGCTGGCTCTGTGTGGCTGGTCCCATCTGCGCTGTGGCAGGGCTGAGTTGGGGACGTGCCTATGAGCTATTCTCCCAAGGGAAGTCCATGAGGCCAGTTTTAATGTTCCATTGTGAGTTCTGGGGTGGCCAATGTGAGCACACCACACAGGCCCCGTCCTTAGGGTGTGCACAGGAACATAAGAAAAATTTTCGGGCCACCTGGGTGGCTCAGTGGGTTAAGCGACCAACTCTCTATTTCCACACAGGTCATGATCTCAGAGTTGTGGAATCAAGCCTGGCCTTGGGCTCTGCACTGGGCATTGAGACTGCTTAAGATTCTCTCTCTCCTCTTTACCCCACCCTCCCCCACCTCGCTCTCTTAAAAAAAAAAAAAAAAAGAAGAGGAGAAAAATTTCCTTCTATGTTGCATTTGCTGGACTATCAGGAAACGAGAAATCCAGGGCTTGGGGCACACAGAGGGTGCAATATTACTCACTCAGGGTTAGGGTAGAGGGACAGTGAGCAGGGAGCTCAAGCTAGGGCCCCACGCCAGGCAGGCCCCACACTCCATCATTAATTCTCAGCAAGCCCAGCCCCAAAACGTGGCCTCCTTCCCAATGGTCCCAGCCAAAGTCTGGGACAGGCTCTGATTGGAGTGACTGGGGTCACGTGTTCCTCCCTGACTCACCTTGGCCTGGAAGATACATTATGTTGATTGGCCAGTAACAGCAGGGCTGTTGCCAGAAAAGGCTAAAGGGCTGGGTATGGAGCTTGAAGTTGATGAGCAGTTGGGAAGTTCCTCATTGGCCAAGCTCTCCTTCAACCTCTGGGCCTTTGCACATGTAGTTTCCTCTTCTCAGAAAACTTTCCCCTCCACTCCACTAGGCTGATCTCCAGGTCTCCAGCAAGCTTCACCTCCTCCTGGTGGCTGCCTGCTCTCGGGGCAGGGCCCTCGCTGCCACAGGTTCGTCTGCTAAGTACCAGGCAGGCAGTCCCACTCCCACCATCAGGGCAGGGCCTGCGGCCAGGCCAGCCTCCAGGCGCCGGTGGGTGCTTCGCAGGAGGCGCTCAGAAAACGTTCTCTAGGAAAAGGGATGCGGCCCAACCGCACGCGCGCATATCCGCACGCGGACCCCTTCCCGGCCGCAAGTGGGGGTACGCGCGAATCCCCCCCGCACCGAAATCCACCTGTCTCGGGCGCGCCGCAGCCCCCGGCCCCCGGGCTCAGGGCGCGCAGACACACCCGCCGCGGGCGCCCACGCACGCTCGGCCACACGCAGGCCCTGTTCTCCTCCAGCCAGAGGCCCGCGCAGGCGCGCGAGCACCCCCCGACTCCCGGCGGGCGCCCCCCCGGCTCACGGCGCACGGAGCGCGCACGCGCGGCCCCGGTTCCGCCCCCTCCCGGCCTCGCCCGGCGGGGGCGGGGCGCGCTGGGCGGTCCTGCGGCACCGCCCGGGAAGCTGCGCGAGGCTGGGCGGCCGCCGCCACATCCTCCTCCTCCTCCGGGGCCGGGCGAGCGGAGCGGGTCCAGGGCTCGGCTGAGGGCGCTGAGGGCGCGGGCGGAGCGCGGCACGGAGCCATGGCGCACCAGACGGGCATCCACGGTGAGGGCAGAGGGCGGGCGGGCCGGGGGCCGAGGGTCTCCGCTCGGGCTGCGCCCCTCCCTGGCGCTCAGCCCCTCTCCCCTCCCGGGCAGGAGTCCGGGGAAGCTTCCTGTTCTCTTCTGCAGCCGCAGGTCGCCCGGGGTGGGCACATCTGGGGGCGTGCGACTTACTCTGCATAGTTGGGAGTGGGCGTACGTGCAGGCACACAGCTGGAGTGGAAATATCTGTGTGCCCATCTGGGGGTGGATGTGCCTGTGTGTGCCCATCTATGTATTTTTGTTCCTTTCTGGGGGGTGGGTGTACCGGATGTGCACATCTGGGGGAGTGTGCACGCATGTGCACTTGTCTTCTGTGTACAGTGCTGTGTTTGCACATCTGGATGTGACTGCTTGTGTATGTCTGGAATCATTCATGCATATGCACTGATAGCTGATTGAATGATCACTGTTGCAATGGAACCATCTTTAGGGATCAGTGTTTTGTGACTAGGTGCACATGTCTGTGGGTGTCTGTGTGTGTGTGTGCACAGTTGGGGCACATCTCAGTGTGCATTTGTTACCGCAGATGCACATACTAGATGAGTCTGTGTATGGCTTGTATGGGTTTGTGTCTGTGTGAGGAAGGGTCCCTGACCTTTGGCTCCTCCCAGGACCCTCACACATTTGAGCAAGCTAGACTATGGAAAACCTGGAATAGGGCCTTCAGAGTGGGATGGGGAGAGTTGCCAATATGACCTTGACCTCTGACCTCCCTACCATTTTCCACTCTGATCTCCTGTGTCTGCTCCAGCCAGGGTTGGAAAGTCCCAGCTCCAGGCTGGAGGCAGAAAAGAAGGTCCAGATATGGGGTTTGTGAGGGATGGTCCTGGCTGCAGAGCCTCTTGGCCAATGCCCCCTACCTCAAGCTTCTCCAGCCTAGAGCATCACCCCCTCCCCCAAGGGACTAGTTTCCTCTTTACGGAGGCTGGGGAGAAGCAGTGGCCAGGAGCCAGGTGTCCTGACCCTACCTGGGTCTGAGTGTCCCCCTCTGTCACTAGACTGGGAGGACTGCCTAGCCTGTGGGAAAGGCCCAGGCTGCTTGCCCAGACAGCAGACAGCTTGGTGGTTTGGCCATCAGCCACTCCTCCCACCACATCAGGATCCTCAGCCTGGGGACACCACCACCATCGACCAGCCTGACTGTTTGGATCTCAGTTTGGCTTGTGGTCATCGTGGCTGCTTGGTGGCTAGACCAGCTAGAGGGTTTCCCTGGCCCCACCCCACAAGACCAGAAAAGGCAAGGGTCTGGGTCAAGGCCAGCCTCCTATCAGGTGGGCCAGCCTCTCCAGAAGGAGCTGGGGGAGCTGGAGGGTGACTCAGCCCCACAGAAGGGAACAGCCACCCCCTGGACCTGCCCCTTCCTTCCCCTTTGTCTGGTCACTGCTGCTGCCACCATCTGAGAGGGGATCGGAAGTTAGGGCCCCTCCTCCCTGCTCAGGACAGACAGGTCCTGTGGCCAAGGCGCTGCCTCACTCCTTCACTTCCCACGTGGTGAGACAGGCCTGCCTAGGGGATCACTGGGAACTGGGCTGCCCCAGCCCTCCTGCCTATGAGCAGCCTACTCCTTCCCCTTTCTGGCCTAGGGAGATGGCAGGTGAGATCGATTGCCCTAGATGTCCAGATGCCAGCCCAGTCATGGCCATAGGTGTGGATCCAGTGACCTCAGAGCAAGGCCGGAGACAGGGGTGCTGGAGAGGGGCGGTGTACTTGTAACTTGAGCCTCACCCGGATAGAGGGTGGGCAGGGCAGCAGAGGCAGGGGCAGGGAG
Organism: Canis lupus dingo; assembly: GCF_003254725.2. Taxonomy (NCBI): domain Eukaryota; kingdom Metazoa; phylum Chordata; class Mammalia; order Carnivora; family Canidae; genus Canis; species Canis lupus. The sequence continues at coordinate 37,798,843 of NC_064262.1, forward strand.
GTGGGAGAGCATGAATCATTGATGAGAGAGGCTCAGGTGTCCCAAGCCTGGCCTCTGGATTATTGATGGTGGCTGAGGAGTCATGGAGGGGGATGTCTCTTCTGCTACTGGGGTGTCACTCTGTCCTAGTAACTCTAGAAGGGGTGTGGCAGCCTCTCCCTTAGGGGAGCTTCTTGGCTTTCCCTCCCGGAAGGTCTGAGCAGGTGGAAAGGGCCACTCAGCACAGCCTGCCCCACCATCATTACAATAACAAAATTTAACAATTGTTATTCATAGAGGCCCCATTACTGAGCATTTTCCCCCCATTTACTCCTCAGCATGGTTTTCTGCAGCTTAGAAGTATTAGCTCCACAGTATAGATGAATTTGAGGCTCAGCAAGGTCAGAGGTCACACACAGCTATGGGAAAGGTGGAGAGCCAGGCTTTACCCGCAGGGACTTTATTGGGGTCTGCTCGTAGGCAGCTCTGTCCTGGCCCAGTGGGGCTGGGTGTCCTTTATGCCACAGTACTCGGTACTCGGTTAGGACCCTGCTTGCCCAGAAGCCATAGAGGGTAGTATACAGCCTGAGATCTCAGGTTCAGGGTCACCCTGCCTGAGGGGCCCCTGAGGACATGACCAGAGTTTGTTTTCCTAAAGGGCCCCCATCCTCCCCCCACCCCCAAGCTGGCTAGTCTGGGCCCTATAAATATTCTCTGACCTCAGCCCTCCAGCTGTGTTCCTGCAGAATTCTCCTGACCCCTGGGTAGCCTCAAGGTCATGCTGGCCTGGCCCTGTGCACCCAGAGACCCGAGTCGGGCCCTTCCCCACTTGGACTTTGATTTCTGCATCTGAACTACTGGTACATCTGTAACATCCCTGGTCCTCACCTCTGCACTCAGGTCCTTGGTCATTGGCTGCCACCTTCCAGCTCTGTGACCCAAGGACCAAGAGAGGCTCTGTTTTGTAGGGTTCCCGCTTGCCTTTCCTCACCTGGGAGCCTTCTGGACTGCCTAAGGGCTGGGGACTTGTTGCCCATGGCAGGGCTGTGCTAGGGCTGGGCTCCCGGCCTCACCGACGGGTTATGTGCTGGGTCCAGGTGTGCAGGCCTATGTGTTTGTTACTCTGGGGACTTTGTCCATGTATATGTTTGTGTGTGTGATTTTTTTTTAAAGATTTTATTTATTTATTCATGAGAGACAGAGACACAGGCAGAGGGAGAAGCAGGCTCTGTGCAGGGAGCCCGACGTGGGACTCGATCCCGGGTCTCCAGGATCACACCCCGGGCTGAAGGCCGGGCTAAACTGCTGAGCCACCCGGGGCTGAGCCACATGGGCTGCCCATGTTTGTGTGTTTATTTTTTATTTTTTTTAAAGATAGATAGATAGATAGATAGATAGATAGATAGATAGATAGATTTATTTATTTATTTATTTATTTATTTATTTATTTATTTATTTATTTATTTATTTATTTATGATAGAGAGAGAGAGAGGCAGAGACACAGGCAGAGGGAGAAGCAGGCTCCATGCAGGGAGCCTGACGCGGGACTCGATCCTGGACTCGATCCTGGGTCTCCAGGATCGCGCCCTGGGCCAAAGGCAGGCGCGAAACTGCTGAGCCACCCAGGGATCCCCATGTTTGTGTCTTTAAATATGTGCATCCGTTTATGTTTGACCAGCTGAGTGTTTTCATGTGTGAGAGTGTTTTCATTTCTACTCCGCTCTGTCACATTATGTTTATTTGTTACGTTCAGACACGCTGGCTGGACTGAGTAGGTATCCGATGGCATACACAACAGGGGACGCACGTGTGCGTGTGTGTGTGTGACTGTGTATGTGTTCATGGACATACACACAGTGGGGGCATTTGTTCACGTCTTCTGTGTTTGTGGATATGACAGAGCTGCAAGTGTCACAGGCCGGTCAGTGTTGGGCTTTCCTGGGGGCAGGGGACAGGCGGGGGCTGTGGTAGGCCTGGCCTGTCCCGGAGCCCGCCCGGTCCTTGAGTGGGCTGGCCCATCCCCGCCTACCCTGTTACCAGAGCTGTCTCAGCCAACAGGCCACACTGTTGGCTAAATTTGGGAGCTTATGTCTGTGGGCCGTGTCAGGTTCCCAGTCACATGGGGGGCTGTATTTAACCCGGCTCCCAGCTACACCGGCAGACCCCACAGGCCGGAGGCAGCCCTGAATGTGTCCCTGTCCGCCCTGATCACTCTGCTCTCTCCTCCCTCACCATGTTTCTTGTTCTCGTAGCCACCGAGGAGCTGAAGGAGTTCTTCGCCAAGGCACGGGCTGGCTCTGTCCGGCTCATCAAAGTCGTCATCGAGGATGGTGAGTGCCCCTTACTGCCCCCTTTAATGGGTGAGGGCAAAGGCAGGTGGCAATGGGTTGGGGTGCACTGGCCCTAGCTGCTTCTCTGGGAATTGTTTAGATCTTTGCCTCCAGCCCCTTCAGGACCTCACTTCCTCCGTCTGGGGATGGGAGGTGTCTTGTAGAAGAGCATTGGAGGTGGGCATGATCATTACCCCTGTTACACAGAGCAGGAATTAAAAGCTGGGGTGACAGCAAAGAGAGCCCTGCTCAGGGGTCCTGTCCAGCCTTCCAGAGGCTATGTAAGGGTCAGAGGCCTAGTCAGGATGCTGGGCTGGCCATGGGGGCAGGGGATCAGTGAGGCCAGGCACTGCCCCATGTGGCGAGTGCCACTCACCTCCCTCTGTGATCGGCAGGCTGGCCTGGCTTCTTTGCTGGCTGGGGGTAGTCCCAAGGAGAAGCCAGGGGCCCTGCCCTTGGAAAGTGCCCCCGCAACAGGGCAAAGGGACTCATGCCCAGCTTGCTTTGAGAGCGTGATCAGGGGATTCCAGGCTTGGCCAGGCCTTGGCCTGGATGCTGGGAACCCAAGGCTGGCGCAGGGTGGGTGCTCAGCATACAGGGATTATAGGTGGGGAGCTTGAGCTGAGGCCTGAAGTGGGGGTAGGGTGTGAGGAGGTAGAGGACTAGAGTGAGGCTTAGTAGTGACACTTCCTCCTTTCCCCCTTCCCTTCTTGTTGAGGGTTGTCCGTGTAGGTGAGGGGACAGACACTGGGAGTGTGAATCCTTCCAGGCCTTGGTAGCCAACAGCTGTGAGCTCTTTGGGGGGCTCCCCAAATAGGCGTGGTGCTCAGTTGACTTTTTACCCCATTGCATTGGTGTGAAGCAGGGTCGGTCTGCCCAGACCCAGAATTTACCCCAGGCTTCAGTGCCAGAGTTTTGCTGGGGTCCCCAAGTTCAGATGCCCTCAGAGGCTAGGTCAGGGTCACTGTAGTGGGTCAAGAATAGGGACTTCCTGGGGTGAGAGGCCCCAGCCCCCACAAAGAGACTTGTTAGCTGCAGCCCTCAGCCTCCCTGTTGCCTCCCAGACAGGGAATCTGTGTGGGTGTTTAGCAGGAGGGACCTCTGGGTGGGCTCTTAGCTCCATTCTACATTGTGGGTTTTGGAACACTTGGGAGTCCCCAGGAAGGTTCAGGCCCCCTTACAGGTAGCCTACCTCCTACTGAATGCAGCTTGAGCACCTTCTAGAGAATATGTCCATTCCACTTCTGATGTAAATTTCCCATTTTGAAAATGTTGGCAACAAATGAAACCGTGTTGGCAAGGCTGTTGGGCCAACCGTGCCTGCTGCTTTTCACCCTTGATCCCATCTGAGTAGTGGGAGGATCGGTGAGGAGGCCGAGGCCTGCAAAGAGGCATCTGGGCTGGTGGGCCTGACATGCTTGGGCTCCAGACAGCTGGGCTCCTTGCCCTCATCGGGAGGGCTGTGGCCAGGTTCCCCCTGGCCGGGCAGTGATTACCCCATGCCCCAGTACTTCCTCCAGCCTGGGCCTGTGCACATCTGGGCTGGTGTTGGTGCCTAGCCAAGGCCCAGTAGGTGGATAGGTCAGATGTACGTCCGTCTCAATGGCCCATTCAGCCACTGTGTGCCAGCTAGGGAGGTGGCAGGGCTGTCCACCCCAGATGCTAAGACATTTGTTACTTTGGGGGGAGGGGACCATGGTTGGCTGGTGGCAGTAGAGTACAGGTTGGCAGAGTGCCCGTCTCCATCCTTCTCACATGTGCTTTCTTTTTTTTTTTTAATTTATTTTTTATTGGTGTTCAATTTACCAACATACAGAATAACCCCCAGTGCCCGTCACCCAGTCACCCCCACCCCCCGCCCTCCTCCCCTTCCACCACCCCTAGTTTGTTTCCCAGAGTCAGGAGTCTTTACGTTCTGTCTCCCTTTCTGATATTTCCCACACATTTCTTCTCCCTTCCCTTATATTCCCTTTCACTATTATTTATATTCCCCAAATAAATGAGAACATATAATGTTTGTCCTTCTCCGATTGACTTACTTCACTCAGCATAATACCCTCCAGTCACATGTGCTTTCGCTCCTGCAGGTCCCTGGGGCCTGAGGCTGGACCCCACCTCCCTCACACAGTTGTTCTGAGAAGAGTGTGTGGGGGTTCTGCTGGAGCCTCAGACAGAGGGAGGAGGGGAGCGGGAGGTGGGACGGGGGCTGTGCCGAGCAGGTGTGGGTGGAATGGGTCTGAGTGTGTGGGTATTTGGGAGGGGACCACGTTGTTGGTTGCTGTGGGCAACACAGCCACACATCTTGTGGTTGTTGGTGTTTGGTCATCCGTGGGCGCATTCTCGAGGCCGTTTCTGTGGATGCACGTGTGTGCGTCTGTATAGCTGGCAGCTTTGCACCCTCGTTCATTAATTTACTCATTCACAGATTCAGTCACATAGCCTCATCCTTCAGAGACTTGGGGGCTCCAGGGGAAGGTGGTGGAGTGGCCGGCAGATCTGAGCCACAGCCAAGCAGGCCCACAGTCAGGGTGGGTATGGGAGATGGCTACTCCCTGGCTCACCCGGCCTCTGCCCCCAGAGCAGCTTGTGCTGGGTGCCTCACGGGAGCTGGCGGGCTGCTGGGACCAGGACTATGACAGGACCGTACTGCCGCTGCTGGACGCCCAGGAGCCCTGTTACCTGCTCTACCGCCTGGACTCACAGAATGCCCAGGGCTTCGAGTGGCTCTTCCTTGCTTGGTCACCTGACAATTCTCCCGTGAGTCCTGGGGACCCTGTCCAACCCCTAGGTCAGGGGTGTGGGGAAGCTGGCTCTGAGCAAGACAACAAAGTCCCCTGCCCTAGGGAGCCTGAGGGGGGAGGCACCAGGTCCTGCCCTAGAGTCTAAGAGAGGGCAAGGCCCGGGCTTGAGCCTGGCATCTCCCAGAGGCCTCCCAGCCACCTCAGCCTGGCTCTGGAGGCAGAGAGGTCAGAGTGGAGAGGGCTCCACCTCAACACATCCGAGCACTGTGCTGCGCCCCCTGCTGGGTATATGGGCGCAAAGCCTTGACCCGGTCCCAACGCAAAGGTTCCTGGCTGCACTTGGAGAGGAGGGGTCTCACGGCTTGGCTCCTGCCCTTCAGGTGCGGCTGAAGATGCTGTATGCGGCCACACGGGCCACAGTGAAGAAGGAGTTTGGGGGCGGCCACATCAAGGATGAGCTCTTTGGGACTGTGAAGGTAGGCCCCCTTAGGCCAGCCTCCACCAGGCCAGAATCACTGGCCCACAGAGTGGGGGATGTTACGCAGGGTCACACAGGAAGTGGGTGCCAAGTGTGAGGAGGTGTGGGGAGGGCTGGGAGAGTCCAGGGGCTGCAAGCTGGGGTGCTTAATGGGCTTCTTCCAGCCCACCCCAAGGAGCCCATTTATACTTCTGCACCCACTGGCCAGGACGACCTCTCCTTTGCTGGGTACCAGAAGCATCTGTCGTCCTGTGCAGCGCCCGCCCCACTGACGTCGGCTGAGAGAGAGCTTCAGCAGATCCGTATTAATGAGGTGAGTGCACCGGACCGCGTGGGCAGAAGTCCCAGCCCGAGCCCCCCCAGGTTACAGTAGCCCAGCCCGTGGGGCCTGTGCTCCAGGAGGCCCCACCCTGGGCAGGCAGGTCAGGGCCTGAGTCACTCTTTGCCCGCCCCCAGGTGAAGACAGAGATCAGCGTGGAGAGCAAGCACCAGACCCTGCAGGGCCTCAACTTCCCACTGCAGCCGGCAGCCCAGAGGGCACTTCAGCAGCTCAAACAGAAGGCCGTCAACTACATCCAGCTGGTGGGTGCCCCCCCTGCTGCAGGCGCACTGTGGCCCCACCCCGCTTGGACACATGTACAGATGTGCATGTGCCCCAAGTCTGTGCACATCAGCACCCTGCACCCCTCACCCCCACCCCCCGGACTTGTGGGAATGTACTATCCCCTGCCCCTTCCCCTGTCCCGACGTGTTCCTACTGGGGGTGCAGACACCACATGTAGTAGATGCACTGTGTCCCCTGCCTTGCCCTGTCCTTGCTCACATACAGGGACATCCATGAGCCACTGTCCCTCACCCTGCGCTCCTCACTGCACACACACACTCATCCCAGAGTTCATGCTGACCCCTCAGACCTGAGCCCCTGCCTGTCCAGGACACCCTCTGTAGCCCCCTGGCTACCCCCCCTCCTCAGGCAGGGCCTCCTGACCCAGGGGCAAGGCTTCCCTCTTTTTTTCTACTTCTTAAAAATTTTTTATCTATTTGAGAGAGCTGGTGGGCATGAACAGGGGTGGGGGAAGCACAAAGAGGAAGAGCAAGAATCTCGAGCAGACTCCCTGCTGAGTGTGGAGCCCAACACAGGGCTCCATCCCACGACCATGAGATCATGACCTAGCCAAAATCAAAAGTTGACTTAACCTACTGAGCCACCCAGGTGCCCCTGTCCTTTCTTTCTTTCTTTTTTTTTTTTTTTTTAAGCTCTGCACCCAATATGGGGCTTGAACTCAAGACCCTGAGATCAAGACTCACATGCTCCACTGACTAAGCCCACCAGGTGTCCCATGCCTCCCCTACCAAACAGAATGGCTCCTTCTGAGGCATATGCCCCCCAGAAGCACCACTGTTGAGGATAGGCCAGCCTGATAGTGGTGTCTCCTCAGGTTGAGGCCCTCCCCCTGTCCTGTCCATTGCCCTTGGTGGGACTTCCTCTTACAGCGGAGAGCTTTCAAAGGGGCAGAGGTAGGGGCCCAGGTGTGACCTCTTCACAGGGAACCCCCCATGGCAGGACAGCCACTGGGGCAGGGAGTCCTGATAGAGGGGGACCATAGACGGTCTCTGCCCTGGCTTCTGCCTGTCACCTTGGGAAATTCTTATTTGCTAGAGTGGGCCCAGGTCCTCCCTGGCTCACGTTCTCACATCTCCCCTTGCCCTTGGCAGAAGCTGGACCTGGAGCGGGAGACAATTGAGCTGGTGCACACAGAGCCCACGGAAGTGGCCCAGCTGCCCTCAAGGGTTCCCCGAGATGCTGCCCGCTACCACTTCTTCCTCTACAAGCATACTCATGAGGGTGACCCCCTCGAGTCTGTGGGTGAGTGGCCACAGCAGGGCTCCCACACCTGTGTCTGGACAGGAACTGGCACTGGCCTACAGCTGAGTGGGCTTGCTGCAAGGGGCCTGGGTCAGCAGGTCTCCCAGCCTCAGCTCACTTCCCCGTCTCCCCTCCCTGCCCCACCCCCACCCCTGCCAGTGTTCATCTACTCGATGCCAGGGTACAAGTGCAGCATCAAGGAGCGCATGCTCTATTCCAGCTGCAAGAGTCGCCTCCTCGACTCTGTGGAGCAGGACTTCCAGCTGGAGATCTCCAAGAAGGTGGGTGCCCATTCCCCAGAGCCTAACCTCCCAGGGGCCTGTAACACCACCCTTCACATGGGGCACTGGAGTCCCAAGTGGTAGGGCAGGGGTTATTATTGCCATGGGAGATGGATGGGGATGAGGCCAGCTGACTGGTGGCATGGACAAGCCCTAGCCTGGGCCACCCATGAGTCTCCTCTCCCTGGGTATGGAAGGCAGGCAGGGGTCGCCAAGGCGTGCAGGGCAGCAGGCCTCAACTGTGTTCCTAGGGGTGACATTCCAGGTGGGGAGTCTGGGAGAAGACCCCAGGGCTGGAATGTGAGAGGTCAAGAGGGTGCCCCAGGAGTAGGGGTGGCCAAGGGTGATGTGTGTCAGGGCCCCACCAGACCACTGCCTTGCCCCATGCAGATTGAGATTGGCGATGGGGCGGAGCTGACAGCCGAGTTCCTCTACGACGAGGTGCACCCCAAACAACATGCCTTCAAGCAGGCCTTCGCCAAGCCCAAGGGCCCAGGGGGCAAGCGGGGTCACAAGCGCCTCATCCGCGGCCCTGGCGAGAATGGGGATGACAGCTAGGTGGCCGGACCTGAGCCGTGCCGGCGTGTGGACTGTGTGCGTCCCACTGCTCCCGGCCACCTGCCTCATTCCCAGCCTGGGCTCCAGGGGAGGGTTGCTTCCTGTGGGGCAGGAGGGCTGGTGACAGAACATTCTTGCAGCTTCTGAAGGCCACTGGGCTGGAATTTTGTGACCTTCCCCTGTTGCTGTTCCTGCCTCTCATCTGTGTGCCCAAGGGGGTCTGGGAACCCTGCCTGGCTGGCTCAAGGGGGCTGGGTAGGAAGCCTGGAATGAGCTTTCCCCCCAGGGGTCCTAGCACAGCCCAGGAGCCTTTGGACACAGGAGTGGGTTCAGTCAGGGCTGGGATAGGGGGTCACTGAAAGATAAGATGGTTGAATGCTGTATTTTTTAAAGAATAAAATATTTTTAAATCAACACCTGCATCTGACCCTGAGAAGTCACGTCTGGCCCGGGGACTTGGGAAGCCCTGTGCATATAACTGCCCCCTCTTAGGTCAGAAGGGACCTGTCAGCCTGCTAGGTGGAGCTCCAGCACTCCTGGCTACAGGTGGGGACATCCAGGGCAGCTGGGCGGAAGGGAGCCAGATGGGACAGTGTGTGTCCATCTGTGTGGGGGCACAGGACTCACACGGGTCACCTCATTGATGGGCACTCAGCCCAAGAGGCAGGCACACCTTCACCATGATGCGGGGCATCTGGGTGTATTCGTTTCCTATGGCTGCTGTGACAACGTACACACATTTCGTGGCTCAAGCGCACACAAGTCGACCATCTTAACAGCTCTGGTAAACTTAACAAGGCTAAGGTCTGACAGGGCTGATGTCCAGGTGTTGGCAGGACCTGTTCCTTCTGGAGGCCTCAGGGGAGATTCTGTTACCTTTCCTTTTCCAGCTTGAAAGGCTGCCCACATTCCTTGGCTCAGGGCCCCTACTCTCTCTTCAAAGCCAGAGAGGTGGCACCTCTGATCCCGCTCCCCTCTGTTTCCTGGTCACATGGCCTCCCTCTGTAGTCACATCCTCCTCTGCCTCTCTTCTAAGGATGTTTGTGATTATATTCACTTCCCCACCTTCCGGATACTCTATCCGCCTTGGGATGCTTCACTGAGTCCCACCTGCAAGGCCCCTTTTATCCTGTACAGGAAGGTACTCACAGGTTCTGGGCATTCGCACGTGGGTCTCCCTGGGGCGTACTTCAGCCTGCCATGCTGAGTGGGCTCTGCCCGCTGGGGCTCCTGGACTCTGGGGCTGAGGCGTGGTGCTGGGACCTCCAATCTGCACACATGCATGTAGACCCTTCTGTCAGCTTATTGGTCCTCTCTGCTCTCTATGTTCCTGCCCTTGAGGGGCTGGCTCCCTCATCCCAGGGACTCTGGGAGAGTCTCCTTCAGGCTTGAGATTCTGCAGCTGCTGGAACTTCCGTCAGTGCCTCTGAGAAGTGGGTGAGAGGCCCCTCCTATCCCAGGTGGGAGGTGTGCTGGGGTGGGGACGCGAGGGGTCAGTGGCTGGGATTCAGTGGCTGAACGGGCATGGTCTTTCTCTTGGGAGCATGTCTTGAGCTGGAGCTCAGGAGAGCATCCCATCCCTGGGGCCTTTCTCAGCCCCTACTAAAGACCCTAGAATTCTAGAAAAAAGAGCTGGAACCATAGCTAGGACCCAGAGAAGGAGGCCTATCCTTGCCCACCCCAAACACTGATTCCCAGGTGGGTAGGAAGATGTGGTGTTGCCCCTGCACTGCTGAAGCCCTGGGCCTGTGTGCCAGCGGGATGCCCGGCAGCTTGGAGCCTGCCTGCCATGACAGCCACCAAAAGAGGGCATGTTCTCGAGAAGCAGGGGTGGCAGGTGTCCAGCCCCGCCTCCTCCCAGCAGAAGCTCTATTTGTTCATTCATTAATTTATCCAGTCATCATTCAGAGCCTTTCTCTCTGTGCCTGACCAGAGCTGAATGCTGGAGACTCATAGATTCAGCAAATATTGAGCACCTATGATGTTCTGGGCACTGTGCTGGGCCCTGGGTATAGTGACAAAAGACTCTTGACATTAAGAACAGACATGCCAGCAGGGGAATAAGACAATATACAATAAACCACGGAAAATCAATGATATGATGTGTTAGCAGGTAAAAACTTAAGGAAAAGCAGCAGGTAGAAAGCAGCCAGACCTAGGGTAAGGGGTTTAAAAGGAGGTCAGGGAAGGCCTCCAAAGGATAACAAGTGAGCCAGGAGGGGGCTGAGTATGTAGGAAAGGAGCTTCCAGGCAGATTGAACAGTAAGTCCAAAGGCCCTGGGGCAGGAGACTGAATGGGAATATTCAAGCCACGGCAAGGAGGCCAGCATGGCTGGAGACTGGTCAGGAAGGCAATGGGAGGGCGCATCCCATAATGTTGGCCATTATGTGGACTGTGCCTTGGATTCCAGAAAGGACCAGGAAGGAGTCCGAGCAGAGGAAGGGGCCTAGTGTGACTTAGGGGCCGAATGTGAACAGGCTGTGGGGTGTGAGAGCAGAAGCAGGGCAATCCGTGAGGTGGCAGTGACTGCCCTGGCTTAGGAGGGAGATGATAGCAGCTCAGGCCAGCCTGGTGAATGTGAAGGTGGTGGGCAACAGGAAAATGCTGAAGCTGGAGCCCGCAAGACTTGCTGAGGGCCCGGGTCACCCGGAGGCTTGGGCCGGGGTAACCTGTTATAATCAGCTGGGTCAGAGGGCACGTGGAAAGAGCCGTTCTAGCTGGTCCGGCCTCGGAGTACAGGCTCTGACGGCGACTCAGGCACCCTGGGAATGCGGAAGAGGAAGTCCTGCCCCTGCAGAAAGTGGCAGGCTGCGGTGGAAGCAGGTGGAGCCAGGGCAAGGCCGATGCTGCTGCACCCCCAGGTGTGCCAGGCCTCCCAGAGCTCTGGGGCCAGGGCCAAGGGGGCAGGAAAGGGCAGGGCCACTGGCTCCATAGAGCTCCCTTTGAGATAGGGGCCAAGGGGCTGAGGTGTGAGAGTGACAGTCCTCTTGGGACAGGGAGTGCGCTGGCAGAGATGTCAGCATGCCCAACCCACATCTGGCACTGCCCCCAGTCCCAGTCTCTCACTGAGCCGAGACTGGGCTCTGGGCTTCTATTTCTCCCCAGACTTCCCTGACAACAGGTGTGAGGCCCACGTGGGCAGCGGCGAATTGTTAGGATGGGGTGGGGTGGTGGGGGAGTGGAAAGAGGAAGGAGTGAAGGGGCTGTCTGCCGTCTGCCAATGCAAATGGCCTCTGACTCAGTGTGCCCCTCAACCCTCGCTGTGGACCAGGTGGGGCAAGGGGGGGGCTGCTGTGGTTTTTCTTAGTTCCCACTTCCTCTGTTCTCTGAGCCGATGCTGCAGGAAGGGGCTGTGAGCTCCAAGCATCCTTTCCTGCAGCTGCTGCCCAGCCTGCCAGCCAGACCCTCTGGAGAAGCCCCCGCTCCCTGTCATGGTAGGACAGCGACCCTCAGCCCCCCAGGGAAGGGGGCAGCAGGAAGTGGTGGGGGAGGGGTGGGTTTGGTGGCTGCAGACAATAGTGGAAGGGCTGTCACCCAACATGGCCCTGGGGACACTCACTGAACCCTGAACACCTCAGAGCAGAAGAAGCCTTCCTCTGAGCAATGAGACCTGAACCCATTGTGTAGATGGGGAGGCTGAGGCCTGGGGCTTCGCTCAGTGGTGGCGCTAGGGCTACAAGCAAGATGGATGCCCAGGACGAGGCCCTGTCTGGCCCTGGGCTGCCCACCCTGTCTGATCTGTTCTGTCCTGCTTTGGGCTGACTGCTTGGTCTGGGAGAGGTGGGGAGAGGGGGAAGAGCTGGGCGGTGCCCACCCCAGCCGGGGCCCTGGGTCGTACTCAGCCCGGACCCTGGCAGGAGACCCACGTGCCTGCCTGGGCCTTGGCCTGAGGCAGGGGGAGCTGGTGGGGGAGGCGGGCGGAGGACATGCAGGGCTTTCCAGGGCAGCTGGGCGGAAGGGAGCCAGATGCCCCCCTGCTCAGGAGGAGAGAGAAATGGCCCCTGAGGAAGGAAGAGAGAGGTAGGGGAGAACCCGGTGGGCCTGCTGACTGCCTGCCCGGCTCTCCTGTCTGGTTGGGGTTTGGTTTTAAGTGAAAGTTCTAGATGGTGAGTCTGGACTCCAGGTATCAGAAGCAGCTCTGAGTTGAAGGCCGGGTCTGAGACCGGAGTCCGAGTTCTCCCAGAGCCTTAGAGGCGGGGTGGGCGCTATGCAGAGAGGCAGAAGGCTCCCCAGGGAGGGCTTGGAGAGAGGGGTTTGGGAACCCTGTTGGGAGACCCCAGGGGGTGGGGCAGGTGGAGCTGGGGCTGGGGCTGCCCCTCACAGGCCCGCAGGGCCCCTGCCGTGGCGCCCTGCACCCCCTGTCTCTCCTGGTGCAGGCTGCCGCGCTAGCCCTGGCCCTGGCCCAGGGCACCCTGCCTGCCTTCCTGCCCTGTGAGCTCCAGCCCCATGGCCTGGTGAACTGCAACTGGCTGTTCCTCAAGTCCGTGCCCCGCTTCTCGGCAGCTGCACCCCGCGGTAACGTCACCAGCCTTTCCTTGTACTCCAACCGCATCCACCACCTCCATGACTATGACTTTGTCCACTTCGTCCACCTGCGGCGTCTCAATCTCAAGTGGAACTGCCCGCCCGCCAGCCTCAGCCCCATGCACTTTCCCTGTCACATGACCATTGAGCCCAACACCTTCCTGGCTGTGCCCACCCTAGAGGACCTGAATCTGAGCTATAACAGCATCACGACTGTGCCCGCCCTGCCCAGTTCGCTTGTGTCCCTGTCCCTGAGCCGCACCAATATCCTGGTGCTGGACCCTGCCACCCTGGCAGGCCTTTATGCCCTGCGCTTCCTGTTCCTGGATGGCAACTGCTACTACAAGAACCCCTGCCAGCAGGCCCTGCAGGTGGCCCCAGGTGCCCTCCTGGGCCTGGGCAACCTCACACACCTGTCACTCAAGTACAACAACCTCACCGTGGTGCCGCGGGGCCTGCCCCCCAGCCTGGAGTACCTGCTCTTGTCCTACAACCACATCATCACCCTGGCACCTGAGGACCTGGCCAATCTGACTGCCCTGCGTGTCCTCGATGTGGGTGGGAACTGTCGCCGCTGTGACCATGCCCGTAACCCCTGCAGGGAGTGCCCCAAGGGCTTCCCCCAGCTGCACCCCAACACCTTCGGCCACCTGAGCCACCTCGAAGGCCTGGTGTTGAGGGACAGCTCTCTCTACAGCCTGGACCCCAGGTGGTTCCATGGCCTGGGCAACCTCATGGTGCTGGACCTGAGTGAGAACTTCCTGTATGACTGCATCACCAAAACCAAAGCCTTCTACGGCCTGGCCCGGCTGCGCAGACTCAACCTGTCCTTCAATTATCATAAGAAGGTGTCCTTTGCCCACCTGCATCTGGCATCCTCCTTCGGGAGCCTACTGTCCCTGCAGGAGCTGGACATACATGGCATCTTCTTCCGCTCGCTCAGCAAGACCACGCTCCAGTCGCTGGCCCACCTGCCCATGCTCCAGCGTCTGCATCTGCAGTTGAACTTTATCAGCCAGGCCCAGCTCAGCATCTTCGGCGCCTTCCCTGGACTGCGGTACGTGGACTTGTCAGACAACCGCATCAGTGGAGCTGCAGAGCCCGCGGCTGCCACAGGGGAGGTAGAGGCAGGACTGTGGGGAGAGAGTCTGGCCACAGTCCCGGGACCTTGCTCTGGGCCCACTGGGCACCCCCGGCTCAGAGGCCTTCATGCCGAGCTGCAGGACCCTCAACTTCACCTTGGACCTGTCTCGGAACAACCTAGTGACTGTTCAGCCGGAGATGTTTGTCCGGCTGGCGCGCCTCCAGTGCCTGGGCCTGAGCCACAACAGCATCTCGCAGGCGGTCAATGGCTCGCAGTTCGTGCCTCTGAGCAACCTGCGGGTGCTGGACCTGTCCCATAACAAGCTGGACCTGTACCACGGGCGCTCGTTCACGGAGCTGCCGCGGCTGGAGGCCTTGGACCTCAGCTACAACAGCCAGCCCTTCAGCATGCGGGGCGTGGGCCACAATCTCAGCTTTGTGGCACAGCTGCCAGCCCTGCGCTACCTCAGCCTGGCGCACAATGGCATCCACAGCCGCGTGTCCCAGCAGCTCCGCAGCGCCTCGCTCCGGGCCCTGGACTTCAGTGGCAATACCCTGAGCCAGATGTGGGCCGAGGGAGACCTCTATCTCCGCTTCTTCCAAGGCCTGAGAAGCCTGGTTCAGCTGGACCTGTCCCAGAATCGCCTGCATACCCTCCTGCCACGCAACCTGGACAACCTCCCCAAGAGCCTGCGGCTCCTGCGGCTCCGTGACAATTACCTGGCTTTCTTCAACTGGAGCAGCCTGGCCCTCCTACCCAAGCTGGAAGCCCTGGACCTGGCGGGAAACCAGCTGAAGGCCCTGAGCAATGGCAGCTTGCCCAACGGCACCCAGCTCCAGAGGCTGGACCTCAGCGGCAACAGCATCGGCTTCGTGGTCCCCAGCTTTTTTGCCCTGGCCGTGAGGCTTCGAGAGCTCAACCTCAGCGCCAACGCCCTCAAGACGGTGGAGCCCTCCTGGTTTGGTTCCCTGGCGGGTGCCCTGAAAGTCCTAGACGTGACCGCCAACCCCTTGCATTGCGCTTGCGGCGCAACCTTCGTGGACTTCTTGCTGGAGGTGCAGGCTGCGGTGCCCGGCCTGCCTAGCCGTGTCAAGTGCGGCAGCCCGGGCCAGCTCCAGGGCCGCAGCATCTTCGCACAGGACCTGCGCCTCTGCCTGGACGAAGCGCTCTCCTGGGTCTGTTTCAGCCTCTCGCTGCTGGCTGTGGCCCTGAGCCTGGCTGTGCCCATGCTGCACCAGCTCTGTGGCTGGGACCTCTGGTACTGCTTCCACCTGTGCCTGGCCTGGCTGCCCCGGCGGGGGCGGCGGCGGGGTGTGGATGCCCTGGCCTATGACGCCTTCGTGGTCTTCGACAAGGCGCAGAGCTCGGTGGCGGACTGGGTGTACAATGAGCTGCGGGTACAGCTAGAGGAGCGCCGTGGGCGCCGGGCGCTACGCCTGTGTCTGGAGGAACGTGACTGGGTACCCGGCAAAACCCTCTTTGAGAACCTCTGGGCCTCAGTTTACAGCAGCCGCAAGACGCTGTTTGTGCTGGCCCGCACGGACAGAGTCAGCGGCCTCCTGCGTGCCAGCTTCCTGCTGGCCCAACAGCGCCTGCTGGAGGACCGCAAGGACGTCGTGGTGCTGGTGATCCTGTGCCCCGACGCCCACCGCTCCCGCTATGTGCGGCTGCGCCAGCGCCTCTGCCGCCAGAGTGTCCTCCTCTGGCCCCACCAGCCCAGTGGCCAGCGCAGCTTCTGGGCCCAGCTGGGCACGGCCCTGACCAGGGACAACCGCCACTTCTACAACCAGAACTTCTGCCGGGGCCCCACGACAGCCTGATAGGCAGACAGCCCAGCACCCCGCGCCCCTACACCCTGCCTGTCTGTCTGGGATGCCCGACCTGCTGGCTCTACACCGCCGCTCTGTCTCCCCTACACCCAGCCCTGGCATAAAGCGACCGCTCAATAAATGCTGCTGGTAGACCAAACGGCTAACCCTGAGCTCACTGGAGGTGCGAGTGGGAGGAAAGAAGAGAATTCGTCAGGCTTTCCTTCCCAAAGTGAGGAGGGACAAGAGGTGCTTTGGGAGAAACTGCCAAGCAGAAAAAGAGAGTGCCCACAGAGCGCGGGTCTGCAGGGGAGGGAAGCTGCTAAGGGCAGTTGTGTGAACGAGCATCCTCTCAGGGGGTCCGAGGAAGGTCTCTGAATGGGGTCTTGGTCCCTCCCAGAGAGCAGGCTGGGTCTCCTGTTCCATTCGGCCCCTCCCCATGCCAGGCGGCACCAGGCAGTCCTGCTGCAGGCTGGGTCAGCAACCTTCTGGTGTATGTTGGCCTCAGGATCTGCCTTCCAAACCTGTAGGACTGACAGTGCTTCCGGGGCAGAGAACTTGCAGGCCTGCTTCATTTCTGGCCCCTGGCAGAGTCCTGGGAGGCAGCCCAAGCGGAGGAGTGGGCGGAAAGCTTTGTGCTGAGTTCAGAGGGGCGTTTGCGCCCTCTGGTGGCCAAGCCTGTGCTGTGCCCAGGAGGGTGGCCGGCTCGGGGAGAAGCCTCTGCGTAGAGGCCCACCGCAGGGGTCTGGGAGCCACAGGAGATTCTAGAGTGAGCTCACAATTCATCCTTTCTGTTTTCACCTATAGTGAGTGCTAAGTCTCTCTGTTCTGACATCAAAGGGACACCCGGGTGAGCCACCACCAGACTACAAAGATGGGGCCCCTGCCTTCCCTGCCCCTGTCTCTTAGAGGTGGGAGACAGCCACATCTCAGGAGGGTGGAGTATGTGTGTCCATTTCTAGCTTCGAAATCCAGTGTAGAATTCCAGACATTGCTTGAGGCACCAGTGACCAGCGTTTGGAGACAAAGCTAAGTGTGTGCAAAGTTGTGGGTCATGTCAGGTCTGGAGCCTTGGAGGTTGCTTTGTCCTGGGCTGCTGCCTCACTGTCCCCACCACTGAACCGCCTTTTGAGGAGCAGAAGAGACATGTGCAGCCAGACAATTGAAGCCGGGGCCTGGGATGGCGGGAGAGTGGAACCAGCTTGGCTGGTTCAGGACAGCCGGGGGCCAGCCCAGCCGCTCCAGGCCTCTGGGGTGGAAGGTTGATGCTGGCCGCAGATTTGGCTAATCTTACCCAGCCTGACTGTGGCAGCCTCCTGTCCAGGGCATGGCTGAAGAGAAATGTAGGCCACCTTCCTCTTTCTGACTGGGGCACAGGTGCTGCTGTGGTAGGCTGATGGCCCCTGTTATCTGCTTGCCTGAAAAGAAAGGCCGGGTCTGCTCCACCGATCGGAAGTCCCACGTGGGCTCTGCTCTGCCTTGAGAAGGCCTGTTAGCTTCTGGAGGAGTGGGGCCAAAGCACGGCGTGGCCCTGCCTACTTCCTTTGCTTGTGTCTGGGGATTAAAAAAACAAACAAACAAGGACTGTCTTTCACCCAGGCTGGAGTCCAGGAGAAGCCCCTCCTGCACGGCTCATGGGTGATCTGGCCACATCTAGGAGCAGGAGCAGGAGCAGGAAGCAGGGCCTTATGTAGGGCCCCACAGTTTGCAGGTGGGGAACAATCTGCCTGTCAGGACAGCTGAGTCTGCCCTCAGGCAGCTGCCAGATAGAATCTTCATGTACCCACCCACCCACTCATGCTCACAGTCCTGGGGTTTTTTGGGCTTTGGATTCAGAAGAAGAACATTTTGGAAATGAAGCACGGCGTAATGGTAGGACTGTTGTCTTGGCTTAAGTGAGCCTGAGAGTCCATGGCCTTTGGTTCAACCTGCAGAAAAAAGTTCTGCTGTTGTCTACAGGATCAGAAAGGGGGCAGAACTCCATTATCTCAGGTCCCAGGCTCAGGTGGGGCTGGGTGAGAGGCAGCTGTCACTGCACTGTGCTCAGGAAGGTGCTCATGGTTGACTCAAGGCCCTCTCTACACCGCTGGACATCCTCCACCGTGAGCGCCAGCTGCCACCTGGCCCCACAAGGCTGGGGAAGAGTGGGACTCAAGTCAGGTGACCTGGGCTAACAATTGGCTTTGCCATTTGGATTATCTCGGGCAGGAGACTCCCGCTTTGGAGAGGGAGGTCTGCTCATCTGTAAATGGGGGTGGCCAGGGTTACTCTGCAGGCTGTTAGAAGGCTTGGTGCTGATGTGTGTGAAGGTCTGGGAAACTAGCAGCCCCCGGTCATCGTTATTAGGTAAGGGGCTTACGCTGAGGACAGCTGGCTGATGTGGCCTCGGTATTTTATCTCTGTACCCGGAGCACTGAATGAGGTTCAGAGGCAGATGTGGTTGAATTGGAGGCACATGAAACTGAGAGCGTGACTCTGGTGTTGCCTCCTGTGCTTTTTGCTCCCGTGGGGCCAGTGAGTACTAGACAGAGATCTGGGCACAAGACTTAAGAAAACCTAATAGCAGGAAAACTTAAATGTAAGGAAATTCTCAGGGCACCTGGGTTGCTTAGTGGGTTGAGTCTGCCTTTGGCTCAGGCCGGCTTCTCCCTCCCCCTCTGCCCCTCTCCCTGCTGGTGCATGTGCTCTCATGGGCTCTCTCTCATGTTCTCTGTCTCACACTCTCTCGAGTAAATAAATAAAATCTTTTGTAAAAAATGTAAGGAACTTCTCCCTGCTAAGATTGGAAGGGACAACTCCCTTCCCTCAAGGAAAAGAGTTCAGTTTAATGCTCCAGACATCTATATATTCTTAGAAAACTTCTATGACATCATACATTTTCATACTCAAGTCCTTATTGGAAGGAGTTCACAAATCCTATCCACTTCCTACAGATCCTTCCATCCTCTTGTGTCCTCATAACCCTGAGTAGCAGTGAGGAGCAAAGGGGGGTGACCAATCCCACTGACCCAGCTGACTTTGGGTCTCATGAGAAGGAAGGGGGGTCTTGCTAAGTGCTCAGAGAGAAAGAAACATTACCCGGGCTAGAGGGAACAAGTCACCCTGGGAGGAAAAGACTGAGGGAGTTCCCAGTGTGGGAGTGTGGGGGACAAAGGGAAAGCCCAGCCAGCTCTGGCGAGGGGACAGGGCTGGGAGAGTGAGCGAGGCATGTTTCCTGAGCAGAAAAGGAACTGGGTGGTGGTTACAAGGTGACGTGACTTCCATCATGCCCAGATGTGTGGCTCTATTTGATGGAAGCAGGACTCGGCCGCTCTCTCCAGCGCCAATCCAGAGAAGGGTGCGCCCCAGGAAGGCATGCCAACACAGCCGTGTCCAGGGAGGAGAGATAAGAGAGGGGAGGAAGGCCAAGTATTCTCTTTGTCCTCCAGTGGCTTGTTTCTTCAGCTCGCCTATGCTTTCTGGTGAAGTAGACTTGAATGTTACCCTTGGTACCTGTTATGGCCTGAATGTGTACTGCCCAAATTCATGTATTAAAGCCCTAACCCCGGGATCCCTGGGGTTAAATCGCTGGGTGGCTCAGCGGTTTAGCACCTACCTTCAGCCAGGGCATGATCCTGGAGTCCCCGGATTGAGTCCCACATCGGGCTCCCTGCATGGAGCCTGCATCTCTGTCTCTCATTCTCTATCTCTCATGAATTAATAAACAAAATCTTAAAAAAAAATAAAGCCCTAATCGCAATGTGATAACATTGGGAGGTAGGCTCTTTGGGAGATAATTAGATGAGGCCAGGAGGTGGGGCCCTCATGATGGGATTCGTGGCCTTAGAGAAAGAAGGATCTCTCTCTCTCCAACCACATTGAGGAAGGGTCCTGGGAATTAAGAGCAAAAAGATAGTGGTCTGCAAGCCAGGAAGAGGGCTCTCACCAGGAATTGAGTCCACTAGCACCCTGATGTTGACCTTCCCAGCCTCTAGAACTCTGAGAAATGGATGTCTCCTGGTGTCTGGTGTCTGTGGTATTTTATTATGGCCGCCAGAGCAAAGGAAGCCCCCTTTCCTTCATTCAACGCGTTTGCTTAATGCCTGCTGTATGTCAAGTACTGTGCTGCGTTCTGGGGATATAGAAGTAAGAAGAAAGGGCAGATGATCAACAGGGTTGGGGGCAGGGGGGAGTCATTATGAGTGGTGACCAGAGCTTTGAAGGGCAGCACAGTAGGAAGTCAAGTGACAGTAAGAACACAGAGGGGCTGGGCTGCCCTATCCTGGGGGCTCAGGGAAGGTTGCTCCTCAGGAACCTTACCCTGTGTAGAGACAGCCATGCCATGAGCCAGAATAGAAAAATCCAGAGGAGAAACAGTGGCTAACACGAAGGCCTGGAAGCAGGAAAGCACCTGGGGGACCTGAGGCCTAGGATTGTGTGCCAGCACACGAAGCAGAGGGAGTGAGTGGAGGAGGGATGGGTTCCCAACCTCAGACAACGTGGTCAGCCTATATGAGGAAGCTAGAATGTAACCTGAGTGCCACTGGAAGGCCCAGGAAAGTTTTCTGCAGGGGAGGAACATAATCCACTTTATAATTTTAAAAGCTCCCTTGGGCTGCCATGTGGGGTCAAGGCTGGGCAGATGCCGGGGCAACAGTAGAACCCGCAGGATCATAGCAGCAGGGGTGATAGGAAGTGGCCTGGCCCAGCATGTATCTTACTGGTAGAACTTACAGGACTTGCTAACAGTCTAGAGTGAAGAAAGACAGATGACTTCCCCATGAGTGGCCAGAATAAGTGGGTAGATGTTGGGAAGACAAGGGAAGAGAAAGCAGGGGAGAGTCGGCAGGCCCAGGTGCCCTCCGGACCTGTGCAGTTCCAGGTGTTTGACGGCAGCCAGCAATGAACAGCTGGAACTGGAAACCCAGGGCTGGGGGAGATCACGTGGCATGAGGGGAAGTGTTGAGTGCAGTTACAGATGAAGCTGTGGGTACTCAGCATCCAAAGAGGGGCCAGCTCATGAAGTAGGAGGATCGTATTCAGGAGAGGTTAGTGGCACAGCAGCTCAGAGGAGGAAGCTGTGAAAAGGCCAAGGACAGCCAGCCACCTCAAAGACCCTGGGAGGGTCAATGAGAGGAAAACAGAACCACTGGATTTGGTGAGACAGAGGTAAGATGTGACAAGAAGAGGGAAGCCTCCACAGAGACCAGGATGAAGGACCAGGCAGCTAGCAGAAACCGAGGGGTGTGGCAGCAGCCAGAAGAAGGTGTAGACTGAGGGAGAGCTTGTTTACTTTTAAGATAGACAACAAAGCTTGCTGCAGGGCACAGGGGGATAAATTCATGACTGAGGAGGTTAGAGAAGGCTGTAGGAAGGCACCAGAAACCAAGGGGACCCAGAATACCAGCGGGAGGAGTCAGAGAGAAGAGCACAGGAGGGATATGATCACAGGTGAAGGGGGCAGACGGGATGGAGAACTCGGGGGCAACAAGGTTCCCTCCTGGCCGCCCTACTTTCAGAGGAAAGCCTACAGCCAAGGTTGTAGCAGGGGAAGCAGGGAGGGAGACAGCTGCGGCAGGATGGTGATCAGAGGTGGAGTAAGACAGCCACCAGGTGCCGGGACTGCTCAGAGCTCTCCCAATGCGGGTGGGGTGGGGGCTGGCTCAGCTGCTAGGGTGGCCAGGTGCGGCAGTGGGCAGCGAGAGGTGGCTGGCTTCCAGCCAAGTAGGAAGCGCTGCCACTCCAGCAGGGTGAAGCCATGGCCAGAGGGCCGGCATGGGTTTATCACTTCACATACTGGAACAACGCAGGCCAAATCAAAAGGGAAGAAGAAAAATGATGATTTTGATTCAGTGGTCAGAACAGGAGGACCCATCACTTAACACAACAATTTATTTTCAGGACTGTGCTTTTACTATAGATTAAAATTTAATATAATTTAATTCACATATAAAGACAACTCTGGAGACTATCCGGATACAACGTGGCCTGGGGTTAAGTGAGTAACTGAGGTCATGACACACTCAGGCCTGGGCAGATACCAACTTGCTCATGCCAGAGAAGTAAGATTTCTCTCTTTCACTCATCACTTCAAAATGCAGCGGCCTCCTGCAGAAGTTGCACTCAGCTGAGGAATGTGGCTTGAGTTCCAGCCCCACTCGCTTCCACGTGGCCAACAGATTCTCTGTGAGAAGAAACAGTTTTTAAAAATTGAAGGGAATATGTATCCAAGAGAAATACAAACACAGACCCACATAAAAAGTCGAACACAAATGTTGGCAGCAGCATTATTTTCATTAACAGCAAAAAAGCAGAAACAACCTAAATGTCCATCGACTGATGGACAAACACAATGTGGCATATCCAAACCAAAGATGATTATTTGGTAACAGAAAGAGAGAATTCATGCTACAACATGGACGGACCTTGAAAACATTGTGTCGTCAAGGAAGCCAGGCATATAGGACCGAACCAGTGTTATGTGGAATGTAAAGCAGGCACAAAGCCTCAGGGGCGCAAAGGAGGACCCAGGGAAGGGGGAAACACAGAGTGGCTGCTCATGGGTATGACATTCCTCTCTGGGCTGATGAAAATGTTCTGCAATTAGATAGTGGTGATGGGTGCACAACATCACGATGTACCCAGGACCCATGGAACTATATACTTTAAAAAATTTGGGGCGCCTGAATGGCTCAGTCTGTTAAGCAGGCTGACTCTTGATTTCAGCTCAGGTCGTGATCTCAGGGTCTTGACACAGAGCTCCATGTTGGGCTCCATGCTAAGCGGGGAGTCTGCCTGGGAGTCTGTCTCTACCCCCCTGCCTGCCCCCCCACATGCTCTCTCTTGCCCTCTAAAACAAATCTTTAAAAGACACAAAAGGGTGAAATTTGTGGGATGTGGATTATATGTCAACAAGGCTGTTATAAAAATAAATAAAAATTGAGACACGAAACCCAACTCTGGCTTTGTTTTACACAGCTTTAGGGAAGAAGTTGCTCCAACATTGTTCCACTACAATGCTGAGCATTCCCAGCAGAACGGCCCCAAAGCCTGCAAAGCAGGAGGATCACCTTGGGGTGTGTGGGTGCTCAGGAGGCAGAGGCAGCCTGTGGCTGAGAGCAGCCCCTCGATCTCTGCCTTTAGGTTGGACACAGGGTGCTGGGTTGGGTTGTACAGAACTGCAAGCCATATAAATGTCAAACAATTACTCTTATGAGAAGAGGTTAGGTGGGGGGTTGCTTCCGGGACCCTACATCAGAGAAACCGAGAAGCACAAAGCTGACCCCTAGAGGGCCAGGGCTGACTTGGGCCTTCAGAGGCTTCTTTCTACTCCCCTGCACTAGTCATTACTGTGCATCTCTGAGTCATCCCAACAAGGGAGCACTGGAAATAGTGGGTGGATGAGCAGGAACGAGCCCTCAGAGCTTCTAAACCGTGTCTGCACCCCTAAGGAGAATCAAACAACTAAACATCTTTTACGGTTTTATACCATCTAAGAGCACTCTTAATTACTTGGGAGAGAGAAGAAATGAATCAATGCCTCTGAAGAGCTTCAGTTACACACAAGGACAGCTTTGCACAACTTTCCAGTGAGGCACCACAGCTCTCCAGGTACTCACCAAGGAAGTAGTTCATCATCTGTGGTGTGTGGTGAGGAGTGGGGGCAATCCGCAGGAGCTCCTCTCCCCGGGGCACTGTGGGGTAGTTGATGGCTTGGACGTAGATGTTATGTCTACTCATTAGTTCATCACAGACTTCAGTGTTTTTAGCAGCATTTGCGACCTAAGTTTGATAACGGAAGGTAAGGTCACCACAGGACAGACCACCCCTTAGCAGCGATTCTAACGAACACTTGGGAGGTTCAGGCACAAACAGCGATGCAAGCCTGCAATTTAAAGGGCCCAGAGAGCTGAAAGCACATTAGAAGGAGATTTCACACTGATCTCCCTCCCAGGCTTCAACTCGTTGCTGCCAACTGATTTTCCTACCCACAGATGTGTGTACTGTGGGAAAGCAGCAGCTTTGATTATACTAGCTATATTAATTCTACTAATTCAACTGTGACACCAACAGGGCTACCATTTATAGTGCAAAGGGCGAGACCGATTTTGAAATTAATTGAATAAAAAGCCAGACTTCAAAGCTAGCCAAGTTTAGGCTTCTGGTACTTTTCAAACAGAAGCTCTTTTAAGGCCAGTGCTCTGGAGGAGGAATCTCTGTGCTAGCCTGCTAGGTTCAAAGGCTTCACTCTCACTGTGAAGTCAGCCAAAGGCAGAAACAGAGCAGAAGGCCACTGACTCCAGCCTCCTGCCCCCGTAGTCACCCTGCCCTAGCCCAACTTCAGGAAGGTATGAACCAGAACATCCCATGTTATGTGTGGAGGCACAGCCCCCAGCAAGTCCAGTCCCAGATAGGTCATTACCCGGACAGGGATGATGTGACTGGGGCAGTGGACGACCGGGAGGCCTGCATCCATGAGCATCTGCCTCATGAGCTTGACATTGCGTTGGTGCTGGCGGCGAAGCGCCCGCCCCTCAGCACTCTTCAGAATCCGCACAGACTCCAGGGCTCCAGCCAGCAGCATGGGCGGCAGGGAGGTGGTGAAGATGAAGCCAGCCGCATAAGACCGTACGGTGTCGATCAGAGAACTCGTGCTGGCGATGTACCCTCCAACACAGCCAAAGGCTTTGCCTGTGAGGAGACAGCCTCATTTATTCTGGCAGCGGCCCCCATGTGTGCCCAGCAGGCCGCTGCAGAGCCTCATAGCATTTTTTTTTCTTTATCCTATGTGCCCAAAGACTCAAGTCAAGGGATGTCTACCTATCTCTGAAAGGGAGAAAGTTGAGGAGGTCAGGGTCTTCCCCTAAATCACATGACCAAGGTGTAGCCAATGAGGACCAAAGTACAGGTCTCCACACCAGGTCTGGGACCAAATGACCTGTCCCAGTGTACCTGAACAGCAAGCTGTGGCCTCTCTTCCTATCTGCCTTTCCTACCTGGCCTTGCAGCTCTACCAGTGGGCAAGGGGCCACCTCCCACGGGGTGCATGGTGGGTTCCACCAGGTCCTCTCACTGTGAGCATTGCCCTGGAGGTTGGAGTAGAACCCGGCTAAGACATGAACTGTTTTGGTGTGACCAGTATTATTTTCTACCAAAGTAAACACAGAACTCTGACAAGCACCATTGCCCAGAGAAATATGAAAACTCAGAACCTGCTAGGGTTGATTTAGGGCCAACCTTATTTTTCAATTCTCCTTAAATCCCTTTGTATAATCTGTATCTCAAGTTTCAGGATTAAGGACTGCAGAAGAGTCCTTCTAGATGTTAACATTGTGTTCTGTAATGAACATTCCTGCTTGAACCCCATGCAGGGCTGGGTTGGTATAAGCTCTTACAGTGGAAAATTTCTCTCTCTAGCCTGTTCCAGCGCAGTGACTACACCTTCACAAAGCCCACATCACAAGAGCTCTTTGAAAGAAAAGGGTTGGTGGAATCAGGACACAAGAGTAAGTGCTTTCCTCCTGGCAGGGCTTGGCCCTGCAACCCTTGGGCTCTCTTGGTCTACCCAAGCTTCTCAGCCCCCGACAGTGCTGAAGGACACTTTCTTTTGTCCTGCCTTTCCTTTACCAAGTGCAGGCTGTAAATTAGCATTTTAGCTAAGTGGTACGTGGGTCTCTGACTGCCTTACTGTGAAATCCTCCAATTTGTTTAATTCATGTTTTCATCTTTCTAGAGTCCTCACAGGCAAAGGGAGTATCTATGGTAATTGCACACAACTCATTTATCTTCTCCACAAAAAAACTGAGGTAGAGTCTGTTATTTCTATTATAAAGGTGTTCCTACTTTTCAAAAGTTGTTCTATCACTTCACTTTTATGAGAAACCGACATTAGTACTTGTTTTCACTAACCAGAAGAAATCTGAAGAGAACTTTCACTTTTATGATGAAAGGTGAAAAGTGAAAATTGCCTTTGGTGTGGGGCAGCAAGCCATCACAGAGGCAGCATGCACCTCAAGCAGCGAGAACAGCCCTGCCAAGCCCCGGCCCCAGGGAACCACACTCAGCATCCCAGCATCAGGCCACCACAGCTTTGACCTGGGTCTGTGAGCACCTGTGTCTTCACTTTATGCCATTGTGGCTTATGAAGGTTTCAAAGGAACACTCTACTTTTTGGGTAGTGGGGAAACCTATATTGGTGAGGAAGCTGAAAGGCAGAGAGATTAACTACCTGCCCAAGGTCACACAGCTGGGGCAGACAGGAGTCACAACCAGCAGGTAACACGGCTACAGAGCTCAGCTCCGTGACACAATTCTTCTCAACCAGGGGAAACAGATACAAAGTCACCAGAGTGAACTGCAACTGGTCACCATGTAGTGGGCACAGAGCTCAGTGCTTCATGACACCTGAACCTATAGGTCCTAATGAATGCTCTAGGAGAACAGCACTACGGCTTTTTTGTTTGTTTGTTTGTTTTTTCTTCTTTTTTTTAAAAGATTTTTTATTTATTTACTCATGAGAGACAGAGAGAGAGAGAGAGAGGCAGAGACACAGGCAGAGGAAGAAGCAGGCTCCATGCAGGGAGCCCGACATGGGACTCAATCCCAGGACTCCAGGATCACGCCCCGGGCCGAAGGCAGGCACTAAACCACTGAGCCACCCGGGCTGCCCTTGTTTGTTTTTTAATACAATGAAAAAACCTGAAGAACAGAGAGAAAAGGCTGTTGCCATGGCATGTAGCTAGAACCACAAATACGTTTGGAATGACCTTGAATGGCAACAAATGGTATTTCTGTCATGTTAGGCTTTGAGATTTACCTTGGTTCTTGGAGCCCGCACGATTCAAGGGACTCTGCTAAGCTATGGCACCACTGAGAAGACATAAACTCATCCAAAAAGTGACCCAAGCTTTATAGGCTATCACACTGTCTCCTCACCTGATCCCACCTAGTCCTTAGCCTTGTTAGGAGAATATAATTTTAGTGTAGTTTACAGAATGTGCAGAGTATACATACCAAGTGTTCCAGAAATGATGTCCATTTTGGGCATAACTCCATCCCGATCGCCAATCCCTCCACCTCGAGCTCCGTATAGTCCCACTGCATGGACCTCATCTACGAAGGTGATTGCTCCAAACTCATGCGCCACATCACACAGCTCTTCTAGTGGGCACACTGCTCCTAAGGAAAGAACACAGACTACTCTGAAGATCTTGCTACTTCACAAAGTTCTGTTTTGTTAAGAGTTAGTCAGAACAAAGTAACTTTTGTTTTAAAGGTATCATTTTTAAATTTTATTTATTTGAGAGAGAGAGAGAGAGCATGTGAGACAGAATGAGCAGAGGGAGGAACAAAGGTAGCAGACTCCCCACTGAGCAGGGAGCCCAATGTGGGACTCAATCCTAGGACCCTGGGATCACCACCTGAGCTGAATGCAGACATTTAATTGACTGAACCACCCAGGCACTCCTAAAGGTTATCATTTTTAATATTGGGGAAAACAATGAACTTCCTCCAGTTTCTAGGTTATCTTGGGGTCTTAGAGCCTAGTAAGAGCCAGAGTAGAACATCTACATTCACCAAACCTATACAATGTCCACCAAATCCAAAATCCTAGCAGAATGAAAAGAAATTGCAAAAACAAAATTAACATCACACTTTTAAAGAGTCTAGGCCTACTTTTCCATTTAAGATTTCAGACTAGCCTCTACCTAGACTTACCATCCATTGAATGGACAGTTTCAAACGCGACAATTTTGGGGACTGAAGGGTCAGATCTTTGCAGCAGTTCTCTGAGGTGACTGACGTCATTGTGGCGGAAGATATACTTCGGCACCCGGCTGTTCCGAATCCCTTGGATCATGGAGGCATGGTTCCCAGAATCAGAGTAAATCTCACAGCCTAACATGATAAAAAACAAAAATAAAACACTATTTATTGCCATCTGCACCAAAAATAATTTATTTCCTAAATAGGAACAACAGACTTTGCCATAGAAGTGCTGCTTTGCCCAGTAGGAAAGACACTGCTAGCTAGTTTCTTCCTGGGAAAATCAGAAGCTAGTGCTTCTTCTTTGAGAAGGCCCAGAGGTATAAAATAATACAAGAGTAGACAACTAATCTGCTTTTAAATCTGCCCACCTCATTCCAAACTCCATCAAAAGATAACTACAAATGATTGAGAGAATTTTCCAAAGGGTTTTCCTAGAATACAAAGCATATTTGGAGCAATTAGCTTAAGGACAAACCCTTCAAATCTGATTCTGTTAGTATCATCTGCTATTGCAACTTGTGATGTGCAGTGAGCACTTCATGTTTCAATTCAAGAAAAAAATGTTCCCAGATACTATCATTGCTCTTAACTGTTTTTGGTAAGCCCTCTGTGTTGTCAATATTCCTGCTAATTCCTAAGAAACTGAAAAAACTCTAAGGCACCCAAGACAGGCTTTCTTACCTGGCATCATCCTAGCCAGAGTGAAGAGGGTTGAGTCGTTGGCCACAAAGCACGAGGAAAACAAGAGTGCTGCATCTTTCCCGTGTAAATCAGCCAGCTCCTGTTCCAGGTCCACATGGAATTTACTAGTTCCAGAAATATTTCTAGTACCACCTGCTCCAGCACCATGCTGTTTCAAAGTGTCCCTTTTATGATTTTTTTTTTTTTTAAAAAGAAGGGCAGACAGAAAATAAATCTCACAGTTCTGGACACCATATGAATCATTTCTCTCCCTAGGAGGTAGGACACGGAATCTTATGTTCATCTAGCAACTCCGTCATGGTCCCAAACCAGGGACCAGAAGTTTCAACTGACTTCATCTTTAGCAAGGCAGTAGATGTCAACACTATGGTGAGGATACCCTGAATACCCCTAGGGATCCTCAAGAACAAGTGTTTATCAGCCAGTAGGTACTTAGTATTAGCTGAGTTAATTTATTAAGACATCTTTTCTCTGACAAACATTCTTCTCTCCAAACACAACATCAGTCTCTACAGGGACATCTTAGATGGTGATTACCTGAACCTACTCTCCAGAAACCAGTCACATAATATTAGGATAGATCTATCACTACACCTCAGACTGTAATCTCTTTAACAAGCCTCCTTGGAGACTTTGGCAAGCAACTCTCTCAAATGTCCCTAGTCATGGCAAACCTCCGGAAGGACATGAATGACAGGATCTACCATCCTTGTTCGTGTCTTTCTGAAGTAGCTTTTCCTCCAGTGCTGCTAGATTTGTATCTCTCCAACCGAGGCATCAGCAAGGATGCCTCTGTGCAAGGTGGCCCGGGGTTGAAGTTGCACTCACTTGAGAAGTGGTAAGAAATGGACATGAATAGTCAATGTGCCCATACACTTGAATCCTCACATACCTATTTGTGCATTCTAGCTTAAAAGTCATCTGTGGATGTCTTTAAAAGCTTAAAATAATAGTGTGTTATGACACACTTTTAGCTGCTGAATATTGCCCCCATAAAAGATCCCTCTAAATCATTAATGTCTCGCCAAATAACGTCAATGGTATCTGAAAGCTGAGGGCTACGTACATGACTGCCCCACACACTCGTGGGTGGCGACTCATTCCAAGGTAGTCATTACTACACCAGACTGACACCTGCTTCTTGGTGATGAGAGAGTCCGAATAGTCATCTGCCATGGGGAAGATGTGCGCCCTCCGGTTCACAGTTTTAAAAACTCGATAGGTATGGTCATTTTTTTTCTCATCAATTTTCTTCTCAAAGAAACGATCATATTGAAAAGTGGAAACAGCTAAAAACCAAACAAAAGACAGGACAGTTTGACAGTTAAGAAGCATGTCTGGGCTTTGGCAAAAGACCTGGGTTCCAACCCCAGCTTGGTCACCTAGCAGCAGGGTAATTCTGGACAAATTAACGAAGTATTCATGTGGGCAAATTATAGGACATCCTCATCTTGAGACTATGAAGGTCTCAAATGAGACCGTGTATGTCAATTGCTTAGCACAGTGCCAGGGCATAGAAGGTAGGTATTCAGGGAGAGAAAACATGTTACCAACAGGATTTGTATTTACTATGGCTGAGAACACCTACCTGCATCAAGCAAGAGACATGAGTTTTAATCCTCAACTCACCATGCAATTTTGTGTTTAAGCTAATATATGTTTAAGTTAAAAATCCTCTCCTACATCAGGTAAATAACAATGAGACTTACATTTTGGCAAGTTATCTTGAAGAAGATGGGACACTCTTTCTGGTCTTTGCTTTCGCATGATATCTTGGAAGTTCCTCAGCAATCCACTTGGGTCCCCTCCATCGGCCTTCACACTAATTACACTAGGGTTCACGGAGGTTTGAGCAACCTCTGTAATGAAAGTAACAAGAAAAAAGGGAACCAACATTCTGAGTTCACAATACTTCCCAGAAATATCGTCAAAAATTAATTACTGCTTAGTTCACACACACACACACACACACACACACACACACACACAGCAGCTGAGCATAACCAAAGCTAGTAGTAGCAACCAAGAATATGAAGCTTTGGTTCTTCCCTTTTATTTTAATGACCAATGCCTAGTGTTGTTTTGTTTTCAAAGCTACCAGACAGCTTTAATGAATATTAAGAGTCCAAAGCTTTCTAGCTGGTTATTAGCAGGTCTTCTCCACCTTCCCACTCCACCCAACCCTAATCTCAATTTTCTTCACAGAAGACAATTCTGGTCATATATATCATTTCTGCTGGTGAGGTTTTCTGGGGACTTTTGGTGCTCTGTGGATACAGCCACATCTGGAATTAAGGTTGCCTCTTAGTGACCATCGGTAAGATACACAGCTTAGGAGTCCTAAGACCATCATTTACTGCAGAAACACTATTTTTTACCTTTTATCCCACAGGATGGCAGGAAAGAAACAAAGGGCAGTTGTTAATAGCTTACGCCAACAGGGTATTTTCAGAATGAAGCAATTACTATAAAAAGTGGTCACATCCTACACACACCCCAGAAAGAAAGTCCCGCATTTTCTCAGACAGTCCTCTAACCGCCTATCTTGATGACCTTCTTCCTTGGCCCTAAAAGAGGAAGTTTTTTATACAAATACTACCCTAATAATAGCTCATACACAAATTTGAAGGATCAAAAGAACCAAAAGGACCTCTTCATTCTTCCTAATGGTTCCAGTCATGTGTTTACCTTTCCTCACAGCATGCATTTCCTGCACATCCTCCTGAAGTTCTAGACTGGCTTTGCGGAAGACACTGCTGCCCTTCTGGCTCATCTGGGCTGCCAAGAAAGGGCATTTGCTTGCAGTGCCCTGGCTTGTGGCAAGGGAGGAATGTCCAGACGGAAGCTGCGTGCCATCTGGAGTCTGCTGGGATCCGTCAGCAGTCTGTTGAACCTCGGCTTTGGCAGTTTTGTCCTCTGGGGGGTGAAATGGAAAAACTGAAGCATCAGACCTAGTTGCACAATACACAAGAAAGCCCCTTGTTTCTCTTATTGCTTCCAAGACAAACTTTTTACTTACTCTACCCCTACATATCAGGCAGAAGTTTGTTTTTATTAGGTTCTGCTAGTTGAATGGTCTTCTCATCTGCCTCACTGGAAACGATGTTCCCATGAGGAGTTAATTGGCACAATCCAGCTATCTCTCAAACCCCTATTTTTCCTTATAAATCCGCAAAAAAGTAGTATTTTCTAGTTTTAGACAGCCTAGACTTTTTGAGTTGGAGGATTTCCAGTAAATCCACCCTAAGGACACATAGCATTTTTCATGAGAGGACACACTCTTGAAGGTTAATAGAAACGTTCATACAATTTTTTCTCTGCTAATATTTTTGAAAGATTCTTGACAAAGAAGCTTGCTGTTGCTTAACATATAAACTACTGATTTACTCAACAAAAGAAATTAGGCTAAAAGTGAGGTCTTTCTATTGTTGTCTAATAGAGTTCAAATTATTACTATGTTAAGAAAAAAAAAACAAAGGGGTATCACATTCACACACCTCATCTACTTGCTCATCTAAATGCATCAAAGAAGTGCACTGACTTAACCCAGTTGGCTGGTAATTGTGCTTCGAGTCACAATGACTTCTCTTTCCCCTAGAGCAAATTCATTCACCCTTCTAGTAAAGTTTTATTCTGCATCATCCTGGAATACTGTGAGTCAGAGGCTAATCTTTCCTAACAACTTGGGTAAGATGTCTCAATACTGTTTTTTTTTTTTAATTTTATTTATTTATTCATGATAGTCACAGAGAGAGAGAGAGGCAGAGACACAGGCAGAGGGAGAAGCAGGCTCCATGCACCGGGAGCCCAACGTGGGACTCGATCCCGGGACTCCAGGATCGCGCCCGGGGCCAAAGGCAGACGCCAAACCGCTGCGCCACCCAGGGATCCCTCAATACTGTTTTTGTTAAAATCTTCTATAAAGTCAAACAATTGCTTTGAAGCTCATTTCATTCATTATAAAAGTAATATACATTCACTGTGGGAAACCTAGAATAATAGTGTTCTATTCCTCAAAACATAGCCATTGCAGGAACCTTGGTAAATTATCTTTTTTTCCCCTCTATGTACAAGTTTTAAAAAGTTTTACTTATTTTGCATGTGCTTCCTTCTTTTGCCCTTTCCATTATAAAGATCTGTCTAACCTAGTAAATAGTTTGTGAATGTCGTTTGCAATGATTGCGTGAGAGTCTACCAAGTATACAAGCCACATTCTACTCAACTTCCTCTATGTCACGGACAGAATCATAAAAGTATTTTGATTGTTCAGTAAAAAAAAATAATTAAATAACTAGCTCCT